>NW_017732128.1:191752-248581 GCF_001890085.2 Hipposideros armiger | reverse complement strand
TCATGTCTATAATGCTTAAAATAAGAGAATGTAATTTCTAATTGTTATGACTATTTAAAGTATATGGCATTTCTTTAATAAAAATCAAATTGTAGTGAGTCTACCTTTAGTCTTTTGACCCTCTCCTGGTATATATAATCATAGAGAAAAATTCAGAAATGGACATAGTGTCTTTTCATGATAAGTTGTATTTTCAATGTAATTCATTTGTAATAAGTGGCTCTCATTCTTTAGTATAATAATGACCATAATATTTTGAAGTAATTCTATGATCCACTTTAAGCAACAAAAGAAAAATATAAGCTAACTAAAATTAGGTCACCTTAATTTCCTCCTCCGAGGGAGAAAAGGATATTAAATGATAACCTGGTTGAAAAAATATTAAACCTGTCTGTCTTCTTGTTTTTTAAGAAGTGAACTGCAGAGAAAAGACATCCCCTGTCCATAAAAAGAAATAATTACACACTACATATTACTAAACAAGTGCTCAAAGAAAAAAAATCATAGAGTTAATTCTTTACTAAATAAGAAAAAAATGAAAATAAACTATAAGTAGTTGGCTCAAAAGCACAAAAAAAAAAAACCTACCAAAAAGAAATTACAGGGATACAGAGGGAAAGATTTCATACCAAAAAAACCCCACAAATTAATACAACAGAATTATTTAAGGATTAGAAGTCTTTTCTTTATAGCAAAATTTAAAAACACAAATCCCAAGCTACTTTTATTTAGAAAAGAAAAATGAAAAAAAACAAAAAACTAATGAGTTATATATGTGATATAGTTAAATGAGTAAGAAATTACTTTTCTTATACACACAAAAAATACAATTCAACTTGGAGTTAATGAATTTACCTAATATTTTATGAATAATAAAATTGCCTGAAGATCACAGAACAACTATTGTACAACAACTGGAAATTAATCAATATGCTACAAGAACAAAAACAAATCAGGACTGAGAAGTTTTGCAATATCTCTCCATCTATGAAGCCATTCAGAAAAAGATAATGATGATACTATTTTAAATATACTGAGCTTGCAGAAAATATAAGAGAATGAAAATGTTTTTTTATGGGTGATGACTTGAAACATATTAAGAACTTGTGCTTTTACAAAACACCAAAAGGAGAGCATATATAAAACCAGAAAAGTAGAAGTTATATATCCTATGTATTTCTAAGAGATGGACTGCATTTTTTTTCTTTAAAAAAAAAAATTATCAAGATGGTGACATAGGCCATTCCCAACTTCAGTCCCCCTCACAAGAAGACTAACTAACAACTATTCATAGAGAAGACATCATTGTGAAAATCCCAAAACATGATGGTTGGGCTGAAGTAGACTCCTGGAGCACACAGACCAAGAAGGACCGTATTAGGTGGGTAAGAAGAGCAGCTATGCTCTGACCACAAAACTGCCTCCCTAGGCAGGCACAATGCTGCACCCAGAGGGCCTTTTTGTGCTTAATCTTTCTCCAGTGTCAAAAGGAGAGCCAAAGTTGGACATCCAACTTCACAGCGATTTGAAACAATTCTCAGAGTCCCAATCAAGGATCACAGGACAATCTGTGAGGCTTGACCACTGGAGATCAGATAGAGATGAGGAGGCAGGGGACAATGATTTTATAAATATGACACCAAAAGCATAAGCAACAAAGCAATAATAAACGAATTTAAAAGCTTCTGCACAGCAAAGGAAAACATCAGCAAAATGAAAGGGCAACATACAGAATAAGAGAAAATAATTTCAGACCATATATTTGATAAGGGGCTAATACCCAAAAGATATAGAACTCATAAAACCCAAGAAAAAAATGATTAAAAAATGGACAAAAGATATGAATAGATATTTTTCCAAAGAAGACATACAGATTGTCAACAGCACACACAAAAAAAGATGATCAACATCATTAATTATCAGGGAAATGAAAATCAAAAGTACAGTGAGATACCTCATGCCTGTTAGAATGACTATTATCAAAAACAAAACAAACAAAAACAAGATAAATGCTGACAAGGATGTAGTGAAAAGGGAACCCTTATGCCCTGTTAGTGGGAATGTAAATTGGTAGAGCCACTCTGGAAAACAGTATGGCAGTTTCTCAAAAATTAAACCTAGAACTACCACAGAATCTAGCACTTCCACTTCTGAATATATAACTGAAGGAAATGAAATCACTATCTCAAAGAGATAGCTGTACCCACATGTTCATTGCAACATGATTTACAACAGCTAAGACACAGAAACAACTTAAGTGTCTATGGACAAATAATTAAATAAAGAAAATGTGATATATACCTATATAAAATGAAATATTATTTAACATGAAAAAGAAGTTAATCTGCTATTTGTAAGAATATGGATAACCTTTGAGGGCACTATGCTAAATAAAGCATATCAGAAAAAGACAAGTACTGTATTATCTAGTTTTTTTGTTTTTAAGATTTTATTGGGGAATTGGGGGAGGGGAACAGACACGTTGCTGTCCTTTTGTTCTTCCATCTGGTTGTGGAGGACATTGCTTCACTGACCCATGTTGGTATTATATTGCGTTCTTCCTGTGCGAGGCAGTCCCTTAACTGCCATTGGACGGCAGCTAACGGTGGCTCACTGCAGCTCATGACAACTCATGGCCACTGCTGGCCAGTCCCAATGCAGCCTACATCGTTGCTGGTGACTCACAGCAGCCCAGCTCCAGGCCAAGCTGTTGTTCACCATCTTAGCTATAGAGGGTGCATTGTCACTGGCTCTCATATGTGGAATCTGAACCAGGGCCCTGTTGCTCAGAGCTGGCATCCAAAGCAAACTCCTAACCAATGCGCCACTTGGTCAGCCCTGTATGCTCTAGTTTTTATGTGGAATATAAATAAATAACTTCATAGAAACGCAGCTGATTGGTGCTTGACAGGAGTGGGGAGTGA
Source organism: Hipposideros armiger (assembly GCF_001890085.2). Taxonomy (NCBI): domain Eukaryota; kingdom Metazoa; phylum Chordata; class Mammalia; order Chiroptera; family Hipposideridae; genus Hipposideros; species Hipposideros armiger. The sequence continues at coordinate 245,657 of NW_017732128.1, read as the reverse complement.
GGGTTTGGGGAAATGGTTCAAGGTGGTCGAGAAATATGAACTGACAGTTAAAATATGAGTAAGTTCTAAGGATGTACTGAAATAGATCTTAAAAGTTCTAACCACACACAAAAAAAGATTATAACTATCAGAGGTGATAGATGTGTTCACTATCCATATTGTGCAATTATTTTGCAATATAAACATACATCAAATTATTATGGTGTGCATCTTAAAGATGCACAACGTTGTATGTCAATTATATCTCAATACATCTGGAAAAAATAAAGCCTCAAAAATATAGGATGAACATCTAAAACATTTAAGCTATAATGTTATAGACAAGGGGTCGGTGAACGGTGGCTCGTGAGCCACATGCAGCTCTTTGGGTACGTATATGTGGATCTGAAGTAAAACTGAAAATGAAAATAAAACTATCATAGTTTCATTTATAAAATTTTCAAAGGATATTATTCACATCATGGTGATTTCATTTGTTTTATGGCTCTTGAATAATTTTTAAATTGTTGTGAGGGACAGGATTGCCTCTTCCATCTTAAAAGTTTGCAGACCCCTGTTATAGACTATGAAAAAAATAAGCAAAATATCTTATCATATTAAAACATCTTTAAATATATTAATGCTGAGACAATAAGTCCATTTTACTAATCCTGAGTAATCATGTATTTCTTTGATTTGTACCATATTTTGCAGCAAATCTTTCTCTAGATCTCTGATGTGTTTAGCTTCGAAGACAATATTTAATAATAAATAATTTCAGTATTTATATCATGCATTTTATATATTACTTTAAAGAAAACTTAAAATTCTACTAAATAAATTCATGAAGAATATGTGGAGAAAAATGGAGTTGTAATGCTACATATAAGATATCATTCCCCTTCCAGGTATCATATTCATATCAAAGGAACTAAATGTAACTTTATTGAATGCTCCAATATTATGAAATGTTCAGTAGTATGCAAAAGCATAGAAAAATTAAGGACAAGAACATATACTAGATCATTTTCATTGAACAACATTTCAAGAATATTTTCTATTTGAAATAAGCAAAGTAAAATGTGAAGCCTATGTGACACATTGAGTATATTATGATAAAAAAACACATAAGTGAACACAAATAGCCTGTAACCAAAAGATGAATTGTCAATTTATTTACTAAAAATATTGGAAATTTGTGATTTCTGCACAGGAATCCTTGATCTGTCATTCCAAAACTAAATAATATACTAAAATGACCTTCTAATCATGCACAGTAACAATCTTCTGGTCAAGGTTACCTGTCAGTAATCCTCTGAGCCAAACAGCAGTTTTCAATTATTTCTGTATTTATTATACCATACCTAGGTTATCATAGACAATATTAAGTGTGTTTTGCGCACCTCTTTTTTGAACTTTATAGCATTACACAGGCTTATTTCATTGACTGGATAGAGTGCATATACTATTCAAAATGTTTTTATGCTTTAATTATTATGAAGAAGTAAGTTGTAATACAAAAATAAAATCTACCTCCCTTCAAATATTTAAGTAGTGTAGAATTAGTTGAGTTTTAATAAAATCATAGCAAAGTTGCTTACATACACAGAGGGTGCCAAAAAAGTGTATACACATTTTAAGGAAGGAAAAAACTTAAAATTATAATACTCAATATATACTGATAACAAAAGATGAATACAAGTTACATTTGACTTCTGCAATTACAAGATGCGCTCAAAATGGTCACCATCAGCATCCAGACACTTCTGATTATGACGAACTTCTGCTTGAGTAACGTTGACCAAAGTGTCCATTTGTATACATTTTTTGGCACCTCCAGTATGTATATGCTTTGAGAAATTCTTAGAAGGGGATGATTTTAAATACTTTATAGATTGTACTGTGAGTTTTACATGTGAAAACCATCCATTATATTAATGTAGTAATTATTGCCATGAGTTACTGGCTTATATAATAAAGTATGTATATTTTAAAATTATTGCATAATTAATATTAAAAGGAATAAATATACTGTATTCTGTCACATCAAAACATATATACTTGCCAATATTTACCATTTTTAACCTATAAAAATGTTAATCCCATTAGTTTAACTAACATACTTATAAATACAAAACACACAGTTCTATTGAATAACACACATAAATTCTCTCCATGTGTATTAAAAAATAAAGCATTCAAATACATTTGTATGAATTTGTAATTATGTTTGTGTTTGTGTGTCACCATTTCTACTAAATGGGAAAACTAAACAGTATTTATTTAATGTGGAAAATGTTATGGAACACCAAGTACTTAGTATAATATGGCCCCTTGAATAGTTTGCCATAGGATGGTATCAAATATCACTATTAATAAATGGGCTATGCAATATGTAGAGGTTATTGTATAAAATTATTATTTAAAGTTCTTGCAATTTTTAAGACAAATAATGACATATCATTTTTTAATGTATAGTTTTAATTTAATGCAAACTTAAACATTTTATTCCGCTTAAGGGGATAACTGTACATGAATTTTTTTGACAGAAGTTAGGGGCAAAGACTTTGCCAAATACACACGGTCTTTTAAGCTCTCATCAGTTCATAGAAAAGTGTAATTGCCTTGGTCAAGGCTGGTGACACCATAAGAGGAACTCCAGAAGAGCAAATATTCTCCATGATGCTCTACACTTTCATAAAGCATTTAGGAGGACACAGAAGCGGGGCCACCGAGGTACTGTCTCTAAGGCATTTGTTTAAGGGAGTTCATATATCAGCATGTCATCACGTAGGGGTCTTATATCTTTTCCTAAGGAGTCAGCAAATTACTGGAGAACAAACTCATTACTAGGCCACCGTGGATGTGCTACTGGGGAGTCAGATATTGGGGTTATCCAACAGAAAGAGAGGTTTTCTTCTTGTAAAAGGAAGGTAAAATCACATATTTACATGTTAATTGGTATATTTTCATAATATAAATGGACTATTTCAAGTACCATATATTTTTGAAATCCTATGATATACTTTGTTCTATGTTTGATTTTGAGGTTACAGAGATGAATAAGATAGATTCCCTGCTTTAAAGGAACTCACATTCCAGCCAGGAAAAATACATTAATGTCTAAATATAATTTAACATAAGCAGTGAGATGAAGATGACATGAGAGCATCTTCCCCAGAATAACTGGGAAAGAAAGAGGGGTTAGAGGCATGCTCATCAAAGAATATGATACCCAAAATTAATCAGGAAGAACAAGTGAACAGTTAGCCTGCAGATTTATGGAAGAGTATCCCTGGTAGAGGAAACTGTACAGGGAATAGTTTGTACAACCATCATGTGTCATGTGTAGTCTTGAGGGAGTGAACTAACTCACAATTACTACAGCGAGGATGTCAGTTAGGGATAATAAATAAATAATATGGAGGTCAAATATTTTAGATTCTTATGGAGTCTGACAAAGATTTAAAATTTTATTCCTAAAGCAACAGTCATTTGAAGATATTAAACAGATACATATGATGATTTGTAGAAGAAAAAAATCTATCAGTTTCCAAAGGTAGGTGTGCGGAGAAATAGAGACACAGAGACTTATTCATTTCAATTATGTGACACATCGATGATGTAAATTTTGTTTACCTCTAACAAGTTTAGATATTGATTGTTGTCCATCTTGTAGGTGGAAAACAGTAATTTCTGTGTACTTTATCATTTTACTCTATTTTTCTTTCCTGTATTAATATAAATTATTATATAAAATTGGCAAAATACTCACATTTACAGTCACTTAGTTGGACTGGTTGAAAAGCATATCACTGGAAGTTCTGAATAGGCTTTTCATCTATTGGCTAGTTTAGTTGATGTTCGGTATCAATTTTGTATCAGTGCAATTGAGTAGCTGGAGTCAAACATAACATCTAAATTTCTGTCTTAAGGCTTTAGTGATTAATGCCATAAAATAGAAAGTAAATCAGACAATCAACACATTTAGGGTAAAAGTTTTGAACATGATGAATTTAAGACACCTATGACTCATATAAATGACTAAAAGAAGAGATATAAGTACGTGGAGTTTGAGAAGGAGAGTTAAACAGGGGCTACAATTTTTGAAGTTATTATCAGCATATTCAGTGTATGGAAGCCATAAGAATAGACTATCCCATCAAATCTATCAAAAACAAAACAAAACCTGATGCTGGCCAAATTGGTGAAAAGGAGGGTTAGGTTCTCTTTACAATTCTCTCATTTCAAACAATAAATAAAACACTAAAATTCGCATATGTCATAATGTAAAAAGGCTGATCAATAAAAAAAAGTGACACCAAATTTAAACATTTTAAAAGAGAAAGAATGATAATCCAGTATCATTTGGCCAATGAGTTAGAGAAAAAAACAGGATTTCAATGTGTTTTTATACTTTTATTGTATTCTGCTTTACAGACCATACCATGTAATCACTGTGAGTATACAATTAAATGTTTTAAGTAAATTTAAAGAATTATGTAAATGTAATTATAATCCAGTTTTAGAACATTTTTTATCATACTTAAAATATCTCTCAAATTCATTTTTAATTAATTCCCAATGACACTCCCAGTCCCAGGAAACCACTGATCCTATTACTGTTTCTATAAATGTGTCTTTTCTAGACACCTCATAGAAAATTGACTCACAGAATACTTAATATTTTGCATGAGCCTTTTCACTGAGTATGGTGTTTTTTGATGTTCACCCATGCAATAGCATATATCAGCATTTTGTTCTTTTAGATTGCCAAATGGTATTCCATTTTATAATTTGCCATATTTTGTTTATTCATCAATTGAATAAGTTTTGATATATTCTAAAGTAAATTTTGTCATCTGTTGGAGCATTCTTCTTAAACTAGTAATGTATAAGAACATAATAATTGCCATTACCACCCTTCTGTCCAAAACCAGTAAATTCAGATTTTTATAATGATTTCTCTATTTTCAAATTTGAAACATTATATTAGGAAATAGCATCTTTCTCTTCCCTTCTCTTAGTGCTCATGTTGACCATACATTGCCCAGTCTATTAAATTTTTTCTTTGCTCTGTCTCAGATATCTGTCTTTCTTTCCATTTGAAATGTCACATACTAGCCCAAGAACTAAACAATCATTTAGACATTGTTTCTAGTAGAAAAGTATGTTCTGAGTTTCTGCCAAGAAATAAACAATTTCTTTCATTTCTAGTAAAGAATTCTGCAGAGAGAAGTGTTTCTGACCCCAGCAATGTATGTCCTATTTGTGCATTTCAATACCAGTCCAATATGAAAAAAATGCAGGCAGTAATGGAAAAATATTTTGTACTGTCTAGAAGGTGGCTATCATTCCTAATGTAACATAGAGAGTTATTTTTAGTTATAAAACACTCCTAATCCAAGCTACATAAATCATGGAGTTTCTTCACAAGGAACGTTAAACACACTGTCCTTCTGCTAACAAAATACATGGTTGAGGGTGCTTTACAAATGGAAATATAATGTACAAGTTTTTAAAAGAAGCAATTCAAAGAAAGTTTAATATCAGAGTGAAAATGACTGAACAATACAAAGGCAATTTTATATTCATAAGAGTTTCAGTTGACAAACAATATGAGTCAAGTATTTCTATGCACATAAGAGAAATAAATGTATAAAAAATTTGAGCACAAGAGGAAATTCATAAAAATACCTTGAATTAAAGATTTTAATAACATCTATTGTCTTTGACAATTTGGATAGCACATAAATGAACATTATTTTACACTGAAATATATATTTAACATTTTGACTTAATGTGCATCAAATACTGTGCCATATTTCCAGAAATTTCATTAAAACTAGGCCAGCAAGAAGCCCATTTGTGTTCAAAAAATAAAAATTGTTCTGTTTACATTTCTTATTTAATAAAATAATCTAAGAAGTATGTTTTTAAAAGATCAAAAAATAAACTGAAATTTTAAAAGAAGAAAATCTTTTTCATTAATTATAGAGTTAAAATGGTACTCATAACAACAGTCATAGTGCACTAAAATAATTGAAATATGAAAATATAAGCATCAAATAAAATTGATTGTAGTGAAAGCTGCAATTAGAACCATATCTATAGCCTAAAAAGGCTTGATGTTAAACTAATTAAATAGTAATCCTGTGAAATACTAAAGCAGTAAAGAAGAAGGAAAATGAAAACAAACATAAACCTAAGAAAGACAATTATTAAGTTAATATTAAAATCAAATGAAGGAATTAAGTAACCAATCTTAGAATTTGTTTATTAGTTAATAAATTCTGATTTGGGCGGCAATAAATATAACAAACAATAGCAAAATACTACAATTAGATAAAGTTTGTGAAAAGTTACAAACACAAACTGTAGTAGAAAAAAATGGAACTATAAGAAAAAAGTTGAAATGATCTTGTTTGCATTTGTTTTTATGTGTAGTTTTTGTTGGTTTTTTTTTTTGGTAAACTAAAGTTATGTGTCTTAATAATATTCAATTGAAAATTTTTAGAAAATTAATTATTTTCTTGGAAAATGCAAGTAAAATTGCCTGAAAGAAAAAGTGGTAAAGACCAATCACTATGGAAGATTTAGAAAAAAGCTTTCTGTGTAATCAAAAGTTCAATTTCATATTGTGTTCTATTTATTTAAGATCAAATACTTCTGATGTTTTTTGTCCAATATTTTTAAAAGTCTAAAAGAAGAAAAGTGCCTAGTATATATGATGATGTGGTAATATCTTAGTTTTGTATGCTGGATTGAAAAAAAAGCCCACATAAATTAGACCTGTTTTAAATATGAATATTGATGTAAAATGAGAAAGAAAATAAATGAATAAAAAACTATTAATATTCACTATCATCAAGGAAAGCTTATTATAGTAAATAAAGATTATAAAATCTTTTAATACAATATATCATAGTATCTTTCATTAAAATAAAATGAATGGCATTGTAAATATACGTTTGATCCATTTACATATGTGTTAACCTTTTCTCTGAAAATATATTTCATATAATTTCCAAATTCTAGAATATATTTAAATTGTTTGTAATAGAAGTTTTTGTAGGAATTTATGATACATTAATATATTCTAAAAGCTGGTTATCAATTTTTAATTAAAGAATGATAATATGAGTATATGTAATATATATTATATAAATATAATAAATACGTAATGTTGGTATATCTGCTTGTAACAGAATTGTATGAAGTCATTAAGAGTTATAAGCATGTTACAAAGCAAGATCCAAAGATAAAGGAATGTGTTTAGTTTATACAGCACAGAGACAGAGGCAGACCAATGAACAATAGACAATGTTGTATTTATAAAACAAGTTAACAAGTGATTAATTGTCTGCTGCAGACAAGTAGATGGGCACAAGAGAATGACTCAAAAAATCAAATTAATGGTAATTTTTTCTCAGTGGTGATTAGACAATTTTAATTATTTGTTTGCAAAAGATTATATACTATATGCTATTTCTAAGTTAGACACAATTTAAATGTATATTTTAATTGATACTTTGATAGCCAAGATAAAGATATTAACATAGTTATCATTTAGAAGAATACAAAATGACAGACAGAAATTGAAAATGACCAGCTATGTTATTACAATAGCATCACTTGATTCCTATCTTCTTCTAGGCCATAGAACTTTATTAGTTTTTACAACATTGGATAAATGCTACTTTATTATCATTCATTTAAAAAAAATTATTATTAGTTTGAGGTATACAAAACAATGCAATAGTTATCCTTTTCACCCCTCACAAAGTGGCAACACCCCTTCCCCTATCCACTACCCCCAACTCCCGATATTGTACATATCTATTACAATTCCATTGATTCCATTCCCACACTATACTCCACATCCCATTATATATATGTATTAAATTATAGTTGATGTATAATATTATTCAATGGCAGCTATTATCATTCTTGATAGCTTTTTTTCTCCCTCCCAACTCAATTTATAGAATTACAAAACCTGAGAGCCTGGCATCAAAAAATCTACATATGAAAAAAAAAAAGCTAAACACTATTCACAAGGTTTTTAGAAGGCTTCACTGTATTTACCAGAGTATGTACTTCACAGAGATTTAATATAATACTGACAGCAGAAGTCTTTATTCCAATATTGATACTAGTGTAATTTGTTATATGATTCTAATGTTTTCCATGACTTGCCTTAAGTTTTGTACTTGACAATTCGTTCTGGTATATTCACACTATGACTGGAAAATTGGCATGTTTTTAGGTCCTCAGAATAAACTTGCATATTTGACAGTTTATAATTGTACTTCATTTTTTCATTATTTTAATTTTAAATGTCTCATGTTTAGAAATAGGTTAGCTGCAAAATAGACTAGTGTTTGTATAATCACTGACAGTCTCAATTCTCCTCATTTTATTCCTCTCAGGATTAAATTCTCATAGTCCCTGTCATTGTTTAAATCTAAATTAAACACTTTTATTTGATCTTGGTCTTCATTTAATTTGTTCTGATTTGTACAACACTTTAAAGCAAGAACAAGAGGTGTGTTATATAAATACAAATGATTGACTGAGAGATAGGTTGTTACAGATTAGTCAGTTTATAGGAAGTCAACAGAGTTATTAACATAAATTATTGTACAAACAAAAGCAATGCTTTATGGAGAATTCATTGTAAAAAATAAAATATATCAAACCTCTATAAATAGAAAAATCACAGTTAATAAAACACTCACCAAATTGTATATATTTGAAAAACAGCAACAACAATTATAAAGAAAATCACAGTCATAAAAAATTTAGTGGCTATTCAACTTAAGCATCTTGTTTGGAATATGAAATCACAAAGTGACATCTTGAATTTGGTTGCTCTGCTATTTACCAGTAGAATTAGAGCTTAAACCTAGTCATTCAGGCTTCCAATTCAATCTTTTCTAAACAAAATATATTTTAGTTTAGACAAAATAGGAGAAAAAATAATAAAAATACTGTTTTATGTATTTTTAAAAACACAAAATTATCAATGATATTATGAAAAAGGATATTGAGGGTTTTTTTCCTTAAAAAAATATGTGTTGCAATGAAACGCTCTTGTCATTATCTGTCTATCTATCTATTTATCTATCATCTATCTATCATCTACCTATCTCTGTTTTTTTAACATATGGAACTAAAGAAAAAAAGACTTGAAATGTTGATATTCAAAATTTTCATTAAAGAGAGGCAAATTGGCTCTTCGTTGAAATCTACTAGGATCAGAACATTTAAATGTTTGAGACAGATTGATAATAATAAAACGACTGATTTGTCTAAAGTCTAATAAAAATATATCTAATGTGAATGTATCCCTGTAGTTAATTAAAAGATGATATAAGTATGTTTGTTCCCTAATTAACCTGTAACCTATTTTGGGTATTCTAGACTAGAATAAAATATTTTTCTCTTTTGGTGAAATTATTGGTTTCAGCTGACTGGACAAACCACCACTCAATTTTAAGAAATTAGATTGTGAAACCCACAGCTAACATCATACTTAATGGTGAAAATCTGAAAGCATTCTCTTTAAGATCAGGAACAAGACAAGAATGTCCACTTTTATCATTTTTATTCAACTTAGTATTGGAAGTCCTAGGCACAGCAATCAGAGAAGGACAAAAAAAAAAAAGCATCCTAATTGGAAACGAAATAAAACTGTCATTATTTGCAGATGACATGATACTGCAATACAGAGAACCCTTAAACATTCAAAACAAACAAACAAAAAAGCAAAAAAAACTATTAGAACTCATAAATAAATTTCATATTATGTTTGATGCTATTGTAAATAAGATTTTTTAAAATTTCTCTCTCTGATACTCTATTATTGGTGTATAAAAATGCAACCAATTTCTGAATGTTAATTTTGCATTCTGCTACTTTATGAACACAGACGATAGTTTAGTGGTTACCAGAGGGGAAGTGGGGAAGGAGGTGGTGGATGAGGGTAAAAGGGATCAAATATAGTGATGGAAGGAGAACTGACTCTGGGTGGTAAACACACAATGAGATATATAGATGATGTATTACAGAATTGTACACCTTGAAACCTATTTAACTTTACTAACAGTTGTCACCCAATAAATTTTAATAAAATAATAATAATAATAATAATAATAATAATAATAATACCTAGGAATAAATTTAACCAAGTAGGCAAAAGACATGTACTCAGAAAACAATAAGACACTAAATAAAGTAATTGAAAAAAGATACAAAAAAATAAAAGTATATACCATGTTAATGGACAGGAATAATTAATATCATTAAAAATGGTCATATGGGGCTGGCTGAGTGGTTCAGTTGGTTAAGAGCTCGCTCAAGAGTGTGAGTTCTGAGCAACATCGGTTTGATGTCCTACCTGAGCTGAGCTGCTGCTGAGCTGCCAACAGGTGGCAGGACGGCTCAGCTTAAAAAAAAAAAAAAAAAGGCCATATAGCCCAAAGCAATCTATAGATTCAGTGAAATCCTTATCAAAATTGCAATGGCTTTTTTTCCACAGAACTATAACAAATAATTGTAAAATTTATCTGGCAGCACAAAAGACTCCAAATAGCCAAAGCAATCTTTAGAAAGAATAACAAAGTAGGAGTTATCATGCTATTTTCTATCAAACTATACTACAAAGTAATAGTAATCAAAACAGCATGGTACTGTCATAAAAACAGACATATAGACCAGTGGAACAGAAGAAAGAGCCCAGAAATAAATCTATACCTATATGGTCATTTAATCTATGACAAAGGCTGTCAAAATATACATTAGGGTAAAGACAGGCTATTTATTAAATGGTGACAGGAAAACTAGACAGATACATGCAAAAGGATGAAACTGGATCATTTTCTTACACCATATACAAGAATAAACACAAAATGAATTAAAGACTTAAATGTAAAACCTGATACCATAAAACTCATAAAAGAAAATATAGGCAGTGAATACTTTGACATTGATCTTAGTAATATTGTTTTGGATATGTCTCCTCAGTTAAAGGAAACAAAATAAAAAATAAACAAATGGGGTTATATCAAACTAAAAAGTTTTTGCACAGTGAAGAAAACCATCAACAAAATGAAAAGACAACCTATTGAATAGGAGAAGATATTCAATAATCATATATCTGATAAGGGGTTAACATCCAAAGTATATAAGAAATTCATCCAACTTAACACCAAAAGTAAACAATCCAAATTGAAAAATGGACAAAGGACCTGAATAGACCTTTCTCCAAAGTGGACACAAAGATGGCCAATAGACATATGAGAAGATGCTCACCATCACTAATCATGAGAGAAATGCAAATCAAAACCACAATGAGATATCACTTCACACATGTCGAAATAGCTATCATCAATAAATCAACAAATGGGCCAGCCGAGTGGCTCAGTTGATTAAGAGCTCGCTCAAGAGCTTAAGAGCTCTGAGCAACAGCGATTCGATTGCCAGCCCGAGCTGAGCTGCTGCTGAGCTGCCAACAGGTGGCAGGATGGCTCAGCTAAAAGAAAAAAAAATTGTTTTGGTCCGGCCAAGTGGCTCGTTGGTTAAGAGTTGGCTTGGGAGCACAAGCTCTGAACAGCAGGGCCACCAGTTCAGATCCCACATGGGCCAGTGATGCTGTGCCCTCTACAGCTGAGATGGTGAACAACAGCTTGACCTGGAGCTTGGCTGCCATGAGTGGCCGGCAATAGCATCGGCTGCAGTGGGGCTGCAGCTGGCTGCCATAAGCTACCATGAGTAGCCGGCAGCCAGAGTGAGCGGCCGGCAGCCTACATGAGCCACCGTGAGCGGCTGTCCAATGGCTGGCGATCTATCTGCCTCAACCGGAAGGGCGCAATGATCACAATACCAACATGGGCCAGTGAGGCAACATCCTCCACAACTAGACTGAAGAACAAAAGGACAGCAACTTGTCTATTCCCCTCTCCCAATTTCCCAATAAAATCTTTAAAAATAAATTAAAAAGAATAAATAAAAAATGAAAAAAATAAATCAACAAAAATGTGTTGGTGAGGATGTGGAGAAAAGGGAACCCTCATACACTGTAGGTGGGATTGCAAATTTGTGTAGCCACTATGTAATACAGTTCAGAGGTTCTTCAAAAAATTAAAAATAGAACTACCTTAAGACCCAGCAATTCCACTTTTGGGTATTTATCCAAAGAACTCCAAACATTAATTTAAACAGATATATGCACTCTTATGTTCACTGCATCATTATTTACAATAGCCAAGGTATGGAAACAACCTAAGTGTATTTCTATAGACAAATGGATGAGAAATGTAAACACAAACCAGATAATAGTAACCACTAGAAAATTAGTTATTTGAAAATATATGTTCGTGTTCCATAACAGGACTTCTCTTGAAAAATGATATGATATATGTGATTACCATTAATTTATATGTAGGCAATACAGGCACATGCACAAAACTGTACTTTAAAATAGGCATTATTTGTGAAATTGGATGATGTATTCAAAGGAACTCATGATGCTAACTCTATATTTGTGTGTACTTAGAAAACATATATTTTTAAGAGAATATATGATCATCATAATAATTAAAGTAGTTGGAAAATGTATGAAAGAAAGAAAACACTCATAATGAGTTACCTAAAGCTTCTCTATTCATTTAAAGTGTTTATTGCTTTTGTTTTTCTAAAATTTTACAGTGATGCTCAGATTAAGATAGCACCAGTACAGAGAGTTTTGCCTTCTTTGGCAATATGAGGTAGGACAATTAAGTTTGAAAACTCATCCTAGATAAAGTGCCATATACCTCATTGCTGAATATCACTATGATCACCTTCCAAACACTCTCCTTGGGAAACTAGGCACTGATGCCAGTGCCTAGTCTACCCTTCAAAGCAATTTTAGAACTCTTTTTCAGGAATGGCCATCAGAGATGTCATCATATTACCCTTGATGTCCTGAATGTCATCAAAATGCCTCCTTTCAACATTTCCTTTATCTTTTGGTAAAGAAAGAAGTTATTGGGGACCAGATCAGGTGAGTAGGGAGGCTGTTCCAATACAGTTATTTGTTTACTGGCTAAAAATTCCCTCACAGACAGTGCTGTGAGCTGGTGCATTGTAATGATGCAAGAGCCATGAATTGTTGGCGAAAAGTTCAGGTCGTTCAACTTTTTCATGCAGCCTTTCAGCACTTCCAAATAGTAAACTTGGTGAACTGTTTGTCCAGTTGGTACAAATGCATAATGAATAATCCCTCTGATATCAAAAAAGGTTAGCAAAATCATTGCAACAAGTTCACAAATGTAATTGTCAGAACTCGTATGGACAATACTACAGAAAGCAAAAATATAGTTATTTTCTCCATAGAAATTATTTTCCTTTCTGGAGATTCTGCTTAAAAGGCATTTTAGACAGACACTTTTGTTTTTATGTTCTGTCCTTTGGGATTTAACATCATTAATGTGGATATGAGTTACAAAGGTATATTGTATTTTATGCATATTCAAAACAGTATATATTTATTTCAGGATTTTTAACAGTCTCTGTATTATTGCTCCTAAACCCACTTCACACAAACAAATCTTGGGCGCTGGATGTATAGACAGTCAATTGGGGCTGATATTATTGTAAAACAGCGGTTCTCAATCTTCCTAATGCCGCGACCCCTTTATACAGTTCCTCATGTTGTGGTGACCCTCAACCATAAAATTACTTTCGTTGCTACTCTATAACTATAATTTTGCTACTGTTATGAATCATAATATAAGTATCTTTTTGTTTTCCGATGGTCTTAGGCGACCCCTGTGAAAGGGTCATTCGACCCCCAAAGGGGTCATAACCCACAGGTTGAGAACCGCTGTTGTAAAAGAAAGCTCACAGAGTAGGGTGGTTCACAGGCTTAGGCACATGCCCAAAATTTGTAAACTTTGAATTTTTAGAAAGTAAATTGTCAAAGTACAAATCACCTATCAAAAATATTGATATTGGTCATTTCAGTCACTCTCCAAGGGCTTTGAATAACATTCTTTCTATAGGTCTACCTCTTCCACCTAAAAACAAACAAACAAAACCTCTGCCATTAGAACTCCTTAAAGGCCTGCCGAGTGGCTCAGTCAGTGAGAGCATGAACTCTGAGCAACAGGGTCATCGGTTCAATTTCCACATGGGCCAATGAGCCGCACCCAAGCTTAGCTGCCACTGAGCTGCCAATGGGTGGCCAGATCCCTCACCTGGAGCGTGTGCTCTTAACAACAAGGTTGCCAGTTCGACTCCCACATGGGATGGTTGGCTGTGCCCCCCTTACCCCCGCCCCCACAACTAGATTGAAAATATCAACTGAACTTAGAGCTGAGCTACACCCTCCACAACTAAGATTGAAGGACAACAACTTGACTTGGAACTGATGGGCCCTGGAAAAACACAATGTTTCCCTTCCCCATTTACCCAATTAAAAAAAGAAAAAAAAAGAACTCCTTAAAATCAAAGGTACAAGCATCTATCAATTTTTTTCCTTTTGAAGTTACAGTACATGTTGCAAAATAAAATTAGCATTCTTTAAATTCAGTTTATAGAATTCATTAAAACACTTTTCCATCCAGAATTTGATAGAATTATCATTAATCACACTTAATATCTGCATCTATACTACAGTGAACTTCATTAAGCCAAGTCCCACACTCAGTAAGAACTTTCTAACATTTCCTGGGACCTACAATGAGACCTTAAATTGCATAGGTGTCTTTGAAATTAAGACAATAAACTAATAGTTTATATTCTTAATATCTCCAATATGATAAATATCAAGAGATTTAAAAAACTATATTTTCTGTTAAGGCTAAATTAAAATAAAGGCATAGCTTAATGAGGAATATGAAAACATGTGTGAAAATAATGCTGATTGTGATTAAGTCACACTTTTTATATAGGGAGCATAAGGAGAACAGATAGAATTGCTTAGGTCACTTATTTTCAAAACCTAATATGATGATTAGTGATGTTGAACATCTTTTCATTTGTCTATGGGCCATTTGTATGTCCTCTTTGGAGAAATGTCTATTCAGGTCCTCTGCCCATTTTTTTATTGTATTGTTTGCTTTTTGTCATTGAGTTGTATGAGTTCCTTATATATTTTTGATATTAGCCCCTTATGGGAGGTGTTGTTTGCAAAAATCATCTCCCATTCAGTTTGTTGCCTCTTTATTTTGTCAATGTTTTGTTTTTGTTTTTTTCCTGTGCAAATGCTTTTTAGTTTGATATAGTCCCATTCATTTATTTTAGCTTTTACTTCCCTTGCCTTTGAGGTAAAATTCATAAAATTATCTTTGAACCCAAGATCCATAAGATCAGTACCTATGTTTTCTTCTATGCAGTTTATCGTTTCAGGTCTTATGTTTAGGTCTCTGATCCATTTTGAATTAATTTTGGTACATGGTGACAGAAAGCAGTCTAATTTCATTCTTTTGTATGTGGCTTTCCAATTCTCCCAGCACCATTTTTTGAAGAGGTTGTCTTTTCTACATTGTATGTTTTTGGCATCTTTGTCAAAAATTATCTGTCCGTATTTATGTGGGTTTATTTCTGGGTTCTCAATTCCATTCCATTGGCCTATGTGTCTCTTTTTCTGCTGATGCCATACTGTTTTGATTATTGTTGCCCTGTAGTACAAGGTGAAGTCAGGGAGTGTGTGATACCTCCAACATCAGAGAAATGCAAAACAAAACAAAACAAAACAAAACAAAAAAACCCATAATGAGGTATCACCTTACACCAGTTAGAATGGCTATCATCAACAAGACAAATAATAACAAGTGCTGGAGAGACTATGGAGAAAAGGAACCCTCATACACTGTTGGTGGAAATGCAGATTAGTGCAGCTGCTATGGAAGGCAGTGTGGAGGTTCCTTAAAAAGTTTAAAAATAGAATTACCAGATGCCCCAACAATCCCTTTCCTGGGTATTTATCCTCAAATCTGAAAACATTTATCCATAAAGATATATGTGCTCTGATGTTCATTACAGCTTTACTTACGGTGGCCAGGACATGAAAACTACCAAAGTATCTTTGATAGATGATTGGGTAAAGAAGTAGTGACATATATACACAATGGAATACTGCTCTGTCATAAGATAAGATAAAATAGTGCTTTGCAACAGCATGGATAGATCTTGATGCTAAGCGAAATAAGTCACACAGAAAAAGTACAGAATCATACAATTTCACTGATATGTGGTATATAAAACTGAAAACAACAAAACAACAAGAAAAGCAAATGAAGAAACAAAAACTCATAGACACAGACAACAGTTTAGCGGTTACCAGAGGGTAATGGGGGAGAGGGGTGTTAAATGAGGGTAAAGGGGATCAAATATATGGTGATGGAAGGAGAACTGACTCAGGGTGGTGAACACACAGTGTGATATATAGATGATGTATTACAGAACTGTACACCTTAAATCTATGTAACTTTGCTAACAATTGTCACCCCAATAAACTTTAATTAAAAAAAAAACTAATCAACTTCACTGTTAGAGAAGTGGTTAGAGAAGTTAATATTTCTCACTCTCTTTCAGTTCCTTAGGGAAGGTAAGTAAAATGTTGAATTTTCCATCCTAATTGAAATGGTCCACCTGTGGGACAAAACAGTCTATTATAATTTTAGTAACCTGTCAAGTTCACTGAAAATGGTGGTCCATAGATGCAGAATTTAACATACTATTTAAGAAGTGTAACAATTCATTTCTAGAAAATAGAGAAGAATAGTGTGTTTAAAATTGTTTTAAATTCTGATCGTACACCTATGTTCTGTGAGGAGGAAGAAAACATATTTTGTATTTCTGCACAGTTAGGGCTTTCTGAATAAATTTTACTAAAACATGTCATCTGTCCCAAAATGAAAGTGTGAAAGTTAAATTATGACTAATTAATTTGTAAGAGACTGCCAAAATAACTATAGACCTACTTAAATAGAGTCTCCAAAGCTGCTTAGGAACTTAATGATTAAATAATGATTCAAGGATTCAAAACAAGAAAAATTAAAAACAAACTTTTAGTTTGAGATAATTATGGATTGCACAGAAAGTTGTGTTTCATCCACAGTTCCTCCAGTTTAATCCAATGTTAACATTTTACACAATGAATAGTGTAATGTCAAAACCAGGTAAATAGACATTGGTGCAAACAATAGGTACTGACATTTTACCAGTTATACATACATATGTAAATATATGTATGTATATATATATATAGGTATGTTTGTGTGTGTGTGCAGCTGTTTGCAATTTTATCACAAGCAAAGCTTCATATAATCATACCCCAAATTAAATTATTTAATGCATCTCCATCCCAAGACTCCAACTACATGCTATGCCTGTAGCATGCTACCTAATGTCCTCCCCTCCCCATCTCAAATCCCAACAACCACTAATCTGTTTTCTATCTTTATAGTAATGTTATATATATTCACACATTATATAAGTAGAATCATGCAATATATATGCTTTTAAATTAGCTTTTCATTCAGCATGCATGATTTCCTTGAGGTTCATGGATGTTGTGCATATCAACAGTTTGTTTCTTTGTGTTGTTGATTTGTGTCCCATAGTATGGATGTACCACAGGTTGCTTAACCATTCACCAATGAAGGACATTTGAGCAGTTTTCAGTTTTTAGCTATTATTAATAAAACTGCTATGAATGTTCAAATTTTAATGTGAAAATGTTTTCATTTCTTTAAGATATTTGCACAAGAACACAATTGTTGGGACATACGACCAGTCCATTTTTTCAGTTTGAAAGAAACTTCCAAACTGCTTTCCAGGGTGGCTGTTCATTTTCACATTTCCACCAACAATGGGTGAGTGATCCAGTTTCTGACATCCTCGTTAGCATTTGGTGGAATCACCCATTTTATATTTAGCCATTCTGACAGATGGATAGTGATATCTCATGGTAGTTCTAATTTGCATTTTTCTCATGGCTGATGATGTTGACCTTTTCTCAAGTGCTTATCTATAATATATATAGTAAAATGTCTGTTTATGTCCCTTGATCATTTTCTAATTAGATTGTTTGCTTGGTTTTACTGTTTAGAGTTCTTTATAAGTTCTAGATAGAGATTCTTTGTCAGATATATAATTTGCAAATTTTTTCCCAGTCTAAAATTTGTCTTTTCATCTTAACAGGATCTTTTACAGAACAAGAACTTTTAATTTTGATGAGGTCAAATTTATCATTATTTTTCTTCCTTGTATTGTGTTTTTATTGTTGTGCATAAGAATTATTTAGCTAGCCTTGTTCCTGATGACTTTCTCCTATAACTTTTACAGTTTTATGTTTTACATTGAAATCCATGACTCTTTCTGAGTAAAATTTTATATACAGTGTGAGGTTTAGTTTAAGGTTCATTTATTTGCTTTGATCCTGCATCATTTGTTGAAAAAGCTAACCTTTCTCTATTGAATTGCTTTTGCTACTTTGTCAAAATGAGTATATTTATGTGGATCTATTTCTGAGTTCTTAAGATATTTTTTATTGAGCTATCTATAAGGCATTATATCACCCAGAAAAAAAAAGATAAAGGCAGATGACCAACTTGCATTTAAACCGAGAAAAAGACAAATGGGTCTTTCCAACTAAGCTTCCTATCCTGATTCTACTGTTTGAAATTGATCTATAATTGGGGATTATCACATCAGTGCAGTGTGACTGACTCAATCTGAATTCACCGTTAATCAAGGAAATAATATCCACATGCATGATCTCAATTTTTATCTAGAAATTGATGGCCCTCGGGTCCTGCCACATCTGTGTACTGAGCCAGAAACACATTTTCAATTTTTCCTGGATATTTTTCAATTGAATATCCACAGACACCTCAATTTAATTAAGTTTAAATCTGAATTTATGATCTCCCCTGGAAAATGAGGTGACACATTCTTTTTACTGCTTTCATGATTTTAGTTAATAACACTTTTATTCATCAGGCACCTAACTACAAAGTCAAATGTGACTGTGTTTTTCTACATGATTTCTCACATCCAGCAGATTATAAAATCCTCCCATTTAAATATCCCAAATATCATTAAATCATGTCCACTTTCTCTATTTTCTAGTGTTACTGTTTTAATTTATGTTTTTAATATTTCTTCCTTGGACTCCTGCAATAGTTTCACCTTAGCGTTCTGAAACCATCACCATGTCACTATTTACTTACTAGTGGTTTCCTCAATGTTTTTTCTCACATGACCTAGAAGTAAAACCCATAAGGAAGGCATTACAGTTCCCTTTCATCATCTGTAAAATGAAAGTTAATTTGCCAATATTTTAATGTCATTCCAAGTACAAAATTAACTAACAATTGACATCAGTTACTTGACCCCGTGACTGGTATTTAATGCTCAATAAATGGTAACTATTTTCAATATCATTAGTAATTTATACAACACTTTTGATAATTGAGAACTTGTTATATTTTAAATTGTTCTCAAATCATTCTCAAACTTCCATGAGTAGCTTAAACTTCCACCCTAATGTACCCCAGCTGCTCCATAACGATTGAACTTGTGTACGTTCTTCAGGATTCTGATCAAACACCACCCAGCTGATTGTACATGATAGCCATTGCCTGTACTACCTGGATAGTATGGCATTTTTTTCTCTGTAATTTGTAGTATGAAACACTTATGTAGTTTTCAATGTTTTACAATTCATTTTGTTCACTAAACTGAGTTTCTAAAGATCTGGTACCTTAGCTATTAGACATTTAATATGCTTAAATGCCTAAAGTAATGAAAACCTCAGCAATTAAATATCACTAAATAAAATATATGTGATTAGTATATGCACTGAGATAGTTGGTTGAAAATTAGAAATAATGACCCCTCTAAAATTAATTAAAATAGTAAAGATTTTAAAAATAATTTTCTAATATTTCCCTCACACTTTCATAACACATCTTCTTCAGTGTAAAACTATGATAAACAAATTGTTGTTTCATTTTCTTAGTTCATGTACTCACCTGTATTCTTATATCCTGATAAATCTCTCTTTGATAGCTTTTTTTCCTAAAAGACAAAAATATTATAAACATAAACTTCAAATTTCTTTTCTTTTGATAAATAATGTATATACTTTTATGTCTGGAGTTATAGTGATCTAATACTATCTTCTTAATTTACTTATACACACACAAATGCACATACACACAAATATAGAGTTTCATGTAAATTATACCATTTATGGTAAGAGTTTCCTGAGAAATTTATTTTATTTTCCTTTCTTTTTTTTCCTAACCTTATCATTTCACAATATTATCATCCTAAATCCCACATACATTCAATAATATCCATGCTGCTATGTTTCATATTTCTACATCACCATGGACATATGGCAAATTATAAAATACACATTTTTTTGTAATTACTTGAATTTAGAAGTATTTACATTGTTAAACAATTCTCTAAGATTTCTTTGCACTCAATCATTATGGAGATACTTTAAAATCACTTAATGTAGTTTTAGTTGCTTCTTGTTAATTCTTCTATACAGTATGTAAAATTAATCAATTATTCCCAATTGATCTGAATTCACATTGTTTCCTTCTTTTGCCATTATAAATAGTGTTCCAATACACATACATATCCGTCACTTTTTTTTTTAAATCACAGGAGCAGATTTGATGAATAAAAGAGCATATGCATCTCTATTGTGGAACAATCCGCCTTTGCCCCAACAATAAACAGCAATATCCCTACATTTGTCTGCTTTTGAATGTCTGATGGCGGTAAAATAATAAAGCAACTCTACCTGAATTTTTATTGCTTAACTTACTAAAATCTCTAATAGTAGAGACTTTGAACATTTTTGCTTTTTTTGCCCAATTGTATTTGCTTTTATAAATTGTCAATCCTTATCACTCTCACATTTTTTTTTTTTTAGTGGCTGGTGTAGTAGATTTGTATAGTTTAACTAGGCTTAACTATATTTCCCAAAGTTCCTTTTTTTGTATGTTTCTCATTAGGGTAGAATCTCAAATCATATACTCGAAAGATTTGGAGATTTGAAGAAAGGAGTAGCCAGTTGGTAACTCAAACTCATTGTTGCTGATTTACTGAATCACTTCTTGTTTCACTAGCAAGCTGGATTCGAAACTTCTTTATTATCCTTTGGATATATACCTATATCAATGATGAAAAAAATATTTATTATACCATGTGTGAATTATGAAAGGAATAGGCATAGGATATTAGGGTTGCTAAATTAATGTTGGTTTTAACAACTCTCACTGTTGATGCCTTTCATAAGAAGTAGAAGAACTGATGCTGTGACTATTGATTTCTCAATGCCTGGAGTTTTTCTCTTTTAGAGAAACTAAGAGAAGAATGAAAACTTATTTAGGCATAGATTAATGGACACATTCTTAATGTAATCCACATGGACTTTCTGAATTTCTCTGGTCATTATTTTCCTAGCACCAATTCCTCAGGATGCTTGGCAGTCTGTGTGTGTGGTGTGTATGTGTGTGTGTGTGTGTATGTGTGTGTGTGTGTGTGTGTTTCCTTTAAACAAAAGTTTTGTATTAAGAATAAATCCTTAGAGCTATAGAAATAAATCCTTTGTTGTTTGAATTTATATTAATATTTTTCACAAAGTGCAGTTGTTAATATTCTTTTTCTCTCAAATATTCTTGTTGTCCAGGACTGGGAAGACATAACATAGAAAAGGCTTGTCAATATATCACAGAAGAAAATGTCATAGATATGTTCCATTCCTTTTAAGTCCATCCTGTACCCCCACTGGATTTGTCAATATTTCATGTTGATAAAAATAAATGGGGTGAGGATGAGATTTGATCAGATTTGATGAGTCTTATAAGAGGAAACAGAACTCAGCAGTACTTGATAGAAATGCTAAATAACTGAAAATAACCCTAAAATGTTCTGAAATCTTTGTAGACACGCTTCTGCACATTTCATGATGTTATGGATGGTATACGATAAATATGAATCTTTTCACCCATTCATGTAGAAAATGTAAAATGATAACTTCAGTCAAGTGAAGGGACTTTTCATGATGTAAATGTATGTAGACTTTGTCTTGGAGATATGAATTATTGACTATCTTGATGAATCAATAGACATTTATCAGTGAGACATTTTTTATTTGGTACAAAGTATTTCCAGACTTGGAAGAAAAAAGTTCTCAGATGAGAAAAGAAAAAAGTATAGCACATAGCTGTAAGAATTCAACAAGTGTAGGATTATTAAAAAAAATAATCAAATAAATATTATAAGTAGACACCTGGGGAAAAGAAAAGGACACATTTAGACTCATGATATTAATATTTTCAAGAGAAAGTGTCAAACCTCTCATCAGATATTAAGATTATTAGAAGCAGAATATGAGTGATAATTCTTGGTGCTCCTAGTCAAAAATTACATTTGAATTACAGCTTGAGTATCTGGAGGACAATCATGTTTCTTTAACTCACCCTCATCCATCATTATCTGCCATGTTGTTTTTTGCATGTGGAATGTAAACTTCTTCCTAAGACTGATTCTACCTGACTCCAACCTCTAGATTTTGTCAAGTCCTGGACTAGTTTTTAAGGTTGACGTTCTTTTACACTAAAAATACTAGAGCAAATTATTAACTAACTCTTTGTTCCCAACATAAAACACATCTCTGTTAATCCATATGCTTAATTGTTGATACATTTATAGCATAGTGTAAGAATCTATTCTCCTACCATTTCTTTTTATTATTATCTACTAGAAAAAAATCTTATATTTACTCTCAAAACCTGTACTTGGGGTTCTTTATTTTAACTCAAAGGCTTGCCTGGTACCAACTGTTTGGTTGCCTATATTTCTATGAGTTATCCCCAGATTTTCATTATCCTCACTCATGAGTCATCTAAAGAACTTTAATAATATTGAAATGAAATTATTAAACTATAACTTGATGTCTGCTTTCAAATATATAGTATAACATTTTTTTCTACTTGAACTTTTTCTTAGGTTGTTCACTTGCATTTGTACCCCAATTATTTAAAATGAATAATATGGTATCCAACCTACTGAATTGTGAGAAAAATAATTTCTTTTTTTGTTTGTTTTAAGACATTAAGTTTTGGAGTGGCTTCTTATGAATAGATAACTGCTACAGAAATAGATAAAATAATACAGAAACAGCTACTGCCATAACCAAAATTTAAACTATGTAGTTTGAGTTTGATATGAGACAATAAGTTCAGACTGGGAATGCAATGGGAAAACTGCATTTCTGGAAACAGCATCTCCCATTATGTAACAGTGAAATAATTGAGAAATGTTGACTGATGACTTGAAACATGAAAAAGTGCATGTGATGAACTTGTGGACATTGGCAGGTGATTTCCAGATAGAAATTCAAACGTATCATTGGCTTTCTTTTAACTGTCTATAATAATAGGCAAGAAAAATATGACAAATCAAATATTACAAGTTGCAAACATAATTCAAGGAGACTATAGATGACTCAGAACTTTCTGATTTAGAAAATAAAACCTGCTATCAATTCCAGGCTCTTAAGTTCAGAAATTCTTAAGGCAAGAAATATCCTGAAGATCAAATAAAAGAAGAAATGTGGCTAAAGACCAATGATTAAGACTTCTCCTTAACATTGTGGACCGGTGGTGCAGATTTGTGTCTATTTAAATGCCCCATCCTCAATGTGTCGTCTCCTAGTATTCTTACTCAAGCAAGACCAAAAGGCTGCTGAGAATCTTAAGAACATTGTTTCTCAGCAGCCTGAATTCTTCATAGTTAACAGACATCTGCCAAAAACTAATTAATTGTGAATGTTAATTCACATTTAGGCATGCAGAGAAACCAATCAGGTTTAGAGGCAATCCACAGGATGTTTAAGAACTTTTTATTAGTGAAAGCAATGCCAGATTGGACTAAAAAGGTTGAAATAAAATGTAAAAAAAAAAAAGGATCTTTAAACCCCTGGCATGCCATGAACAGGAATCAAATTGAGAAAGATATACACATTATATTTTTATGGAAGAAAAAAAAAAGGTTCAGACCATAGGGCAGAGATACTTAAACAATGATGGACCAGAACTTACTTTGGGGCAAGATTAAAAGCCAAATCAAGAATATCTCATGACTTCAAAATTGGGAGAACTCTATAATTATCTAAGTGCTATGGAACAGTGCCTGTCATGTATCTTCTATTTTTCCCATTTTTAATTATGAGGTCTGAGAACATTTGCAAACTTTGTTGCAACAATGTTGCTAAGCTTTTTGATATCAGAGAGATTATTCATTATGAATTTGTACCAACTGGACAAACATTAACCAAGTTCACTATTTGGAAGTGCTGAAAAGGCTGCGTGAAAAAGTTAGACGACCTGAACTTTTCACCAACAAATCATGGCTCTTGCATCACGACAGTGCACCAGCTCACAGGGCACTGTCTGTGAGGGAAGTTTTAGCCAGTAAACAAATAACTGTATTGGAACACCCTCCCTACTCACCTGATGTGGCCCCCAATGACTTCTTTCTTTAACCTGAAGATAAAGGAAATATTGAAAGGAAGACATTTTGATGACATTCAGGACATCAAGGGTAATACGATGACAGCTCTGATGGTCATTCCAGAAAAAGAGTTCTAAAATTGCTTTAAGGGTGGACTAGGCACTGACATTGGTGCATAGTTTCCCAAGGGGAGTACTTCAAAGGCGACCATAATGATATTCAGCAATGAGGTATGTAGAACTTTTTCTAGGATGAGTTTGAGAACTTAATTGTCAGACACTTCATGAGTGAATTTACTGTTACTCTGTCCTTGTATCATTATTGTACATTTGCATTCTGAATCAATAGGAACCACTTCTGAGAAGCTATCACTGCATACAATTTTAAAGCATAAGATTCTGGGCTCAGTGTCTGATGCCGTGATTGAATTAAATATTTGGGAGTGTTGGAAGTCGACATTTTTTTATGTTGGGACATGAATCAACCGGGAGGAAATTAGTGTAGATTGTTGCATTAATATGTGCACTCTTCCTTATGTGCATGGCCTTCAATAGTTCCCTTCCACATTGACTCTGGTACAATGTGTCTTCAGACTTTTTTGGCCAATGGAACACAAAAAACCTCAAACCAGCAGAGATTGGAAAACATGTACATATTTGGGCTTGTCCTTTTTTGCTGTTTTGGTATCACATAACTGCTATATAAAGAACTCCCAACTAATGTGCTATATAGGATATGTATAACTCAATTGCAGCTGTATATTATTCAACAACCTTCCAACTTCTGGATAAGTAATTAAAGCTATCCTACATTATCTAGCCACCTACTGACCTAATAGATGATGTCAGTAACAAGAACAAATTCAACTAGTTTGGCTGACACAGTACAAACTTGAAGAACCTAACCCAACCCACAGAAACTTGAGATGAATAAATGATTTTTTAAAAGTCTGCATGTTTCAGGGTATTTTGTTATAATGCCAAGATAACTGATAAAAATAATTAGCCACATTTTATAATATATTTTCTATTGGATAATATAGAAGGCTCCACTGCAAATGATCTGAAAAAGCAGATCATTTTATAGGATATATTTTTATCATATTAATATCTACAATATGCAGAATAACAGTCAGTAGAAGAAAATAGAGACAGGAACACCAATTATTTCAAAACTTCACACTGAAGAGGATACACATGTTTAAGAATAAGATAGTTGCATACCCCAAGGGGTGGAGTTTGTAGGCTAGTAGTATGAATTAGCCAAGAAGAGGAAAATTGAACATTTAAAAATTCCCCAAGGGATTTTTAGAGTTGAAGCAATTATACAAGAAAGAAAGTCAGTATGAATATATGAAGAAGTTGTGTAGTACAATCTATCAAGAAGTTTATTGATGAAATTAATCATTTTGGTCTCAGAAGTAGTTGCTATTAATACGTCACTAAAATTTTCAAGGCCCATCCTGGGTAATGAAGATACAAAGACACAATCACTTTCCTTAAAGAGCCTACTGTATAGTCGGAGATTAGAAAATATATTTAGGAGATAATCTAGCTAAAAGAAGGGCTAAATACTTTTTATCTGTTGCTTTGATTATTTCAAGATAAAAAATATTAGACAAGATTTGCAGCCAGAATTGAACAATCTAGTGTGTAGTGAGAGTCCAGTCTTGTTGCTAACAAGAACCTGAGCATGCGACTGAAAGAAATTTTGACTTTTAATATTAACATCTGGTTACTTCTCTTTTGACTATCTGTTCAAGGGAGAATAATCTTCCTATGAAGTTACAATATCACTAAAGCTATATGATCAGTTTGTTAGATATTGGATTTTATTTTATACTCATATCATTACATGGGGTTGATCCATGGCGCAAATATGAATAAAAATTTTTTTTTCACTAGAGTCACATTTTTCTCCAAATAAGATTTTATTGCTAAGAAAAGTTTGCATGAGTGACTCCTGACGTCTGGTGCCAGATTGTACCTGCCTGTCAGTGAACCTCTCAGAGGTGCCTGGACACATTTATTTCACATGCTGAAAGCACATAGTTTTTAGCCTGGGCTTTCTACTAATGGATGTCTTCATGACTCTGTTTTTTTGTTTGTTTGTTTGTTTGTTTTTTTGTTTTTTGTTTTTAGCTGAGCCATCCTGCTACCTGTTGGCAGCTCAGCGGCTGCTCAGCTCGGGCTGGACTCGAACCGCTGTTGCTCAGAGCTCAAACTTTTGAGCGAGCTCTTAACCAACTGAGCCACTCGGCCGGCCCTTCATGACTCTGTAATCAACAAATTACAGGTACACTTGCATACAATAAAATGAGCCGTGATTTTAAAATTACTATTAAATGCTTAATTGTTGGCACTGTCAGAAAAATACAAGAGTTCATAATGTAGACACACTCCCAATCTTTCCAAAAAAAATGATAAGCTTATAAAACATATAAATATAATGAGCACTAAATATCCAGATATGAATTTCTAATGAAACTTTGAACACTTTTTACACTGTTTCTTCTTTGTATGCTGTCAAAATAATATTCTAAATCATCATGTGAGGTGAAAATAGATATCTTTCAGATATGCAGTGTTTCAAAGGTATAATCAATTAATCAGTCAGATAAGTGAAGAAATGATAGCTTGGAACATTTTGTTCCCTTTGTGGTTCTCTGACAATAAGTTGGTTATTTTATTTTTATTTTAGGTAATTTATTTTATATTGTTCTGAAAAGTGTGTGTGTGTGTGTGTGTGTGTGTGTGTGTGTGTGTGTGTTTGGATCTATTGTGTATCTGTGATTTAAATGGACAATGATAGTTTAAAAATAGGTGAATAGAATGATTTTTGGGTACACAGAAAAAATGAATAGTAAAAGGATTAAATAATTTATATTAGTTGTTTTCTTTTTCTGTAAATGTAGTAGTCTTTCATCACTTCCTGAAACTGAGTTGATCGATTTGCTTTAGAAGGGACTACAAACCAAACCACCTTCAGGATCTAGTAAGGTCAGTGGTTCTCGAAGTTTAGTCTCCAGATGAGTTGAAACAGTATTATCTGAGAACATTTTAGAATAGCAAATTTTCTTATTCCCTTACCACTGCCCACGCCCTTCTCCTTCCCCATCTTCACATACTTAATGATAAGAAAATGTGGGTGTGGAACCCAACAACCTGTGCTTTAACAAGTATTCCAGTTGCTACTAACGCATACTCAAGCTTGAGAACCATATACACTCATTAAGTGGATGAAAAAAGTCAATTGCAACTCTGACTTTTTAAAATATTGGGTTGTCAGAAAAGTCATGACGCATTTTCACAACGAAAAACAGAAAAAATACATCATGACTTTTCTGACAACCCAATAGTTAATAATCTTCTAACGTTCTGATTTATTTTTCTTTTATTTCAGTTGTTCTTCTGGTTAGTAGCACTGGATTGTTTATATTAAATTTTAACATTATCTTAATTACTATAAGGAAAGCATTATTTTCATCCCATAGAAAGTAGAAACTAGAGGGTTTTTTACTAGTCTTTGCAAGTATTCAGTTTCTGGTTTTCTTTTTGTTTGTTTGTTTGTTTTCATGGATGAAAGCATGTTCCAAGGGCTCTTAACTCTTGGCGATTAGAAAAATAGCACACCCAGGTGATGAATTACACATGGGAAGATTTGACAAAACTTTTAAATCTTCAAAACCTTTTTTTTTCCCCCAGAATAATAAAATGTCCTTTATAGTAAATGAAGTATAGGAACTCAACCTCAGGAATAATTTAAAAATCAACCAAAAGCCCTGGATTATGTGGTAAGCGTTCATGTAGAATGTCAGGGATGATTTTGAGATTTACACTAGATTACACCACTTCATTAATTAATATATTTAAATATTTCCTTTAAGACCAGCATGTTTGGATGATAAAAATAATTAAGAGCTGAGACTTCTATGATCTAGTTGTCAGTGTAAAAAATTTAAATACCTGAAAGCACAGTCATATCACAGGATTTGAATTTCTTTCACAATATTACCTAAACACTTTAATTTCTAGGCTATGCATTTGTTTGTTTTTTAAATAAGAGCATAGGAAATATTTTGTGTCCATGAACCTATGGTGAGACACTCATGAGTAAGATCTACATTCTTAGCAAATTTCAGGTATTCAGTACAGTATTAACAATAATCAATATGCTGTACAGTAGATCCATAGAACTTACCCGTGTTCTAACTGAAAGTTTATACACTTGACCATCTCCCCATTTCCCCCACCCCCACCCAGTCCCTGGCAACAACCATACTATTTTCTGGCTCTATGTGTTTAACTTTTTTAGATTATTTGATTGTTATTGTTTTTTAGATTATCATTTAGATTTTAGATCTCACATATAAGTTAGATCATTAGATATAAATTGGATAAAGGATCTTGAAGTCAAGCTTAAAGTTTGAATTAAATCTCTAAAGATAATTTTTGCTAGCAAAAGCTTATATTAAACGTTAATGTTTAAATAGCTTAAACCAAAAACACTAGTCTTTTCATTTTAAAATGTTGTTTTGTAGAGTTTATTTTCTGTGTTTTAAACTTTTGAGAACAAAACTAGCCAAATCTGTACATAATGGTGTGTGTGTGTGTGTGTGTGTGTGTGTGTGTCCCACACAAATCTTTTACCTATTTATATGTTGAGGTTTTTGACTTTTTCCTTAATGGATCATAGGAGTTCTATATATATTCTAAATACAATTTCCTTCTCAAAACAGGTATGATAAATGTCTTCTTCCAAATCCATGTTTATTTATGTTTCTGAGAAACTAAACATCTTAATTTTAATAAAGTTTTTGTGTCAAACCTTTTCATTTTTGTTTAGTGCATTTCTTCTGTTTTGAAGATATTATTTTCTACATAAGTCATATAGTAGTCTCATTTTCCAAAAGATTTTTTTTCTTGTTGTTATTTTTATCTTTCACATTTAACTCTGATATTTCCAGTCTTGATTTTGATGTATGCTATGAGGAGTGAGTTTAGTTTTATTTTTTATATTATTTTTCAAATGATTAAGTACCATTTATTAAACGCACCTTCATTTCCTCAGGGCACTACAGTGGAAAGCATATCAAAATGCAGATGAAGGTAAATTTCTAAACTTTCTATTCCATTTTGTTGCCAATTTGTGTATTCTTGTGCTAATACCAGTCTATTGTATTCTTTATATTTTATGTGTAATACTTCAACTTACTCATTTTCTCAAAGATGTCCTTCACTCTTCTTGTACCTTTGCATTTCAATATATATTTCAGTTAGAAAACGCCAGCCCTCCCTCCCCATCCCCCCAAAAAAACAACTGGAAATTCTATTATTATTACTTTGATTCTATATCAATTTTGGGAGAGTTGCCATCTTCACATGAGTCTTAATTACTTATATATATATGTTATATTCCTCCATCTATTTAAGTATTTTATCGTATTTTCAGTAATATTATATAAACTTTTATTGTTAGGAATGGATGTAGAGATAAATATTTTATTACAATTGTTCTTAAGTATATAATATGAAATGTTAATGTAAATGGAGGCTTTTTAAAGTGTTTTTTCTAATCCCTTGTTTCCAGATATTGAAATTACTATTTGTTTTCTATATTGATGCATCATTGCAACCTCCTAGTTGTAAATTTATCTATAAATTTCTTCTCCATTTTTTATTATATAATCATGTCACCTGCAAACATTTCTTTCTTTTTAATCTTTATATATTTTATTGTTTTTTTCTTTATTACATAGGTAAATCCTCTAGGATACTGTTGAACAACAGCAAATAGAGTGAACATTCCTGTCTCATTTGTAATCTTAAGAAAAAAAGTTTTGATATCTCCCTTTACAAATGATTTTTAAGGTAGTTTGTGTAGATATTCTTTGTCATATTAAGAAAGTTCCTAATACTCATAGCTGATTAAGTTTTATTAATCATAGTGAATTTTATTCAAA
The DNA here is from genome assembly GCF_001890085.2 of Hipposideros armiger. NCBI lineage: Eukaryota > Metazoa > Chordata > Mammalia > Chiroptera > Hipposideridae > Hipposideros > Hipposideros armiger. The sequence goes on along the minus strand of NW_017732128.1, from coordinate 215,179 downwards.
GCTTTTCATAGCTTCCTTGGAAATGATTTTTTTCTTTATTCTTTCGTTAATGTGGTAAATTGCATTGCCTGATTTGCAAACATTAAACACATCTTACATACCAGCAGCAGTAAAATGTTATTGTGATACATTAACTGTTTAATGAATTGCTGGATTTTATTTAGAATTTTTGTGTCTACAAGAAAAATTTGCCTATAATTTACCTCTCTTTGATATATTGTCATGATAATTAACCAAAAAGATATATTTTCTGTTATCAGAAAGAGTGCTGTTTTCTTTATTTCTAATTTTAAAATTACTTTTCTATTCTAATTTATTCACACTGTTTAATATTGTCTGATAATATGTGAAAAAAAATGAGTAACCACTCAAAGTTCTGATGTCTTATCTTTGAAGAATTTGGTATGATTCATCAAATTTGTTTGCATTTCATAACTAGTTAAAGTGTAAACTATTTTGTTTTTCCTCAGGCTAAAAAAAATATCTCTAATTAGTAGTTTTTGAAGTCATTAATCCATTGATTCTAAATATGAAAGTCATCATCAATGAAGACACATAAACCTATTATTGTAATGAAGATATAGCATGAGTAAATGATCATTATTGTATAATTCTCCAACTTTGATACACTGTGCATAAGAATACATTTTGTATACATTGGAAAAGTCAACTTAATATGGATACAAAAATATGCTCAAATTGAAAATTTAATAATTTCAAATCCCTACATGAAAATTTCTCATTGTGGATGATGATGATGATGGTTCTCCTAAACTTGGTGTGTAGATCCTTTTGACCCGAATAATTTCTTTTTATTTACATTTTAAATAAATTTTATGTACACCTTTGAACAAATGCATTAGCATAATTCAAAATAAAAAAAAATAACATACAGTGAATAATTTTTCTCTTATCCTTGTCTTCCATCCTTCTAGTTCACTATCCCTCTAGTACATATAACCACTGTTATTATTTTCTTGTTTCTTTCAGAATTTATTTAATTATTAAATGTATTGGGGTAACATTGGTTAACAATATTATGTAAATTTTAGGTGTACAACTTTATAACACATTTGTATATTCTATTGTGTTCTCACCACACAAGGTATAGTCTCCTTCCCTCACCTTGTATTTGACACCTTTTACCCTCTTTGTCCTTCCCCCACCCCGTTTCTTTCTGGGAACCACCATTCTGTTTTTTGTATCTATAAGGTTGTTTTGTTTTTGTTTATGTGTATGCTGTTTTTTGTGTTATACCTCACGTATGAGTAAAAAAAAGAGAAAAGATTCAAATAAATAAATTGAGAAATGAAAGGGAAGTTAAACAGATACCACAGAAATATAAAGGATTATACAGGAATACTACAAAAGACTATTTGCCACCACATTTGGTAACTTATAACCCCAATAAACTTTAATAAAAAATTAAAAAGTGGACAAATTCTTAAAAATATTTAACCTTCCAAGACTGAACCATGAAGAACTGGAAAATCTAAATAGATGAATCATTAGTAAGAAAATTGAAACAGTCATAAAAAACCTACTAAATAGCAAAAGCCTAGGACCAGGAAAGCTCCTTCTGCTTTGTAAACATCATTAGCAAGGATTCGAAAGGAGTGTCTGTACCACTAAAAAACATGAAGCAGATCAGATTATACTGGCAAAGGCCCAGAAAACTAATCTGTCATGGAATTAAAGCCCACAAAAGTTGGAAAGTAAGTATTATACATGCCAAATCTGAACAAAAGGCTGAAAGATAAAATAGAAGTAAGTAGGATAAAAAAATCTCCCAATATAGCAAAACCCAGGAAACCCAGAATTTAAGTTTAAAAAAAAAAAAAGATCGACTGATGCCAATATGGAGATGAATCAGATGTTGAAATTATCTGACAAAGATTTTAAAGTGTCTCATAAAAGCATTGCATAAATCAATTTGAGAAGCTGAGTAAATCATAATTAGAAAAAATCCAAATAAATCCACATTAAGAAAAGTCATAATTAAACTTTGTAAAGCTAGAGACAGGAAAAAAAAAATCTTAAAAGCAGCCAAGAGAAATGATGCATTCCTTACAAGAGAACACCAATTAGAATGACAACAGATTTCCATGTGACTCCACAGAGAACAGAAATGGCACATTTTTTTCTGTGTTTAAAATGATTGTCTATTTAACATCCATCACCATAGTTACATTTTTTTTCCTTGTGCTGCGAATTTTAATATCTACTCTCAGCATTTTTTCTAATGGTGAAAGACAAGAACTGTCGAATTCAAAACTATCCTTCATAAACAAAGGAGAAATAAAGGTATTCTCTACAAAGGAAAGCTAAAATAATCTTTTCCTAGCAAATCAATCTTTAAAAAACAGCCTAAAACTAGATTTTATAATCGAAAGAAAATGATAACAGAATAATTCTGGGTCCTTCAGGGTGGAAAGCAGAACAATAGAATGGGTAAAAATTGAGTAAACGTAATAGAATATCTTTACCTCATGAGTTTCTTTAAAATTATATTTTGCAGTTGAAACAAAAGTTAAACAACATCAGATGTTCTACTCAATGCATATAGAAGGATTACTTAAGAAACATAGTTTAAAAGTTATGATGGGAAAGAGGCCTAAATGGAAGTAAATTTTCGACACTACACTCAAAGAGGTAAAACATTAACATCAATGATGGGCTGTGATAACATATGTATACCTCTATATGTCATTACCTATATCAACACAAAGTAATGTAATAAAAAACACTGTAAATAAAATAAAATAAAATAAAATAAAATGAGAATATGTAAATGTTCAACTCATCTATAGGAAGTACAGAGAAATGAAACAGAAAAATGAGAAACAGAGGGCACAATAAAAAAACTAATAATAAAACAGGCAATGTAAAACTCTAATATAATAATTACATTACTTTTTAAAGTTAGAGAGTTTTTATGATCTTTGAAGCAATTAAAATTTCATTAAAAAGTGAAGCAAGAAAGAAGTACACAAATAATATGAACAACATTTTTCTGATAGAAATTTAAACATGACTTAGGGACCACGGGAATGTAGAAACAGCATTGAACATGAGAGTTAAGATTTCTATATTTGATTTTGGCTTTGGAATCAACAAGGCAAATTGCTTAATCTTTGGTCCTCATTTGAAATGAGAATAGTATTTGTTCTAACTCTGGTCAGTGTCTTGCACATGTCTAGCTTTAATTCAAAAAGAATTCAGCCCCTGCCATATACCCATAAAGTTCATAAATAAATTATATAAATATTGAGCAAATGTATATTGAATGAAGTTTTTAATATAAAAAGAAATGAATACCCTAGAAAAAATATACTACATGAGCACTAGTTGATTTTAGGAAATAAATCAGATGTCTAATAATGAAAGCCATTCTGAACTTTTTCTGCCTAAATTTTATTTAAACATTTTTTAAAATTTACCATAGTGTTTAATACTTAAACATGCATTTACTTGTACACATGTTATATGTTTTTATGATAGGATGTGATTTCAAAATTATTGCTCTTTAAAGAAAGAGAAAAAAGAAGGAAGAAAATTAAAGGAGAAAGAAAGAGGAGAAAGAGAAGAGAGAAAGGAGAGAACAAAGAAAGGGGAGATGTGAGAGTGAGAGAAAAAAAGAGTATTATAAACTAATGTTTCTCATGAAATTAGTTGCAAAACACTTCAACAAATTATTAGCAAACTGAAAGCACAAATTGGTAACCACACTGCCATGGGGATACGAAAGACAGTTTGAGGAATATGATCAGTAGTGTTGTAAAGATTTCGTATAGTGTCACATGGGCGCTTTTCTTATTAGGGGGACCACTTCATGGACGGTGTAGAGGCCTGAGCACTGCACTGTACACCTGAAGCTGAAGCCGAATAATGATGAATGCCAACTATAATTCAATCTAGTCATGGGATGTGGAGTACAGCAAAGGGAATAGAGTCAACGGAATTGTAACAGCTATATATGATGTCAAACAGGTAGTTGATTGGGGGAGGGGTATTATCACTTTGTGAGGGGTGTAAATGTTTAACTATTATATTGTTTTGTACACCTGGAACTAAAATACACACACACACACACACACACATATATATATATATATAATATATATATATATTATATATATATATATATATATATATATATATATATATATATATATATATATATATATAGACACTAGCAAACTGAATTCAGCAACAAGAATAAATAAATAATACACCATGAACAAGTGAGTTTTTTTCCAGGTATGCAAGTCTTTTCAATATTTAAAAATCAATCAACATAATCTACCACATAAACAGATGAAAGTAGAAAAACTATTTAATCATATCAATTGAAACACACACAGAAATCTGGCAAAATTCAACATAAAAACTCTCAGTACACTAGGAATAGAGGGAAAATTCCGCAACTTCCTAAAAAAATTTTTTTTATAAAATCTCTCCTGCTAGTATTATACTTAGTGGTCAAAAACATGAATGCTTTTTCTCTCTGCTCACAAGGCAAAAAAAAATGTGTGCTTTCACCACTCTGTTATTCAACATAGCACTGTAGGTTCTAGACACTGGAAACAGGAAAGAAAAAATGTATACCTTTTGGAAAAGAAGAAATAAAACTGTCTCTCTTTGCAATGGGCATAATTACATATACAGAAATTCCCAATCTACAAAATAAATTATTGAAATAATAGTGAGTTCAGTAAGTTTGCAGAATAAAATACCAACACATAAAAATTTATTGCATCTTCACTGACAAAAACTAGAAACCATATTAAAAAAAATTACAATTATTCCCAAGAAAATGAAATACTTAATTACATACCTGACAAGTCATGTAAAGGATATATATGATATAAATTATAAAATGTTAATGAAAAAAATGAAAGAACATGTAAATATGTATAGAACAACCATGCTTTTTACATTGTTAATAGCTGCCATCTACAGCTCAGGTGTAAAGCAAACACCTATTGAGATAGGTATCTAGGATACAATAAACAGATTATGAACCAAATAAACATCAAATAATTACATATTGAATATTACAACAAAATTCAAAACCTTTTCTCCTCATAGCTTAATGAAGATAATGATTCTTTTTAGTATAGAACTTATAATTTTTTTCTGAGACTGCTCTAACTATATTTACTTGATTTAAAGTATTTCATATAACAATATATGTGATCATGTGGTAATTATTTAAATTGCATGTTACAAGTGATTACAAATATAAATGTGTCTCTGGACCTAAAGAAATAAAAGCACAAGGTATAGTCTAAATTTAAAAAACGTTATTATAATTTAAACCAAAAATGTTTAAATATGCCAAAAATTCTCCCTTTATTTTTTCAAGTACTAATAATTAATTAATTTATTTTTCTTTCAGTGATTTCTCTAGAAAACATAAACAAAATATCTTGTCATTATAGAGGTATGAGCCATTCTTTTGCTCAGTATTTTTTTCTAAAATAGTTCTCATTTTAATTCAAGAACTTGATATACAATTGTGCAATTTTTTGAAAAAAAATAGTCAGCATCTTTCATATTTTTTTTTATTATTATTAAATTACCATGCTCTCATAAAATAAATATTTAGTCATTGCCTCTTTGGAGTAATGATTTCAAATTATGCTATATTTTCTCATAGATGGTATATATGCCATTTTCTATTTTGGTGAATAAAAGTATCAAGACTCATGCCATTATATTTGACAATTAAAATTTTCTTTTTCACGTGTATTGTTCTGTACACCTGATACTAACAATAAAAAAATAAATTAAAAAAATAAAAATAATAAAAGTAAGAGCTATTAAATATAAAAAATATATATATATATATTATATTGTAAACCAGCCTATTCACTAAATGAGATTAGACATTATACTCTCCAATGAAATATTTTTTATTGTTTTTCTCACTGGGCTATGAGCCATGAAAGTACTGATTAATCAAATATTTTCCACTTTTCCCCAACTTTTCAGTGCCTATTACATTGTCATATCTCTGTGTTAAGCATTCAGTATGCATTTATTGATTATTCTACTGTTAATACCACTGTTAATTCAATCCTGAAAAAAAAATTGTTTTCCAGACAGAATGTTTTACATTGTTGCTTCATGTGGTCACCTGTGTATAAAAATCTCATAGACTTTTTTATTGAATGACAGTTCTGTCACAATTTTGTAAGTCCTACTCCACCAGTAGTTTAAATGGGATTCATGAAGATCATGGAATCCCTCTCCCTTTTTATTAGCTCTGTATGATTCTTCTTATGCATGTACTTGGAATGCAATAGCATTACAGAATCACATGGACAGATTCAATAATATTACAAGGTAATGGTTATGAGCTCATTGATGGCGCAGGTCTGAATTTCAGAACGTATATTTATTAATTCTCTTATTTTTAAAGAATATATTGAGATACTTCAGAAATTGTTGTCTCCTTGATTTATTTCTCCTTTCAATCTAGATACAAAATAACCTAAAACATCAAGGATTATAATATCATCTGTAATAAACATAATATAAAACTCCCAGATAAAATATATCATCCAACTTTTCTTAAAGTAAAATAGATCAATGAAATATAGATGAAGTTTTGTTTTTCCTTGGTGAGTAGAGAGTGAATGAAAATGAATGAGATGTAAAAGTGTAAGGAATTGCACGTTTTGCTTGTGTCATAATAAAAAAATAAATCAATGACAGTTTTTCCTTAGAACAATTTTGTGTTTTCTCTAGAGTACATAGTTTTGATGAAATTGATTTTTCTCAATCACTGTCAGGATTGTTCTGTGTATTTCACTAACAGCAGTAGCTTTTTTCATAGGGCAACATTTATTAAATATTCCCAGGTGAGAATAAATGTGACATGTAATGTAGGTATATCAATCAAGACATTCTTACTTAAAATAATACCATATGTAACTAAAAATGAATATGAATTGATATAAATGCGATAACACCTTAACACCAAATTTTTATTTTCTTTGTGTATGTACCACATGTATAGTTGTATGTAATAATGTGAATAATAGTTTGAAACAAAATTATCATAAAATATATATCTTTTAGAGTCATTTTATTGATTTATCTTTGTAATAATCAGATTTCTCCACTATTTTGGATTTCCTCTCTCTCCAGACATAGTGAATCACTGTCTTTGTGACTCATTTTAGCTGAAGAATTGAGAACAGAAATCATGATCCTACCTGGACAGAAGATTTAAGAACCAGTATGTGATTTTATTTGTTCTGTTTGTGCTTCAGCATTCATGGAAAAACATGTTGAGAGGAAGCTATCATCAATATGGGTGCTTGAGTGACTGAAATAAATATGACTCCAGCACTCCTTCAAGTGAAATAAAAAAAATAATGAGAAAATTGCAGTGTGTTTTACCATTGAGATTGTTTAATACCACAGCATATGTTACATTTTCTTTTCTAATAGGATAACTTACGCAAAGTAGGTTTCATCAAGAATGAAGATTGTTTTTGCAACCATGTAATATATTCTTGAATGAAATTATCACTGAGGTTACAATAATACATTGAATTTTTCTATAAATGATAAATCACAAATCACTGGATCTTTATGTTTTTTTGTGTCTACAACATGAACATCACCTAAACTCAATTTTGGGGACAATCTTGATCTGTTTTGTACAGTATTATGATGGGTAAATTACTTTTTGCTTTGTCAAGACATTGAAGATTGAGACTGAATGTCATTGTAGTATTTCCTAGCCTTTCGTAACTAAGACTCAGTCTTAGTATGTATGTATGTATGTATGTATGTATGTATGTATGTATGTATGTATTTATTTATTCATTTATTTATTTTATTTTTAAAATATTTATTTTTAGCTGAGCCATCCTGCCAACAGCGGCAGCTCAGCTCGGGCCAGGCATAGAGCCGCTGCTGCTCAGAGCTCACTTTCTTGAGTGAGCTCTTAACCAACTGAGCCACTCAGCCGGCCCTTAGTATTTATTTTTACTTATTTGCTACTTTCTATCTTTTTGATGTGCTTAATTGGTCCTTTGAAAAAAAATAAGATTCTTATTATTTGGATTTTTTTAACTACATTTTTATATTAGATGTTGCTTTCTATGCTTCCTTCATCTTATAAGTAATGGGTACATTTATTTTTAACTACCTTACAACAATCAATAACAATTACATACCTAGTCAGTTCATAATATCACACACACACTCACACACACACATACATACACACACAGACACACAGACACACACACACACACGCACTGCTGAAATTATATGGTTAAATGTATATATATATATATATACATTAGGAGTAAGATAATAAAAATAGTTGAGTTTTTTTAATTTTTGTGGAATTTAATTTATTAGAAAACCTCAATAACTTTTACACTTTTGGAAATAAATTATAAGTATCCATGGCAACTAAAGCAACATAGAGAATACATTTTTGTTCTTGTTTATTCTACCTTATATGAAGAAACAGTGTTGAAATACTTTAGCTGTAGCCACAGACAGTATTCTGAAAAGATATGTTGTCAGTAATGATCAATCTCAGGGATATTTAAAGAAAATATAATAGAATCAGTGCTCAGAGGGCACACAGCAATAACAGTATGCAGCAGATTGTACCTAATAGACAACAATGGATTATTAAAATTCTTGAAATATTATACACAAAGTGAGTTATAAAAATACTCCCTAGCTTTTCATATTGCAGGGTTACTAAGCAACCAACAAAACATATATTCTTTATACAATCTGTATTACACTTAAGACAAACATCTGAGCTCAATCTAAACTTCAGTTTTTTATTTCATAGAACTGAATATTTGACAAATTAAATTTCTTCAGAAGTTTTAATATAGACATGATTATCAACTAAAACATTCAGAGTAATGTTTATTTACATTTATTTACAAAGCATTTATTTACAAAGATTATAGAGACTCCCTTAACTTAGAAAATAATAATTGGAAAACAATGACTGGTCCTCAATAACTTGCTCCTTAAGTGATCATGATAAAGTAATTTCTAGCGAGAAAATACCAAAGCTAGGCATTTTTTTTCTATTCTTTTTTCAAGTATTCTAAAATTAAAATATTTCAAACAATAATGATTGGTATGTATTTGTCATTCTTGTTCATGTTAAAATACTATTATATAAATAATGATTAATGTCTATGAATGCAAATATACCCCCCAAAACTCAGTGTTTAATGAATAGTCTTACTCAGATGCCTTAATAAAAGAAATAATAGTCAGAACTCTTAAATTCTCTATTTTGTATGAATTGAATATTCTTATATATCTTAGCAAAATCTTTGCTTCCTCAAATATTTCCCAGAGACCCCAGTTTTACCAGTAAATGATATTTCTTAACCTTAACACATTTTTTTTCCTTAACAATAGAACCATAGGTGGGTCCCAAATTAATAAGTTTGATACATAATATGATTGATTTTAAGAATAAAACTGCTAAGTCTGCCACTCTTTGGGGGAATGTCTCTGATATGATACTTTTAAAAGCTTAGCTTAAAAAGAATAACCTGTTTGTTTATTGCTTTATTTCAAGATTGATTGTTGCAACTATTTCCCAGCTGTCCACAAATTTGCTGAATTGCATGAAAGTGTACCTTCTTGTATGCTTTAATTTATATTTCTTTCCATCCTCCTCACAATTTTACTTCTTCAACTCACCTTAAAATAAATGTTTGGGAAATCTGTTGTTTTCATTTCTCTAATAATATTGAGCTCAGTAGTGTTTTAGTAATCATACACAGGTTTCATTCACTCATTGTTATGCAAAATTTTTCTTACTCATTAACTGAGACTGATTACTCTGTTTGAGAAACTGCCTATAGCAAGCCCAAGTATAAACTTGAGGCTATTGGCCGATGGGTTTTCAAATCTTCAACTTCATGAGGAAATATTCATTCCTTATGTAAACAAAAATGGATCAAATTCCCAAGTTAATCGGTCTATCTAGGTCTTCTGTAAAGCAGATGCATTTATCTCACTGTTCAGTCAACCCATTACCAAACAGATTTTCATTACTATGATTTTAGTGACACTACGAGGTCTGACAATTACATTCATGAACTTGCCGCCTTGTGCTTACATTGACAGCGCTGTAAACAGCTTGGTAAGGTTTCATAACCTTGTTGTATCAGTGTCTCACAGTGGTGTTCATGTCAACGTGTGGCAGTGTCTTGCTGAGTGGGACTCATTATTGTTGTTGCATGTTTTTGTGTGCCATTGCGAGAATGTCAGAGCTTGAATAAGAGTAATGAGCAAACGTTAAATTTCTTGTCTAACTTGGCAAGAGCGAAAGTGAAAACAGGGACATGTTAGTCCAAGCTTATGGGGATAATGCCATGAAGAAAATGGCAGTGTACAAATGGATTAAACATTTTTCTGAGGGGAGAATGCGTCACTAATGAAGAGAGGTCAGAGTGGCCAGTAACGGCAGAATGGACAAAAAGATTGCAAAACTTCGTCAAATTGTGCATCAAAATCATCAGCTGACTGTGAGAAGCATAGCAGACCAAGTAAACATAGATAGAGAAACATAAAAATCTTAAGTGAAAATCTTGGCATAAGAAAGGTGTGTGCAAAAATAGTCCCAAAGGAGCTCTTGTATTATGACAATGCATCAGTTCACATGGCACTGCCTGTGAGGGTGTTTTTAGCCAGTAAACAAATAACTGTATTGGAACACCCTCCCTACTCACCTGATCTGGCCCCCAATGACTTCTTTGTTTATCCAAATAAAAAGGAAATATTGAAAGGAAGACATTTTGATGACATTCAGGACATCAAGGGTAATATGATGACAGCTCTGATGGCCATTCCAGAAAAAGAGTTCAAAAATTGCTTTGAAGGGTGGACTAGGCACTGGCATCAGTGCATAGCTTCCCAAGGGGAGTATTTCGAAGGTAACCATAGTGATATTCAGCAATGAGGTATCTAGCAATTTTTCAAGGATAAGTTCATGAACTTAATTGTCTGTTCACGTATGTTCACATAAAAAATGTATATGAATATTCATAGAAGCACTAGTCATAATAAGTGGAGAAATCCATTGTCTTTCAACTAGTGAAGGGATAAACAAAATATGGTATAACCATATGATACACTATTAAGCCTTAAAAAGTAATGAAGTAATAAAATATATAACATGAATGCACTTTCAAATCATTATGCTAATTAAAAGAAGTCAGGTATAAAAGGTCACATATTATGTGATTCCATTTACATAATATGTCCAAAAGAGGCAAAACCATTGAACCAAAAATGGGTTACTCATCACCAAGGGACAGAATTAGACTGATTATTAACAGAGTTATGGTTTCTTTTGGGGGTTGTAGAAATATTCTTGAATTGCATAGTGATAATATTGTAAACACTGTGAATATACAAAATTCACTAAATGGTATACTTTAAAACTGTTAAAATCGTAAATTTTATGTTGTGAATTTTATCTCAATAAAAATGTCTATGAACAGAGAGAAAGTGTTCAAAAATAAAGGTGAACTAAATAAGTTTTCAAAAACAAATTATGACAAAATCCATTGACAGACATTCTCTATAATTACTAGAAGAGTTCTTAAGACTGTAAGTAAACTGTAAGTAAATTTCAGATAGAAACATTAAACTGTACAAAGAAAAGGTCTCAATACTGGATAAATATGTGGACAAATGTGAATAATTCTATTTAAAAAAATACAATAAAAAGGACTTGTGAGGTATACAAGCAACACAGAATAAAATAATTGACAAAAAACAAACAAACAAACAAACAAAAACAAAAACAAAAAAACAGGAGTGAGGTAAAATAGAATTCATTTGATAAACTGTTTTAAAGTTCTTACATTTGGGGAAATGATTTAAGTACTAACTAAAGATATTGTTTGTATCTAAAATATTTCCAGGGCCGGCCGAGTGGCGCGATGGTTAAGAACTCGCTTGGGATGCCAGAGGGCCCCGGTTCGGATCCCACATATGAGGGCCAGTGACGCTGCCCTCTGCAGCTAAGATGCTGAACAACAGCTCAACCTGGAGCTGGGCTGCCGTGAGTCGCCGGCGACGGCGTGGGCTGCAGTCCCTGTGGCAGTGGATTGCCATGGGCTACCGTGTGTGGCCAGCAGCCAGCGTGAGCGGCCAGCAGCCGCAGTGAGCGGCCGTCCAGAAGCCGGCGACTGATCTGCCTCACCAGAGAAGAGCGCAATGATGGTGCCAACTTGGGCCAGTGAAGCAACATCCTCCACAACTAGATTGAAGAACAAAACGACAGCAACTTGTCTGTTCCCCTTTCCCCAATTCCCCAGCACTGTTCCCATCCCCCCAATTCCCCAATTAAAAAAAATATATTTAAAATATTTCCAATATAAAGTTGCAGAAAAATCAAATGTAAAAATATAAAGAAATGTATATCATGAAAATACTAATCCTATGATGTTTCTGTAGTTCTCTTAATATCAAATTAGACCTTAAGTCAAGAAATACTACTAGAGAGAAAAGGAGTGCTTTATACTAATTAACGTTCAATCCAATAGAAGAGGAAGCAATTCCAAATTTGAATGTACCTAATATAATTTCAAAATCTTTAAAGCAAAATTTGACAAAACTAAAAATAAACAGACACACAGAGTTGATAATAATATACCTCCCTAACTAATAAAGAACATATTTTTTATAACCTATAACATGCTGTTTATTTTCGTTTATTTACTAGAATTTTGGGGAGTAGCTATATTTATTTTGAATCCCCAGTAACTTGAAGATATTAGAGCCTATTACATATAATTATCAGGAGTATCACTAACTGTGATAGGCACATTTTAAAGATGATCCAATGATAGCACCTTGGTGTTCTATTCCCTTTATAATCAATGTGAGTGGAATCTGTGATTTGCTTCTAATCAATAGAATATGGTGACACTAATAGCTGTTACTCCTTTGATTAAGCTATATTTATGTCAGAGGCAAATGAGACATTACTCTCTTGGTAAGGCTATATTATAAAGCAATGGTGATGGGATATCACTAGCATAATTGTAATAATAATATTCTATGTTAGAAGAAAGAATGTGGGATTCTTTCAATCTTTGAAGAAGTAAGCTGCTATGTTTATGAAGGTCATATATCAAGGAGCTGTTGAGTGTGTCTTCAAGCTGATAAGAAAACTGCCAGGTGAAACCCACCAAGAAAACCGTGTCCTCAGTCCTACAAGGATAGGGAAATTAATTCTGTCAACAATCTGAGGGATCTCGGAAGGGTGTCTTTCTCCGGTCAAGACTGAAAACATAGCACAAACCAACATATTCTTTGCAGCCCTGTTGACCCTGAGTAGCAAACCCAGATAAGCTCTACCCCAAATTTTGACCCACAAAAACCGTTAAGATAAGAATTGTTTGTTTCTTAAGTCTTAAGCTGCTGCATGTATGGTAATTTGTTACAAAGTAATAGAAAATGAATATAATTACTTTAGAAAATACATTACCTGATCTTGACATGTAGACATTCAATGTCAATTTATTTATGTTTTATCTTCTGTTTTTCACTATATGCAAATCATATATTTATAATTTAAATAAAAAGAAAACAATTTAAGCTTTCCAGTCTAAAAAGTGTCCATCACAGTTATATAGCAGGATAGGCAATCATGCATTGAAGAGAAAGAAGAGTGAGAAAGAGATACGTGAAAAAGGATGACTAGAGCAAAAAAATAAATTTATTTATAATTTTGAAGTCAATTTTATTTAAAAAGTATCAGGTCACTACTTCACTAAATGCTAATGATCCATGCATTCAAAGAATATAGTGAAATATTTTTCTCTCCCTAGCTTATAAAGAAGGACCCTGGCAAAGTTCTGGGCTCAGCTCCTGTTTCTTTAAAGAAGCTTCCCTTGCATCTGCTATACTAGTTGTATTTCAGCACCTTGTACATGTTAAATAAACATGATTTCCCCATAGGGCCTTTTTATCTCCTCTTGTTGCAATGGCTGAAGTTGCCAGCTTCATGGCATTCAAATCTCCAATTAAGTCACCATTTCAGAAGGGTGTTATCCTCTCCTTCTTCAAAGTAGTCTTAAAATCACTATTTATTATGCTGTTCTATATAACATCTTTGTATATGTATTTTTAGTAATGTTTTCCTTTTTGAGTGTTTTTCTTTAGTTTTCTATGATTCCCTAAAGAAATTTACATTGAAAGAGTAGGGCCATTTTCTGTATCATATCCCACTATACCACAGTGCCTAAAATAAAGCCTGCTCCATAATTGGTGCTCAATAAATATGGTATAAACTGAAAAATTTAAGAAAAAAACTATTTTAGATTTTTATCCTTCCTTCCAACTATGCCCTGCTTAGCACAGATTTAATAGATAAGTTTATATCCAGATTTAGCAATGTTTTTCATTATACTATGTTTTGTTCTATATCCTCCAGTTTTCATGCTACTATTATTGTGAATAATCTCAAAGTAGCACTTAGAATATTATTATGTATTTAAAGTTTGTTTTTTATTTAAAAATCTCTAAAATTATTGTTTTATGATTACTGTGTTCACTGCTCAAAAAGTGGCTTCAATTTGTTAGACTAGGATCAAGAGAGTTGACAAAGAAATTGGTGAGTTTAATTCTACTATAATATTAAAAGTCTTTCTTCTTATTTGATTGCAGTTCATAGAGTGTTTTCATTTATTTCACTCATTGCTAACATCATGTAAACTCTGGTCCTGAATTAATTATTTGTTCATTTTTTATCCCAGTGATTTTCATGTGATTATAAAATATTCATTTGATCTTGTTCAAGTAAATTATGATTTTCCACAGGGTTATCTTTTAAATTACGTCCTCTGTGGTGTTTGCATATTTGTATTAGAATTATTTTTAGGATACGAGTTGTGAATTATTGCTGTTTCATGCATCAAACAACCTTATCTGTGTCACACTGAAGATGTAAATATAAATTCCTATCATGAAATATATTAAAAAATGATTCTTATAAACACCTAAAGATTGAAAATGTATTTGAATTAATACAAATCCTCTCCTAGTAGCAAAGAACACAGGCACTCTTATTTGACTAAGTTTTGTGGTCACACAAAGAAAAGTCATAATAATTGATAGGACTTGTCTTTCTGTCAGTTTGACATACTTATATTAATAGACTAATAATGTTTGACATGACCCAATGATAATGCATGCATTTGTGTCATTCTAAAATAACAGGACAATCATTTATTAGATTTAAAGTTTGAAAGTATTTAAATTACAATGCTAGAACATAGTGTATCTTAGAACTAGTGAATTCTACTTTGCAATGAAATTGCCAAAATCTCAGAAATAAGAGATATTCTTATTAGTCTATTCCCAGCACACAGATCTTGTTTGGATCATGTCCTACACCCATTGAGGAGAAAGAAGTTAAAAACAACTGGCCTGTGACCTATTTATCTCTCAATACTGGGGTTTCAGGGAGAAGAGGAAGAAAGTTTTTGTCTCATTTCCTTGTAAATAGGTAACTAGAACTTCTAAGAAGTATACTAGTGATATATACAAGAAAGGACCCTTTTGTATGTAATGCTTTTAGTCCTGGTTTAGCATTGTTTGTTGCAAACAAACCTAGGATATATTGATTTATGACATATTACTCCCTGGGAAATGTCACATAAGCTACGCTACTCTGTCATGTACAAAATGGAAATTTTTATAACCTAGGTATTATCTGCTTATACTCTGATATAGAGATGATTGTTTGGTGCAGGAACACAGGCCTTTGAGCTGCCCTCACTCACTATCCCAGACAGCCTCTCTGCTTTTCCTCTGCCTCTTAATTGCTTGTCATCTTGAAATTACTAGTAAAATGATATTGAGCAAGATCTCTGATTCGTGTGAGTCTGTTGTTACGATATTATTCATTACATTAGCTCACCCAGTTGCAAACCCTAGGGACCTTGCAGGAATCCAGCAGAATAAAGTTATGTCAAGTAGGAGTCATCCTCCTAACACTGTCTTATCTGTTCCCAGTAGAAAGAAAGGTAAAGACATTACAATCTAAATCACCTCACAATATGATTTCTTCCTTGCTTTCTTCTTTCTTCCTTTGCTCATTTCCTTTTTATTTCCTTCTTTCTTTCTTACAAATTTTAGAGTTCTAGCTGTATGTTAGTGTGTAACAAGCAAAAGCCTGCATTACAAACATCCTCATCGATAAATGCCTCCCCAGAGGTAGTGTTTACAACTTGCATGTAACCTTCCTTCTGAGCATTTTACACACATACACATACACACAGAGAGTAAATTTGTTGCTTTGTCCATGTCAGCAGATAACAATCTATATTTTATACTTATGATTTAAAAATTTATAATTAATTTTTTTAGTTTGTCAAAATGTATCAGAGATTTCTATCCCTTTATCACTCTCGTATTCTCTTTTATTATCAATTTTCCCTTCACACCTTCTCAGTATACATAGTATTCCATAGAACACTGTAATGCTGAACAATCTTTTGTTTAATAATGCTCAAATTATTGGAATAAAGCGTTTACAATTTTCCTGTATTAAAAAAATGCTACAATGACTATTACTGTAACTATAAACCTATTCTTACAACATAAGATATTAAAAGAAAGCTAATTTCCCCAAATATATGCACAAAATGAATACCTACTTTTGCTACAATTTTCTTCTTGATTCTTATACTATTCCGTATGTAATTTATATCATTAGTGGTCAATTTTATTAATTTCTATTTACTTCATATCTTTTCCCATTTGTCTACTAAGTTTTTATTTTATTTATTGACTCATAAAATTTCATTCAATGTTATTTATGTATCAAATTTGTCAATCAGTCAATTGTTGCATACCTTTGCATAAGGTGTGTTTTATTTTACACAATTTATTAGATATTATGTATTCAAATATATCCATTTTCTTGGTAGTCTCTTGAATTTTTCATCTGCTTAGGAAGGTATTTTTCACCCAAATATTGTAATATTATTTTCTTTTGTTTTCTTCTTCTATTATTTCTATAATTATATTTTTATATTTTAACAAACCTGAAACTATTTTTGTGTTTTTAGAATTAGGTTTAATTTTATTTTGGCTCCAGATATTGGGTTGTCAGAAAAGTCATGATGCATTTTTGCAATGAAAAACAGAAAAAATATGTTGTGACTTTTCCGACAACCCAATGTATT
The DNA here is from genome assembly GCF_001890085.2 of Hipposideros armiger. Classification (NCBI taxonomy): domain Eukaryota; kingdom Metazoa; phylum Chordata; class Mammalia; order Chiroptera; family Hipposideridae; genus Hipposideros; species Hipposideros armiger. The sequence continues at coordinate 197,951 of NW_017732128.1, read as the reverse complement.
GTCAAGTATTTGATCACTTTGTATTGATTAGTATATCCACTAGCTATTCATTAAAAATGCTGCCTAACTGTTGGTGGAATTGTAAATTGGTATAACCAGTATGGAAAGCAGTATGTAGAGTCCTCAAAACATTAAAAATATCACTACTACCATCGAACCCAGCAATTCCACTTTTAGCCAATGAAAATGAAAACACCAGTCAAAAATTATATCAGACAGGGAAAGACAAATACTGTATGATTTCACTTATATGTGCAATCTAAAACACAAAACAAACAAACAAAATAAAACACATGCAGACTCATAGAAACAGATAGCAAACTAATGGTTGCCTGAGGGGAGGGATTAGGGTGGGTGAAAAAAGTGAGGAGAAATAAGAATTATAAACTTCCAGTTATAAAATAAATAATCCACAGAGACGTTGTGCACAGCACTGCCTAATCTATAGCTGTACCTCAGCTAGTTAGGAAGGACTAAAGTAATGCAATAACTTTACATGGTGACATTTGGTCACTAGACTTAGTGTGGTGATCACTTCATAAGGTATATAAGTGTCGAATAAATATATTGTATATCTAAAACTAATATAATATTGTATGCCAACAGTACTTTAATAAAAAAATTTAAAATAAATACAATCAATTCCCCCTCAAAAAAAATGCTGCCTATGTCATATGTTCAATTCCTGTAATAATGTATGCATATGGTTATGCTAAATTATTGTTATTCTTCAGTTTCTTTATCTTACAAAGCCCACATATTTAATTGCTATAATTTTATAAAATATTTCAATATGCTTGAAAGCCAATCCATTTGTTGCTCTCTATTTTACAAAAAGCAGTTAGGACATTTTGCAGGTTTGTAATTTTTAAAATCCTGATTTATTCCATATACATATTTTTATTCTCTTTTTAGAATAATTTGGAAAAAGGGCATCTTTACTATATTATCAATTTCTACTATATATACTATTCCCATATATGAGTTGTTTATGTTTCAACTACACTGTTTTGTTCTGTTAGTGTTTTAGTTCTTACTAACTTTAGTTTTAGGCAGTTGAGAATTTAGAAATTTTAGAATGTTTGTTGCTTTTATGAATATCTAATACATTTCATTTTGCAAGTGATTTATTGCTGGTATATATTAAGCAAATCATTATTTTACATATTTACTTTGCAGTTGGTTATTTTCTTGATTTTTTTTTATTCTGAATGTATCACACTTTGATTTAATACGTGTATTAATTTGCATATCACTTGCCATAATGACAGTATCTTGTATAAGCGTGCATTTGTTAATGGAAGTCTTAGCATTAAGGAACTTCGTGAATGAAAGTATGAAGTTCTGATAATGTTCATTACCTAATCTATAGCTGTAACTCAGCTAGTTAGGAAGGACTATTAATATCATCAGCAATTTTGCTTCTGTGTTTTTTGTTAATAGTGATTGAACTACCTGAAGTATTTTTCATGCATTTTTCATACCAAACCAAACTTATGCCCTACAATAGTTTGTGTATATTCTACTTTTCTCTGAATTTCAAATTTGCTTGTGAATTATGTAGTTACTAGTTGGTTTTCTTCCTAGTTGATTTTAAAACTAAGACAGTATCTTTTACTTCTGTAAATCATCACAGCCCTGTGCTCTTAGGAATAGAATTTAGAAAAATAGAGGACATTTTTACTTTTCTAAGCAGAGCTATTTGTCCAGTTTTACTAGATAATGTAATTTAAAGAAATCTGTCAATAATGGCTGAAATATTTTGATACATTTCCTAGAATCAACAGTATAATTTTCTAGCATTATTATCTAAACCTAGAAATAAAGATACCATTTTACAAATGGGGTTGAAATAATTTATAATTCTGCCATGTTTTAAAAGACATTCATTCAAATTTTTAATTTATGCAAACAAAAAAATAATCTATATAAACATTCACCATTGCAAATATGTGCAATGAGACCCCAATTGGAAGATGTCTACTTAAAATAATTAGTTAATTAGCCACAGAACTATTGTCTATCCTTTGTCCCTTTCTAGTCAATAATCATTATGTAAAGCTATTCTGATCTTTATGAATGTGGAATAATTTTACTTGAACTGAAACTTCATATATAAATTGAATCATGTATTATATAGTATATTATGTTTTTTCCACTTATCATTATACTTTGTATGTTTTAATCTGAAATTTTTAGCATAACAGTAGTTCAGTATTACTGCTACTTAGCAGTCTGTATAAATATAACACATTTTACTATTCTAATGTTGATAGATATTTGATTGTGTTTAATTTTTAGCAATTCTGAGTAACTAATATATGGATATGTGTATGAATTTATTAAGTAATTCATAGAATGTTTTTAAAAAATATTTGTGCATTTTCTATATGTATGCCACATGAAAACAGGTTGTTTAAAATACAATATTCAGGTAGAATGAGAATGCAGTGATAATTCAAATTTTAAACTTATTATATTTAAACAGTATAAACCTTCATCTCTTTTAGGTTTTAAGGAGCTAAATTCATCAACTTGCCACAGAGATGCCATTAATTTATTTCTTTACATCACATACATATTGTTAAAGCATTGCTCCTTGCAAAGTTGCTCAGTTAAGAACAGTGAACTTCCTATAAACATGCATAAAGGCATAAATAAATAAATAGGAAAAGAATAAAGGCACTGAAAAAAACAAATTGGCATAGTATGATACATTTACTTTAGATATTGCAATTATTTTAAACACAATTTTTAAATTATTATATTAATAAAGTGGGTAATCTGATACAATAGAGGTTGTAAATAATAATATGATTAAGGATTTAACATTATGGTCATTTATTATACAATTTATCTCACAGGCTTATAAGTGAGCCAGAAATCATAGGAGAAAGGTCTCTTGTAGTGGTAATTACTTCTGTTAAAAGAACACTCTAATAATAATAATAATAATAATAATAATAATAATAATGGATTAAGAAAGTATCATAGTTGATTCTGAATAATTTTGAGAATGACATGAAATAATTTCTTAAATGGTTATCTAATTTTAAATTAAAATAATTAAAAGTCATTCCCCAATTCTTGACCTATATTGTTCATTTCCAATAACTACATAAACGATTTATTTTATTCATGAAAAACCACCAGATAGTAGATATTATTATTATTGTCAAGACAAATAAATAAAATGAGCTTAGAAATGCTAAGAAGCTTACTTATGGCCTGCAGCAAGTAAATAATAGGATCGGACCATTTTAATTCAAAGCCCATAATCTATTTGACTATAATATTCTGCTTCTGAATTCTTTCTTGTCCTAACTCCATGTCTCTAAAACACTCCCAGTACTCTAGATATGATCATATCCATGACTCAACACTATGTCACACTCACAATTTCCAAACTTTTCATCATAGTCATCATCTTTTCATATTAACTGTGTCCTTCAACTTCTCTGTTTTTGTCTAAAGCAAGATCATTTTTCTAGGCCCTGGAAATGGTGAAAATCATAGGGTCATTTGTAAATTAATTCCTGTCTTCCACCCACATGTTCACAAAATTAAGAGGTGCCTTTTGAGGGAAAATATATTAAATATATTCTGGTAGCATTTTTGGTATACTAATATTAAAATCAAGATAATTTATTTTAATTTTAATTTAACCAATATATACAGCCCCAAAATGTGTGAGACACTGTGCTAAGTAGTATCAAAATAAAAAAGAAAATTATAAAAGGATCCTTGTCTTCAACAAGTTTATTGCCATGCAGGGGATGGGTATAAGTACAAAGGGGAATAATAGCACTCCGAAGAGAGTTACAATACAAAAGGAGGCAAGGAGATCGCAATTGTTTCTATCATGTAGGTGGGGATAGAGAAGGGATATCAGCAACTGAGCATTGAAAATTTGGCAAAGTTGCATTATACATTTTACTAAAGTCAAATGCTAAAACTTCTAGTGTCACTATATGGCTATCTTTCCCATAATCAAAGGCAAAATTCCTCTACCAAGTTTGTTTAATATAGAATTTCACAGAAGTAGACATTGGGACACCTGAACAAAAATCAGAGTATAAGCAATTTATTTGGGATTTGATCCCAGGTGACACTGATGGAGGTTGGGGAAGTGACATGGGGAGGGTAGAAAAACCCCCAAATAACAGGTTACCAAGCAAGTTGCCACAACACGAAAATAAAGTTAATTTCACAAATATGGGGAAATAGAGTAGAACATGCTTTGAGTTATCCCACCAAGACAAGGCAGCTAGGATATTTATCAACCAAATCATTGTCTGCTATTTGTTGAGAGTGGCTTCTGGGAACATTGACTTTCTGGTAATTCCTATGCGGTCAGCCCAAAACCTGAGCAAACTGGAGACGGCTCACCAGTGCTATGACTCTTTCAGCAGTGATAGGTCAAAATGCAGCACCTTTCCCTGTACTTTAAAGAGGATAGTGCAGTATAATGTGTTCTAACTGAATTTTAACTCACCAATGTGATAAACACCTGAATATTTGTCAGATGCTTCTCTCACTCTGATGTCCATATGTTTAATCATGGTATCCAGCTAAAGGACATACAATTTCCTGTTTCTCAGGTATGTTGGCAACATAGTGACCTGGCGTAAGGTTCTTCAGAATTTCCAGACAATAAACATCCCTTCACACTACATTGTGAGATAAAACAAGAGATCAAAGAGACCTGGCAAAACCATATGTACTACTGTCCCCGCAAGTACCTGAAACTGCTTCTCATGCGCATGTCTGATGAAGATGAAAGAGGATGTATTTCCTGGATCAATAATATCATAGTCAAAGTCAATAGTTAACAACTGGCTCATGTTTGAAAACTGAGTAAATAATTGTTATTTTTTTCTTGTAGTAACTTATATCAGTCTTGAGTTCGTGCCTCTGGTCTTTTTTAAGTTATAGAAGTCAAGAAATGTCCTTACTGTCCGAATATTATTTTGTCTCTTGGCACACCGTGATATATTAAACATCACTATATATATTTCCTAATGGTTCTTCCAGGCTTGCTGCTTGTTATGGTAATTATGTCTACCTTGCATCTAAGTTCAGTGCCACCATGTGACCTCCATTAATTTAGAATTCTGCCACTCCCACTGCTAGAAGGAATATAGTTCTATAGCTATACTACCAGTTCCATCAACCCTGATCTACAAAAGACAGACATCTTTGAATAATTAATCACATAGATAAAGGAGATTCTCTGGACTTACAAAGACTGCCTTCCTGAACAAACTTAGTCAGGTTCCTCTGAGCCCTCTTATCTGCTAGACCTCAACCTTGACCCCTGTCCTGTCTTTGACCTCCCAAGTCCAGTCTTAGCAAAGAATCCTGCTAAATCGTTCCCTCACCCTTGCTATCTAAAAACCTGGCCTGCCTTCAGCAAGAGTTCTGGTGAGGTTTAGCAAAAATCCTACTACCTTTACATTTCCTCTGTAAATGTCCATCCATTGACTCTCTTACCCTTCCTGCTCCTTGGTATAAACCCTCAACTGTCTTTGAAACTGAGCTCAGTTCTATACTGATACATCCTTACCCTATCATAATAATTAATGAATAAAATATGCCTTTGATGCTTTATCTAACATCCAGCTCTGGTTCTCTTTACAGGTTCCTCCTGTGGAATATATTCAAGTGATAGATTATCTGGTGTTACTTAAAAAACGTTCTACTCTAGGAATATTGTGACGTTCCCTGTCTTTTTTTTTTTTCCCAAGGCAAGTCCACATTTTCCACCAGTTTACTACATATTTCTAAGAATTATACCAAAAGAATATTAAGGTTTATTTCAGACTTTCTAAATCATACAAGTCTCTATATCATAACTCTATTATCCATCTTTATATTCTGTATTTTAACTCCAATTCAATACCATGAAGATTCATTTCCAGGCATTTTCCCCATTTTCTGCTAGAATATATTAGCTGGGTCCTGAAGATCCTTTAAAGTATGTCTTCTCCAAAGCAGGGAAAAACATTACTCTATTTATTAGTTTAAAACAGAAGTTCTCGGGGTGGCCGAGTGGCGCGATGGTTAAGAACCGGCTTGGGATGCCAGCTCTGAGCAGCAGAGCCCTGGTACGGATCCCACATATGAGGGCCAGTGACACTGCCCTCTACAGCTAAGATGCTGAACAACAGCTCAACCTGGAGCTGGGCTGCCGTGAGTC
>NW_017732128.1:176166-191537 GCF_001890085.2 Hipposideros armiger | reverse complement strand
AAATAAATAAATAAAACAGAAGTTCTCAAACCATGTCATGCATCAGGCAGACCTGAAGGCTTGTTCAAATATAGATTGATGGCTCTTCCTCATTACTAGGTATGAAATGGACCCCAGCAATTGGTATTTACAATATATTTTTAGGTGTACCTGATACTGCTTGTCTACTTCATGAATTGTGAGAGTCAGAGGAACACGAAAATGTGGGGGCATATTTGCAGGAAGACAAGCAGCACTTTTAAAGGCATGTGCCTCAGTTGAGGTCTTTCATGATCCACAAGGAAACAGAATCTGAGCATTTACAGCAAGCAGGAGGTAGACAACTCTGATAGTCTAACAACTCTGTTAGATAGTTCAGGTAATTTGGGTGTTCAACTTTCTTAGGAGAATGTACTTAAATACCAGCAACCTGTTTTTCAGGCTTTCATTCCTTCTCTAATTAAATACTAACATTGTTTTCTCCCAAAGATTTGCCAGGACTGTGGATTTTATTATTTTTATAATCAGATTGTGTACTAATTTTTTAACGCACTCTGCCCTCCAATAGATGAAGGTGCCTTTAAATGCTGCCACAGAGGGCTTCTGGATTTCACACTATACTGCTATAATTTGATATTAAATTGGTTGGTAGCAGGCTGACCTGCTGTGTTTTTCTTATTCTCGGTGTTTCAATGGAAGGTAAAAGCCATCTACAAGCTCCATTTTAAATGGGACAAATAAAAAAATGCTTATTCTAACTTCTGTCTGAAACTAATTATTTATATTCATGTTTTATTGTACAAAAGAAGTCACATGTCACACATAACTTCAAGAGTCAGAGAAGCTCAATCCTAAAAGTCCCTGAGGAGATCAGGAACTATTTGGTGAAAGCGCTAATGGCGACGTTTCATGGTTTTCATAATTAAATATTTGGTTTACTGACCTTTTCTCACACACACACACACACACACACACACACACACACACACACACACCATCTCACCATGAAAGAATATCTGATTCCTTATCCATTTACCCATTAAACTCAATATCCTGGATCTATTTCTTAGTGATACATGGCAATTTTTTTTTTTGGCAATTTCTTTATCAGAGAATATGAAGGCTCAAGGCAGAAAAGGTATTTCAATTAGCAGTGTATTTGATCTCACTCATACACAAATACCCTGCCTAGGCATCTCAAAATGACTATATGTAGTTCAGAACAGCTTTATTTGTGAAAAGGTAGGCCACTGCAATTTAAGTAAGGATTTGGATTAAGTGTTCCCAGGAAATTATATTCTCTGAAGCCTTTATAAAAAAATCCAAGTAACATGCCCAGTCCTCTCTGGTGACCTCATTATCTTCCTAATGTTGGTCTGAGGTGAAAAACCGTTTTGTCAATCACTGTCCTGAAGGACCGGTTTAGGCTCTGTGAGAGGGGCCCTTTTCATCTTGCAGGTCTTTGATCTTCATGGGGTGCAATTATCAGGCCACTGACTCTTCTGTCATTTTTTTGTCTTTTGGGAAACATCTGCAGGCTTCAATTTTCAGATACACTGTAATTCAGACTTTATTTTACTTCATGATAGAGGTTTAAATTTAGGTATATCACTATTTAATAACTAATCAAACTATGCTTTTGTTATTTGTTTCACTTGTGTAAAATAAAAATAGTTGAGATATTTTATGGTTTGCTCCCACATGTACAGAAAACTATAGAAATAAGTAACATGCTTCTTCCTAAACCTTTACATTTTACATGAAGCCTTACCATTTCTTTTTGAAGGCATTTATGTTTACTAATCAAACAAAAGTACCCAGCCAGCAAAAGTCACTTTTTGGAAACATTCACTTAAATGGCAGCACATATATTGCCCCAATGACAACAGATGTTAGAATACTCATCTAAGAAGCTAAACCATTAGCACAAATTACGAATTGTAACCAGAAAGTCATAATGTGTGAGAGACATTTACTACACAACAAAATAGTACCTACTATGCAACCCAACAATTTACTCCTACGTATTTAACCAAGAGAAAGTAAAATACAGAGGGTGCCAAAAAAATGTATACATGTTTTAAGAAAGAAAAACAACTGTATAAAAATTATGCTGACGGTAACCACTTTGAGCACCTCTTGTAATTGCAGAAGTCAAATGGGACTTGTATTCATCTTTTGTTACAATTCATTTTTGTATTACAATTTTAATACATTTTTTTCCTTTCTTAAGATGTGTATAGATTTTTTTGGCACCCATTGTATATGTCTACATAAGAACTTGTGCATGAATGTTCATAGCAACTTTATTTAAAATAGCCTGAAAGTGAAAAAAAAAAGGAATTGTCCATGAGCAGGTAAATAGAAATCACAAATGTGTTTGTATGTATATAATGGAAAACTATATAGTGATCAAGAAGAAGGGACTAATGGCACATCCCATGAGTTGGACAGCTCTCAGAAACATGTTCAGTGAAAAACCAGGTGCAAAAGAGCACATGATATATGCCATGGTTCATATTAAACAATAGAAAATTCAAACATGTATAATGACAGAAAACAAATAAGTTGTTGCCAGTGTCTGGCCTAGAGGAGGAGATTGACTACAAAGTAGCATAAAGGAATGTTTATGCATGATGGAAATGTCCTATATCTGGATAATGGCTGTGGTTTCACCGATCTATCTATCTATCTATCTATCTATCTATCTATCTATCTATCTATCATTATATATCATATACATATATAAGTTATGTATATAAATTATATAATATATAATTTATTATATATAAAATTATAGTATATATTATATATATATATGAAATATATAATAGATATGTGAAGTGAGAAAATTAAGTTAGCAAACTAATCCTAGAAAAAGTGCTACATACCTCGTTGCTGAATATCACTATGGTCACCTTCAAAGTACTCCCCTTGGGAAGCTATGCACTGACACCAGCACCTAGTCCACCCTTCAAAGTAATTTTGGAACTCTGTTTCTGGAATGGCCATGAGAGCTGTCATTGTATTACCCTTGATGTCCTGAATGTCATCAAAATGCCTTCCTTTCAGTATTTCCTTTATCTTTGGATAAAGGAAGGAGTCACTGGGGGCCAGATCAGGTGAGTAGGGAGGGTGTTCCAATACAGCTATTTGTTTACTGGCTAAAAACTCCCTCACAGACTGTGCCGTGTGAGCTGGTGTACTGTCATGATGCAAGAGCCATGAATTCTTGGCAAAAAGTTCAGGTCGTCTAAATTTTTCAAGCAGCCTTTTCAGCACTTCCAAATAGTAAATTTGGTTAACTGTTTGTCCAGTTGGTACAAATTCATAATGAGTAATACCTCTGTTATCATAAAAGGTTAGCAACATCATTGCAATAAGTTCACAAACTTAATTGTAATATACAAGGATATGTTTGTGTTTGTGTGTGTATACATATATTTGTCAAAACTCATCAAATTACACATTTTAAATTAGGGTTTTTATTTTATATATATTATACCAAACTGAAATTCAGAAAGAAAAACCAATGAGAAAATATTAAATATTTTAAGATTACTAAAAGAATGGAGATTGTAATAAAGTAATAAATAGTGAACTACAACTAAGATGAATGGATTTCCTCTCACTTAAATCAGAGTAAAGAATAGTGTACAGTTATAACCTGATCTTATAAAAAACAAGTTGTGAAACTATTTCCTTTAACAATCTACAAAGTAATGAATTTTTGTAGTAATGACTAAAAAATTACTTAGTATTTTCAATTAGAATAAAGCATCCAGGTTATATACTATCTAATGTTCTGCAAATTATAGTAAAAATTCTGATTAATACGGCCATGGCCCGCCTAAGATTTTGTGGTCATAAATTGTTGACTCAATAATCAAACTCTTTGAGGATACCAAATTCAAATCCTTCATTTTATGGATACCTATCTTTTTAATCCTGTAATAATCTATAGTTAAAACATATAAAATAAAGCAAATTAAATCCATTAGCTTTATAATTTCCTATTAAAATCAGGAATGATATGTTTAGTATTAAAATGAGTAATTTTGAAGCTATTCTGGCAGTAGATATACATGAAAGATAGTATTTTGTTTTTAGTTGAATAAGTGTAGTTTAATCTGAACTTCAGTTTTAAATTGAAATGTATCAGGGTAATTAAATTTAAGGTGCATCTGAACATTTAATAAAGTTTCTGTATAAATTAATTACATTTATTAGTTAATGAATCTCTCATGATATTTACAAGAATTAACTCTGTGTGGGTAAGTTGTCTGATTTGGATATAACATTACTTAGTTGGATATCTATAGTACTAAACAAGAAATATACAGAGGGTGCCAAAAAATGTATCCACATTTTAAGAAAGGGAAAAACTGTATTAAAATTGTAATAATATATACCAATAACAAAAGATGAATACAAGTTATGTGTATATATTTTTTGGTAAATCTAGTATATTAAATTCTGTATATATTGTTCAACCTGTTTAAGGAAATTTTTTTTATTAAGATTGGAGCTAAAGATTATTTAGTCTATATGACTTACTTAGTAGCCACATTAATATAGTTTTCTATGGAAACAATTGTTTATATTTTATATAAAATTAATAGATAACTATTACTAATTAAAATGACAAGATTTTTGAGATGATTTTAAATTCATTGTATGTAGGCTAGATTTTAAATGTGCTGCTTTAAAATGTGAGTATGAACTGAAAACCCAAGTTATAAAACTAAGTATAGTGACACATGGTACTAGATTTATCAGGGAGGTTACTTCATAAATTATATAAATGTCTAATCACTATGCTGTATACCTGTAACTAGTATAAAATGATATTGAATGTCAACTACAATTCTTAAAAAAAAGTCACATAGATATAAAATACAGCATAGAGAATATAGTCAATAATATTGTAATAACTATGTGCAGTTTCAGATGGGTAATAGATTTATTGGGATTATCACTTTGTGAGGTATATAAATATCTAATCACTACATTGTTTTGTGCACCTGAAACTAATAATAATAATAATAATAATAATAATAATAATAAATAACTCAAGTTACTTTAAATACTCTGTTGTGTACCCAACTTGCCCTCAGATATCAAAAGATGACATCAATCCTAAAAAGTGGAAGCTCATAATTGTGATTCCATTGAAGAGATTTATGGCAAGATAATAGTCATGGGCAGTGTAATTTTTCAGACAGAGTTACTAGATAGCAAAGTCAGAAATCTATGAAGAATATTTGCAACAAAACTAGGAGGGAAAGTATACACACTAACCCCAAAATTCAAACAGATGAGTATAAATCACCAATGGCCATACAATCTGTGTGGTGTCAATACCTTTGTGGGGAGAAAAGTAAGGAAGTAAAGAAATAGACTCTGATGGATTTGTAATCAGGAAAACACCAACATAAACAATGGATATTCAATGAAAAAAGGGGAGCAGGTAAATTTGAAAACAGCAGCTAAACATAAGAAAGGGCCAATACCAGGCTTAACTTCAGGAGTCCTGTGGTAAAAAGGACCAAGAACTGGAGTATTTTATTCCTCTTAATTCTAAAAAATTACATACCTGAGCTCCCTTCTTGCATTGTTCTGAAATTGCTACTGTGGGCTCAAATTAATCAGGAGAAGATATGGGAGATAATTTAAAAATGATCGTATGGACTATACATATACAAAAAGTGTGAGGCAAGCATTTTATATCTAGCAAATCTGAGTAGTAGGATAAAGAGCACAGACTAAGCAACAGGCAGGCTTTTGGGGTACATTGTTCTAATTATTTGATTTGGAGTGAGTTTCAGACACCCACAATGGCTAGAGACATAGGCATTAACTACTGATGGGCAGCATTAAATATATTGCTACCCATATAATTAAAAGAAAATATGGAATAAGAGGAATAGAGGAAACATATGGGTTGTAATGGCTGTGTGCTATCACAATATAAATTTCAATGTAAAATCCTGTCATAGCAATATCTGCTTTTTCAAACCTCTTTAGCCTTGACCCATTACCCAGTTCCAAAGCAGCATTTAGGGATTATTTTTACAGGTATCTTATAGGAATTTTTCACTGTTGTAGCCTGTGCCTGATACAAAGTACAAAATTAGTAAATATTGATTTAATACATAAATAAAAGAATGAAGTATGGCATGTAGTATAAGGAGAAATTTTTAGGGAAAAAAATGATTTGGTCATTAACTTTGAGCTATATGTGGAACATGAAAATGTTGTGAGAAATAGGTATGTGTAGTACATACCAAAATCTATAAATGTGAATTCATAGATATTTTAAATTTAAGTAATATATTATTCACTAAGTAAAACATGTATGGGCCTATTTTATAGGCTCAAACCAGCTAGTAGGATTGTAGAAGTGAATACATATATCTAAACCATGCCCCTATTGAACTTATATTGAGACCTTCTTTCTACTGATGTCTTTGTAATTAATAAGATTATCTGACGTGGAGGATGTGTAGTGTAAGAATAGCTAAATATAAAAACATATCCGTGGGAAATATAAATCTTTAGGGGAGGCAGGGAAACATAGGCCATATCAAAAGTGAGGGAAAATACAGTCAAATTAAAAAAGTCATAGAAATTGAATTCTCTGAAGTGAAAAAGAAGATTGAAAGAAGAGTGTATTTAGCAGTGCCAGATACTGCAGCAGGATTAAGTAGGATGAGAACAAAACCCAGGGATTGGATTTATTGATGGGGAATTCATTAGTAATTGTAGCAAAAAAGCACTTTCTATGTAGTCATAGAGATAGGGACCACATTGAATGCATTGGGGAATGAGGTGGAAATAGAGACATTGACATTAACTGCTTCAGTCAATGAATTTTATCATAAAAGAAAAGAAATAGGGCATGATATTGTAAGATAGTTTGAAAGAAAAAATTTCTTCCTCCTTCTTCTTCTTCTTCTCCTGCTTCTGCTTTTCTTAGCTTGGGAAAGGGTAATATGCGGGTCGATTGAGGAAAAAACACACAGAAGAGGGAGAAACTGAACAGACGGGAAGAACAGCACTGCAAACCAAAAAAAGTAAAAAACAATGTGACAAAGCCTAAGAAAGAAGTTAATCTCTCCTGTGCATTAGGAGGGATGTCAAGTTAAGTAATTCTAAACAGAGTTCAGGAACATGTGCATATCTGACAGATTGCTTAAAAATAATTATCAAGAAAGATCTGAAATGGCATATTTGTGATATGTCCAGTGATTTTATTTTGGAGTACATTTGTGAATCCTCTCACCTTTGAATACTTTCTGGGCTCTAAAAATTAGTTGTCAAATTTTAATGAAAATAAAAGAAAACTTTACTTTTTTGAGGAATGAAAGTTAGCATTCTCTGATTTTACATATGATTCTAAGAAGTCTCAATAGGAGATTATCACCCTGGATTTCATAATGTTACTGCAAAGCAAGTTGATACAAAATTTGATGATGTTATTGCAGAGCAGGTAGTAATGAGCATTATTTCAATAATGAGAGATTTTGGATGAATATGTTAACACAAGCAGGATGTGGTGATAATTAGAGAAAGGCCCAATGGGAACTCTGATAAATTGACTTAAATCTAGGGAAGTTCTGATCCAAGAATTGGGGTAGAACGCATTTTTATAAACATACAATGGAAATACTGGCATTTTCTGGATGGACAGAGGTTGGGTAGGGTGTTCAGGATTTGGTTGGGCAGAGGACAGGAATCTGTCGTAGGGATCTTTGGATATGGGTATCTTTTAAGAAGGATAGGCCTGCTTATCAAGAATCATGTCTTGAGATAGTAAGTGTGCACTTGAGTTGGATTCCGTAAGATGACATTGCTCTGGGAGATGTATTATACAAACCGTTATGGTTGAAATGTGCCTCCTCCTTCCTAAATTCATACCTTGAAGCCCTAATCCCCAGTCCCTCAAAATATCACTGTTTTTGGAGATAGAGACATTAAAGAGGTGATTAAGTGACAATGAGGCTTTAAAGATGTGCCCTAATCCAATATAATGATATCTTCATAAGAAGAAGCAAGTTGGACACAGAAAAGGGCTCCATAGATACAGCTGCATAAAGGAAAGACTATGTGAGGCCACAACAAGAAGATGGCCATTGGGAAGCCAAGGACAGGGACCTCAGAAGCAATGGAACATCTCACACCTCTACCGTGGACTTCTACCCTTTGGATTGTGAGAAAATAAATTTATATTGTTTAAGTCACTCAGTCTGTGGTGTTTTGTTATGTCAAACTAAAACACAAACCATCTCAAGTTTTTTTTTAATTTAATTCTATTTTTTTATAAATATTCCAAATTCTTCCATTTGATAATGATGGTAATAGCAAATAAAAAATTGTAAGGATCATAGAATGGGCAGCAAAATCTAGCATTCGTGATGTTATACTGAACACTTACATCAATTACTATTATACTGATTTTATGGACAAAGTTTAAATAACTTCTCCAACATCACAAAAAGCAGTGGCAGAACCAGTGACTGTCCGTGATAAAGTGAGTTCCTGAAATCTTGCATTTTTCAAATGATTTATACAGTATACAGATAACTCATTAATAACATAAAAGATTGGAAAGAAGGGAAACTGACAAAAAAGTATTATAACATATTTGTGGGGATAGTAATATCTAAATCAAATAAAAAGACATATAAGGGCCATTGCACAACATATGTTCCAATTTGGAAAATAATCTGACAATTTTTTTGAGTTTATAGTCTCTGGAGCAGATACAGATTAGGCAAAAAGTTGGATTCAGTCAAACTTCTGCTTTTCCAATCTAGTATAATGACATGAGGGAATTGAAAATGTAAAGAGGTGTTTATAATGACTAACCATGAAATTCAAATTAGGGGAAAGAATGAGGAAAGTATGGAGCCTTATAGTCTATGAGATGAGAGTTCACTTGGGCCATTGGTGTGGCTGCCATAATCAGGCATAAAAGGCCTAATGTTACTGATTCCAGTGAATTCAAGGCAGATGGTATAGGAAAAGTCTAAATATGAAGGAATTGGAAGTCACAGATTTTAGTTGATACTGAGGGTCTGAAAATATAAACAAACAATGACCAGACTCTATATGAAAGTAGAACTTTGACCCACCACCTGCAGCAACCTCCCCAGGAAACCAACTTCCTTACCTACAATAAACAGCCCAGGAATCTAACCTTCTATATGTCAGATTTATAGGAATTCACACAGCTATCTCAAGTAACAATTCAGGAAGGCAAGCAATAACCCCTGTAATAACTGGCCCCAAATGACCAGGACTTGATTAACATCTGTTAAGTTTCCCCAATGTTTGCGTCACTTCCACCAGAGAAGGCCAAATATGTAACCATAATCAATTACACGGGATGCCCTGCTTCTAGGTAGTTGGCCCACCACTTTCTTATGCCAATAACCTCAAATCAGGGCATACTGAAATTCTTTTTTGTTTCCACTGTAAAGCTTTGAGTCTGTGTTAAAATACAAGTGATGATAGCTGATTCTCTTGTTCTAGCCTTTACATACTCAACATTAATAATTAGGGTAGACGTCTTAGGGGAGTCATGGTCTTAATCTCTGGTCCACTATAATGTTGACACATTTTGAGATCAAAATCCTCCTCCATGTATATATGCACTAACTTGTTCCTAGCTGATGGACTGGAGAATTTGGGGGAGGGTGAGTACACTTCCATTTTAGAGTCTTTTTATAAAACCTTCTCTTTGCTAACTTTTGATTCTAATTCAAGTCCTTGCTCAGATATCTTAGGGTGGTCTCTCCTGACTACAAAATTTCATACTGAAATCTATCTTTTCTCTTTTCCCAGTGATCGTTTGCTATTTCTCTCACCCTGAACTTCTCACTTTTAACATGTTTTGTGCATTTTCATATAACTGATATTTGTCATATAGCTAATATTTTTCATGATGATTTTTATCGCACCCCTCCCAAGCTAGAATGCAACATCTTTAGGGATGGAAGACTATGATTTTTTTTTCTTTACTGATGAATGGATTCCAAGTTCCTACAGTGGTACTTGGCAAAATGCACTTGCTAAATATTGTTTAATGAATGAAGCAATGGCAATTTTTATACAGAGAAATGTTCTTATGGTCAAAGCCTTTCCAAGCACGAACTCTACCCCATTTCAGGCCCACTTTGTTCAAATCTAAAACATAAAGTCTTACTCCTGATAAGCTAATTTTGGCTAATTTCTCCAATAACTAAACCTAACACTGAGCTAATTTTTAAATATAAATACAACCTAAGATGGTATCTGGATAGATGTGCTGATCACTAAATCTTTTTCAGCAACTCCTTCTGTTTTTTATCTCTGAAATTCAGAGCAATAATAATGGAATCTCTCCAACTTCTCTTACAGAATGGAAAAGGGACTATTCTTAGCTAGTTTTTTTCCTAGCTTTCTTCTACAATTAACATTTTTATTAATGGTTCATTTATCTCAAAATGAAGAAGTTATTTACAAATTTGTTCTCTCTTGCTAAGAGCTTCTTAAGTAAATTTAAAGCTTCTGACAGCAAATATTTTAAGCCTAATTTTTTTTTGCCTAAAAATCCATAAAGAATATTAAGCAGGCAGAGTGTATAGTTTTCTTAAATTTTATAACATATTTTACTGCACTAAAATATGATGGTAATTATTATGGGCTGAATTGAGTCTACCCAAAATTTACATGTTGAACCTTTAACCCCCAGTACATTGTAATGTGACTGTATTTGAAGATAAAGACTTTAAAGTTATAATTAATGTTAAATGAGGTCATATGAATGGGTCTTAATAAAATGTGACTGGTGTCCTTATAAGAACAGGAAATATGGAAGCATGGAAAGATACCAGGGATGCACAGGCACAGAGAAAAGTCCATGTGAGAATGTAAGAACACATCAAGAAGGCACTCATCTGCAAGCCAAGAAGAATGGTCTTAGAAGAAACCAAACTTGCCAAAACCTTGATCATGAACTTCTAAACTTCTAGCTTCCAGAATTGCGATAAAATTAATTTATGTTTTTGATGCCCCCCAATCAGTAGTGATTTGTTATGGCAGCCCTAGCAAATTGATATTCATTTATATATAATTGTATATCTATATCTATATCTATCTATCTCTCTATATATAATTGATAGTCAATTTCCAAAGTAATTTATGGAAAAAGCAACTGGTAATTTTTAAGTAGTAGTTATTTTTGAGACATACTCCTCCTTTAGTTAAAGAGTAGTTTTTCTCACTGGGGGCATTATTGACATTCTACTAAACCCACTCATTATTGTTAGTAAATGTAGTAATTGTTAATTCTTGAGACTACCAAAAATGCCCATATATATTTTCAAATGTCCTGGATTGGGGCTCAAAGATAAAGGGACAGTATGAGTATAAAGGCAATAGATTAAAGTATATAGCCCTGACCGGTCTCTAGAAAGGGATACAGGCCTGCTCTCTTATGAGTAACTCACACCCTTCTCTACTGACTACTCGTTTTCACACGTTTAACCTTTACAGGCCTTTTTAGAAGAAACATGGAAGAAGCACGTTTCTATCATGGTAATAAATTCATGTTTCCTCTACAGCACCTGTGAAAATCAGAGACTTGTATTAGACCTCCCAGATATCCCCAGAGTGAATACGCTCTTGTGGAGATCAGGCAACAAAGCTGTCAGTAAATGTTGCATGCCCTTTAAATGTATGAAAGAGCTGGGGAGTGGGAAAACGTGGGAATAAAATTCTTTATGTTTTGCCCTTATAATCTTAGACAGTCTTGCCTTTCTAAGAACATTGTGGGAGTTGACAAGGCAGGATCTAAGAGTAACATTTCAACTTTGCTTTATGAGAAGACCTTGAAACCCATATCTTCCAAAATGGAAAGGAAGAAATTTAGTCTCAGAAAAGCAATACATTGTTAAAAAGATCATTTCCCTGATACAGTGGGACTTTAAGGCCTTGAAAAGCTGGTGTTATATACCCTGTTATAATAACAGATTTTCTTTTTTACAGATTCTTTATCTCCTTTCAAGAACCACATTTCCCTGAATCCTCAGGAAATGCATAACACAGAAATGTGTGGAATAGAAATGTTCATTGTGAAAGGGGAACTACAGAAATCCCACTTTACCATTTTAAGTTGCTTGTATTTCAAATGCAATGCAACCATTCAATTGATTTAAACTGTAACATTGAAGAAGTTATTTCCATAGCGTAATGGTTTCAAAAGTCAGTGATTTAGATGCCAAATTTATAATTATGGCCATCTAAGGATTAATTTATTTTGTTAATTATTAATTCAACATATTTTGTTTAATTACATTTTTAAAAATATTTTATTGACTTTATTTTTAGAGTAGTAGAGTGATTACCCATATATTCCATATGTCACAGGTGCATAGCCTGCCCTGTTATTAACATTTCCCAATGTTAGAACATTTGTTCTAATTGATAATCCTGTGTTGATTGACACATCATAATCACCTGAACTCCATAGTTTGCATTATGGTTCACTGTGTTTTGCCTTCTATGTCTTGTGTGGTGCCTTCTAATGTACAATGGTATACATATATTACTGTGATATCATAACAGAGTATTTTTACTACCCTAAAAATCCTCCATTATGCCTATTCATCCATTAAACCCAACCCCTGAAGCCACTGATCTTTTTACTGTCTTCACATTTTTGCTCTTTCCAGAATGAGATGTAGTTGGAATAATATAGTATGTAGTTTTTTTCAGACTGACTTCTTTTAGTAAGGAATATATATTTAAGTTTCTTTGAAGTCTTGCCATGGTTTGATAGCTCATTTATCTTTAGCGTTGAATAATATGCCATTGTTTGGATTCACCACAGTTTATTTATTTATCTACAAAGTATGTCTTGGTTGCTACCAAGTTTTGGCAACTATGAATAAACTGGTATATACATCCATGTACAGGTTTCTTTGTGGACATAAATTTGCAACTCCTTTGGGTAAGTACCAAGAGAAACTGCTGGACTCTATGGTAAGATGATATTTAGGTTTGTAAGAACCCACCAAACTGATTTCCAAAGTGATTGTACCATTTTACATTTATGCCAGCAACAAGAGTTTGTATTGCTCCAGATCTCACCAGTATTTACTATTCTCAACGTTCTGGATTTGGGTTATTCTAATATGTGTGTAATGGTATCTGTTTTAGTTTGTATTTCCCTGAATGACATAATATGTTCATATCTTCATATGGTTATTTGTCATTTGTATATCTTCTTTAGTGAGGTGTCTGTTAACGTCTTAAGCCCATTTTTAAATCACACTGTATGTCTTTTTATTGTTTAGATTAAGAGTAATTTTGTATATTTCGAATAATTGTTCTTTGTCAGGTGTGTCATTGATATCTGTAATCTAGTTGACTTATTTTGTGAAGGGGTATATGGTCTGTGTCTGGATTTATATGTTTGTGTGTGAATGTCCAGTTGTTCCAGCACCATTTGTTGAAGAGATTATCTGTGCTCCATTGTATTGCCAAAGGCCAATGGACTGTATTTACGGGGGTCTATTTCTGTATTCTCTATTAGGCTCTATTAATTTTTTTGTTTATTCTTTCAACACTATACTTACTGTCTTGATTACTCTAGCTTTATATTAGTCCTGAAGTTAGATAGTGTCAGTCTTCCTACTTTGTTCTTCCCAATATTATGTTGGCTATTCTGGGTCTTTTTTCTCTTCATATAAGCTTTGTAATCATTTTATGGATTTATTCAAAATAATGTACTAGGATTTTGATTGGTATTGCACTGAATCTATACATCAATTTTGGAAAAAAGACATCTTGACAATATTGTGTTGTCCTATCTAGAACATTTCATATCCAATATTGAGTTGACTATTCAGATTGCCTAAACATGGAATATATCTCTATTATTTAGTTGTTTTTGTTTGTCAAAGTTTTGTAGCTTTCCTCATATTGTTAGATTTGTACATAAGTATAAATTTCATTGTTGGGGGTGCTAATGTAAGTAGTATTTCTCTCTCTTTTAGGGTTTTTTTTTTTACAATTTCAAATTCCGCTTTCTCATTGCTGATTTATAGTAAAATAATTGAATTTTGATTGAAAGTTTTTATTTTATTTTCACTTATTCCTTCTTCAATGCTCTTCCCTTCTTTATGTAGATCCAAGATTCTTAATTATATTATTTTTCTTCTCTCTAAAGAATTTCTTTTACCATTCCTTGCAAGGCACATCTACTGGCAATAAATTCCCTCTATTTTTGTTTGCCTAAGAAATTCTTTATTTCTTGTTCACTTTTATAGATTATTTTTTCAGGTTATAGTACTCTGATTATATTGTTTTTATTTCTCTCTGCATTTCTAATATTTCACTCCATTCTCTTGTTTGCATAGATTCTGTGGAGAAATTGGATGTATAATTCTTATTTTTATTCCTCTACCAATATGGTGTTTTTATTTCCTTCCTCTGGCTTCTCTCAGGAATTTTTCTTTACTTTTGATTTTCTTTAGAAAATGATATTTCTAGGCATAGTTTTCTTGACATTTATCCAGTTTTATGTTCTCTAAGCTTCCTGGATCTGTAGTTTGGTGTCTGACATTATTGAGGGGAAATTCTCAGTCATTATGTTTCAAACATTTCTTCTCCCCATCCCTGCCATTGTTCCCCTTCTGGTTTTTCCTTTAAGTGCATGTTAAACCTTTTATAGTTTTCTCACCATCCTTAGAGTTTCCCTTCTTTTATGTTTATTCTCTTTGCCTTTCAATTTTCAAGGATTCTATTGATATAAGCTCTAGTTCAGAAATCTTCCACAGTGTTTTCAGTCCACCAATAAGCTCATCAGAGGCACTCATCCTTTCTATTACAATGGTTTTGATTTCTGACATTCTTTTTTGTTCTACCTTAGGATTTCCATGTCTCTGCTTACATTGCCCATCAGTCTACTCGATCCATTAGATACATGCTGTCTGTTTTATCCATTGGAGCCCTTATGATATTAATCATAGTTTGTTTTAAATTCCAAGTCTAATAATTCCAACTTTCCCAGCATATCTGGTTATGGTGCTTGCTCTGTGTCTTCACATTGTGTCTTCTGCTTTTGGTATTGCTTGTTAGATTTTCTTTATTATTTTTTTTAATTTTTATTGGGGGATGGGAGCAGCACTGGGGAATTGGGGAAGGGGAACAGACAAGTTGCTGTCCTTTTGTTCTTCTGTCTAGTTGTGGAGGCCATTGCTTCACTGGCCCAAGTTGGCACCATCATTGCGCTCTTCCCGCGCGAGGCAAATCAGTCGCCGGCTTCTGGACGGCCACTCACTGCGGCTGCTGGCCACTCATGCTGGCTGCTGGCTACACATGGTAGACCATGGCAACCCACT
>NW_017732128.1:125495-176141 GCF_001890085.2 Hipposideros armiger | reverse complement strand
GTTGTTCAGCATCTTAGCTGTACAGGGCAGTGTCACTGGCCCTCATATGTGGGATCCGAACTGGGGCCCTCTGGAGTCCCAAGCCAGTTCTTAACCAATGCACCACTTGGCCGGCCCAAGATTTTCTTTATAATTGGACAGGAGACACCAAGTAAAAGAAGGAGCCATTAATAGGTTTTCAGTAACACGATGGTAAGGTGTGGGGGTAAGAGAAAGTGTTCTATAGTGCTGTGATTAGGCCTATCTATCAATGAGCTTAGGTCTCTGAACTGTGAACTACACAATAGTGTCTGAGTTGTTTTTCTCCCACCTTAGGTGGCACAGGATGGCTAGAATGAGTGGAATTGGGTATTTTCCTTCCCCCAGGGAAGGAAAGTTTAGCTTGAATAATATCCCAGCAAGTTAGACTCTAGTTAAGTAGTTTCCTTTGAGAACTTGTTAAGAACAGAATTCTCCAGCATATTTCAAAATGGTCTCATTTCCCCTTCCCTGCCAGGAGCCCATGGGGATTTTTTTCTTATATATAACTGTGGTACCCTGGTAGATCTCCTATAGCTAAATGTCATAGAATTGTGGGAATCACCCCTAAGACAATTTCTCCCTACAGTTTTTAACTCTCACGCTTGTCTATACTGAACCTGCAGCAAGCTATCAATTAGAGTTCAGGGTTTCCTACCCTGGCACTGGTCCCTCAAAGGATTGTGTTCATGATTTTCTCTTCAGGTAAGCCATGACTCCCTGTATTCTCCTGCCTCTCCACACGTGGGGCAAACTTGTCCCTGTGTCTTCTACTCTCTTACAGATCCAGGAAGAGTTGTTGATTTTTCAGACTTTTCAACTTTTTACTTGTTGTTAGAATGACTTGGCAACTTCCAAGAGCCTTCCATGTGGAAATGGAAACTGGAGTGAATAATTTTGAGTTTTCATTTTGAATATTTTGCATATAAAGAAAAAAATCAGAATTCCATAATGAAGAACAGTGTACCTTCCTATTAATTTAAGAAAATCTTAACATTCTGTTTATTTATTGTACATCTTTTGTCTAATCTGGTTTAGTTAGTTTTAATAAAGACAAATATTCATGCTGGCAATTATGTAAAACCCACTTATTGAATTAAGCTCTATGAAACCATGATCTAATCTTGAATATTCTGAAATGAAGCTTGTGGGAAAAGGTCACTCTGAGGTAGATGCAATGATAGGCTGAGAGCACAAGTGAATGATATTCTTTCTGGCTCAGGAGGGTTTACTACCTAATAGAGAAATAGATTACTACATAATGATGTAGACTACATATCCAGATGTGTTTGACTACTGGGCTGGCTAGATACTTTTGCTCATTTATGTGAAGGCAGCATAACTACTAAGTTCTTTTAACCAACTCCACATATTTTCATCATCAATGGAAAATATTTCTTACATATACTATGCTGAAATAACAGCTTTTTAGAGGCTATATTGATCATAATAACTGAAGGACTTCTAATGTTAACTTACCACCCAGAAGGTATATGTTAAATTAATACACACTGTTTAAACAATGTATCCTGTGCAGCTTTAATGTGAATTATTATATAGACAATATAGAATTTCCATACTATGCACTGTTATAAACTGCTATTCATAGGAAATCACAGATAAAAAATTAGTAGACCCTTTCTAAATTGCTTTTCAAAGTATTTGCATGTACAAAATAAAAGAATCGGGCTTTCTCCTTCTTAAAAATGTTTCCTTACTGATATTTTAATTATAATTTTTAGATTCCCAGTGAGGAGAATATCTA
This sequence comes from Hipposideros armiger, assembly GCF_001890085.2. Lineage (NCBI taxonomy): Eukaryota > Metazoa > Chordata > Mammalia > Chiroptera > Hipposideridae > Hipposideros > Hipposideros armiger. The sequence goes on along the minus strand of NW_017732128.1, from coordinate 174,358 downwards.
TTGATGTATTTTCTCTTCTAGACTCATCTTTTATAAGTCCATTTCCTTTGTCATCGTCATTTTACAGTCTTTTATATATTGATTTGAAAAATTATTTATATATTCTAGATACTAATTCATTAGTGATTGAATAGTTTGGAAGTGTCTTTCTGTATATACCTCTACTTCTTTAGTTATGCTCTTTGATTGTGTTGAATGTTCATTTTAACAGAGTCAAATGTATCAATATTTTTCTTTATAATATATAGTGTTAGTATCTTAAGCAATCGTACAAAAATATTATTTTCTAATATTTTCTAGTAAACATTTAAATTTTCTATTTAATACATTTAGGTCCTTTAATTGCATAAGTGATATAATTAATTTTATATCACTTATTATAAAACTTTATTTTTATTAATTTTATTGCATGACAATAACTGAATGTTACAGAACTATTTGTGAACAGTTAGTCTTTTATTCATTGATTTGTCAATAATTGATAACTATCAAATTTTTATTTCTCTATTGGCCTGCTTCAACTAATTTATTATTCCTAAGGAAAAATTTAATGTCAATAAAAATAGCTTTCCCTTTATGGTTTTCTTCCACAATTTCTTATCCATCTAATTCTTTTGAGGTCAAGCATGTTTCAAAATCCTCAATTTTGTACAATTTATTAAGATAGTACTGCAAATACATCACGTATTACACTGCATGATCAAGGGCAACACTACAAGGTGTGATTACAAAATACAGTGAATGATTAAATAACAAAAAGTTATTACAGTGAAAGGTACATTGCCATTAATTCCCCTCAAAATACTCCCCCTTGCTTTGAGCATACTTATCCCATCATTCTTGCCACTTTCTGAAGCAGTTCTGGAAGTCCTCCTTTGTGAGTGTCTTTAGAGTTGTGCTGTTGTGGCTGCCTCCATGTCCTTGTACTGGTTCAAAATATTTTTCTTTCATGGTCATTTTGACTTTGTGGAAGAGTCAGAAGTCACAAGTGCCAGATATGGTGAATAAGGTGGATGAGGACACACTGTAATGTTTTTGACAGAAATCGCTGTACCAGAATCAATGTGTGACATGGAGCATTGTCATGATGGAGGATGAAATAAAGACACTCATGAAAGAGGACTTCCAGAACTGCTTCAGAAAGTGGCAAGAATGATGGGATAAGCGTGTTCAAAGCGAGGAGGTGCAATTTGAGCGAGAATAATGGTAATGTGTCTTTTACTGTAATAATTGTTTTTATTTAAACATCCACTGTATTTGTTGATCACATCTCATATGTAATAATACTAATTAAAATTGCTGTAGCAAAAAAAAAGAACATTCACACTATTATTGGATACATAAATACTCTAAATATTCTCATGTTATTTATGTCAAATTTTCAACCTAATGAGTTCAGGTCAGATCAGAGTTTTCTATAAAATTTGTTATAAGCCACTTTAAAATTTCAAAATTACATACTCAGGGATAAATTTAACAGAAGCTATGCAAAACCTCTAAACTGCAAATTAAAAACAAACAATACTGCTAATGGGAATTAACAAATACCTAAATTAATGGAGATATATGCTATGTTTATGGATTCAAAGACTCAATATTGCTAAGATTGTAATCCTGCCCAAATTTATCTGTGGATTCAAAGCAGTTCAAATAAAAAATCTAGCAACTATTTTGAATAAATATACCAGGCTATCTAAAATGTATATGGAAAACAATGAATTTATAATATCGAAAAATAAAAGGAAAATTCAGATACACAACTTGGAAGACCTTATTTTTAGACTAATTAAGTTAGGACAATAAAGGCAATATTGCACTGATATTAAAACAGCCATATAAATCAACAAAACCAAAATAACTCAGAAATAGACCAACACTTATTCTGCCAACTAATGTTTGGAATCACCAATATAATTCAATGGAGATTCAATGGAGCAAAGTACAGTCTTTTCAACACAATGTGTTGGAACAACTGGATATCTATATTTTTTAAAAATGGTGAAATTTACATCATATAATATAGACCTAAATGGAAGAACTGAAATTATAATATTTTTATAAGAAAATATAGGAGAAATATTTGTTGCCTTGTATTAAGCAATGATTAATTGAAGAGTGCACAAAAGGCATGAATTTTATGAAAGAAAGTGATATAATGGACTTCATCAAAATTAACAACTCTTTTGCTCTTTCAAAAACACAAATAAACATGAAAATATAAATAACAGAGTGGAATAAAATATTTGGAATTCATGTATCTAAAGAAGGGTTTCTATACAAAATATATAAAGAACTTTTAAAATCCAATAAATAAGAAAACAAACAAAAAGCAATGAAAATGCAAAAAAATCAACTGACACTTTAACAAAGATATATAAATCGACAGTAAAGACATGAAAAGTTGCCAACATTATTAAGAAATAGATGTTTAAACTATAATGAGATACCATTACATTTACATTAGAATGGCTAATGTAGACTGTAATACCAAGTATTGGTGACTATGTGGTACAACTGGAACTCTAATATATTGCTGATGGGAATGAAAAATGCTTCAGTCACTTTGGAAAATAGGTTGACAGTGTCTTATTAAGTAAAGCATACATGTACCATATAACTCAGCAATCCCAATCTTAGGTATTAACCAAGAAAAATAAACTATATTTTACACAGAAAGTACAACTGTTCACAGCAGTTTTGTTCATAATAAACAAAAACTGGAAACAATCCTAATGCTTATCACTTGATCAATAGGTAACCAAATTCTGGTATATCTGTAGTTTGGAATTCTACTCAGAAACAAAATTGAATACATGATTGACATATACAAAAACATGGGCAAATATCACATGTATTAAGCTTTAAAGGAGCAAAATTCAAAAGCATATATTTACCATATTTCCCCATGTATAAGAAGCACACTTTTTCGAAAAATTTGGAGTCTAAAAACTGGGTGCCTCTGATACAGTGGTTGTATGAGCACAAAAACAAGCGTGAACAAAGTGGAAAATGCAAGTAAAAAAAATCTACAACCACTGTATAAGATGCACCCAGTTTTTAGACCCCAAATTTTTCGAAAAAGTGTGTGTCTTATACATGGGGAAATATGTTATTTGAAATTCAAGAAAATACAAATTTATGGAGACAGAAAACAGAACAGTACTTCCCCATGGGTTCAGGGTTGGGGGAGGAAAAAAACTGCAAAGCAGCACAAAGATTTTTGGTAAGATGTAAATGTTTATACCTTGACTGTGATTAGAATATAGTGAATATCAAGCTTTCTCTGACTGTTAAAATTCCTAATCGGTGTACTCAAATTGGTTAAATTGTATTGTTTGATAATTATATCTCAATAATCTAGGATAAAATCAAATTAAAGAAAACATATTTGGAATAAAATTTTAAAACATAAAATAAATGTCTATACTAGGGCATAGGCATAAACAATGTTGAAATGACTGTCTCAGAACATCTTTCAGTATTCTTAATATCTGAGATGAAAATATCGTTAAAATAATCTGATACTGAATGCTTTTCCTCTACAGCACACCAAGTAAAATTTTCAGACTGTGGCATCATGGGCCTAAAACTTAGATTTATTTCCTGGGCTATCTGCACATATCTGTCAAGCAACTGGTTTGCTGAATTTGACATAGATTTAATTTGGCTACTGAAGGCCTAATCTAGATTTCAGATCATTTCTTTTCCCATGCGCACTGATTTCTATGGCAATGAATGAATAAAGGATATTTCACTGTTTGAACACCTCTAATTTAAAGCAACTTAATCAACCCTCTTCATTGAAAGATTCTGGACTACAATTATAGCACTAATGTCTAGCTGTCGGTTCTTTCCAGGCCTGGTAGCAGAGTAATTGCATCCCATGCATTTTCTTGTGGAAATTGCTTCATGCTTGGAGGTGATTTTTTTTTCCCTTAATAATTTCTTCTGTATGATGTAACTGCTAGTAACATAAAGGACTTTTTGACTATAATATTCAAATGTGATTCCTTACCTCCATCTGGACACCATCCAGGTTAAAAAAAAACAAACACACACACACAAAAAAAAAACCCCGAATTTGTAAGGATTTAGCAATGCCAAATGTACATTTAATAGTAAGATGGCCACAGAGAGATTGCAATGTAATTTTTCACATTCATACAATATTTTGCTTTTTAAGGTTCATTATATGCTGGGAAGATTTTATTTCTGAAATTTTAACAGACTGTACTTTGACAATTATTTTGTCACCTTGTGTTTTAAAGACTTTTTGTTGCAATACTCAAAATAGGTTCTTAATAGTTGACTATAACATTTATCATACTGTTTATTATAATGTTGCCATCAGAGAATTTTAGCAGCTTTATTAAACATCCAAGGGCCTTTAATAGAAAATTTAAAACAATGACAGAATACTATAAACATCATAACACTTACTATGTTTGTATATTCAAAGTACATTTTAATGTGAATTAATGATCTAAAATACATAATTATTCATCTAACATTATGAGTTTTAATATTTATGACATCTCTTACAAAGGTCATTAGCCTAATTATATTAAATATAATATAAATTTATCTCAATTATCCTCTAGTGCAAAGTTATGTATTTCTTGCTTAGTTTTTCTAAAGTTTTATCTTTCGTTGATGCAGTAAATTCCTCTAGCTCACCTTATTTCTTCTATAAATTCCATTTTTAAAGGCCCATGGAGTTGCCAATATAGCTGCTATTAACCAGTGAGCCATGAATATAAAATTATTTTTTGCACTGTCTTAAACTTTTCTCTATAAACTTTTCTTTATACTCTTAATGACACTTATGGGAAATTTCATACATTTACATTTACTTTGAATTATTAAAATACCCATTCCCTCTACTTTAAAAATTTTATATTGAATTTCAGAGTTGCCATCATCCATGGTGTGAAGTTAGGCAGATTCAATAAGTTTTGAGATAACACCTCTTTTTCTCTTTGAGATCTGATTCTTCCAGTGGGTTAGTAGAAAGAAGAGGAAAAAATGACAAATATCTCTTTAAGTATCTGTTGTGGTAATTCACCCTCTGGTACCATTCACTGTTTTTATACTCAACAGTTAGTGCTGTTTGTGAGACTGATCCAAAGCTTCTGCCTTCTCATGTGGATAAGAAAACACAGACACAGACACACACACACACACACACACACACACACACATTCTTGTGGAAATATAGCTGAAGTTCAATATTTTTCACAATCAGTTTCAGTTTTTGTTTCCCTATTGTAAGGAGTCCCTTTTCCACATTGGTTGCAGTAAAAGGGAGAGGGTATAAAGCTCACTATTTTCTGAAATAATATTGTGATTCTTGGAAAACACACATACTTTTATTATTCTAGATGGTGAGTATGCAGTCTGCTCCACTGCCATCCCCTCAGTCTCCATCATTTACACAAGTGTGTTTTCACCTACTCCATAGGTACAGGAAGATCTCAGTAAGTCCACTGACAACACAAGGTACACCTGTGACTTAGGGACTGGTTTCTTCTTAGGAAAGAACTTGAAGTATTTTGTTGATTCTCCTAAAATCTCCTCTCATTGAACTTCAGGTAGTAAAAGTGAATAGCATCCTTCTTCCCTGTAACAGTATCAAGCAGTCACTCACATAGTTCCTATGTATGTCTGCTCTAATAGGCACTCAATCTTTTCTTATCCTACACTCAGCAGAATTTGACACTGATGAAAACTTGTTTGTGTGTGTGTGTGTGTGTGTGTGTGTGTGTTAGTGTGTTCTCTTGGCTCCTGAGAAACCATTATTTCTTGACCAAACCTTGACCACTTATCTACAGTTTCTTTAAAGTATCTCACTCCATGTTCCCCATTTTTTTATGTTTTAGTGTCATTTAGGGATCTTTTTTAAGGTCATCTTCCTCTCTTCTCTATTTACCACCTATCCCTAGGAATATCTGATAAACTCAATGTTATTTTAAGATAGCAAACCATGTCTGTACCATGCAATTGATATAGTTTTGCAAGTAGTTGTTTCAACTGCAATTTACCATAATCAAATAAGATTCAAAACCATTAACTTAAGTAAAATTGAAAAAGTGTGTCTATATTCACCTATAGATATATACACATATATATTCATTATGAACTATTATAATATTATATGATCATCTCAGTAGATGCAGAAAAGCAATTGACAAAATTCAATATGCATTGATGATGAAAACTTTCAAAAAAGTGGGTACAGAGGGAATGTATGAGGTCTGACAATTAAGTTCGTGAGCTTATTGTAATGCTGCTGCTAATCCTTTTGATATCAGAGGGATTATTCATTATGAATTTGTACCAACTGGACAAACAGTTAACCAAGTTTACTATTTGGAAGTGATGAAAAGGCTGCGGGATAAAAGACAACCTGAACTTTTCACCAACAATTCATGGCTCTTGCATCACGACAATGCACCAGCTCACATGGCAGAGTCTGTGAGAAATTTTTTCCAGTTAACAAATAACTGTATTGGCAAGTGGAATACTTTGAAGGTGACCATAGAGATAGTCAGCAATGAGGTAGGTAGCACTTTTTCTAGGATGAGTTCACAAACTTAATTGTTTAACCTCATATGGTATCTAGCATACATCTGGGTTGACTAAAGTTGATAAAATATCAGCACCACCTCACTACCCAAGGCAATGAGGAAAAGATTAGACAAACTTCTATTGCATAATGGAAGAGCCAGAAGTATACAAACTCATATGGAATGCCAAGCTAAAGACTCATTGAGTCAGTTTCTAATGAAACTATAAGGACAGAATTTTAAAAATTAATTCTTATGCTATGAATTATAAGAATTCTTATGCTATGAATTATAAGAATTACATGAAACAGGGTGAAAGTTCAAAAAAGACTGTAAGAAAACATATTTAGGGCCGGCCGAATGGTGCATTGGTTAAGAGCTGGCTTGGGACGCCAGAGGGCCCCAGTTCGGATCCCACATGAGGGCCAGTGACACTGCCCTCTACAGCTAAGATGCTGAACAACAGCTCAACCTGGAGCTGGGCTGCCTGTAGGCTGCAGCCCCTGCTGCAGTGGGTTGCCATGGGCTACCGTGTGTAGCCAGCAGCCAGCGTGAGCAACCCTGCAGAAGCCGGCGACTGATCTACCTCACCCAGGAAGAGCACAATGATGGTGCCAACTTGGGCCAGTGAAGCAACGTCCTCTACAAACTGAAGAACAAAAAGGACAGCAACTTGTCTGTTCCCCTTCCCCCAATTCCCCAGCGTTGTTCCCCTCCCCCAATTCCCCAATAAAAATCTTTAAAAAAGAAAAACATATTTATATAGAAATAACAATATACAAGACTCCATATTTGGTTTACTCACTTTTGGAGGAAGAGAGTATAGCATTAGGTCAGCGGAGGCCAGTAATGGAATTTTCAGATTCTATAACATTTCAATTAAGTTTCAGTCTCTTAACAACACACACACACCTCACATATCTCCTAATAATTTGAATATAAACACCCCAATTATCATGATTACCTTGCTAATATTATATCTGTTAGGTATGTTATATCAACATTATACCTATTATGATGTATTGGGGCCTCTTGAATGTCAGGATAAGTCAGTGATTTTGCTAAGGCTTTACACACAGAAGATCATATGATGGAGAATTACTCCCTGGATCTATTGGGTTGTTGGAAAAGTCATGATGCATTTTTGCAATGAAAAACAGAAAAAATATGTCATGACTTTTCCAACAGCCCAATATTTGTCCAAAATGTACAACTACAACAATTCGTATGCACTTTAACTTTTTAACAACCCAGATATTACAATGACTCCCATACAAAGTGGCTGTGCATGGACATTTCCATAATATGAAAAATTCTTCTGTAAACTTTGTTTCAAGTATCTTTAAAAAAACTTTTCACAATTATCTGCTTATTCTGTAATGCTACAATTTCTATTTAATGAAATCTATGCTCTTTTTAAATTTTGAGACACAATCAAATTTAATTTGGATAAAGTTCATTGGTATGAAATTTATTCTGTTTTTAGGGAAATTGTCTTAAATATCTCATTTTAGAGGATGCTCTGTATTTTTCTGTGAGTAGGTGGTATATTCATATATTAAACCAATTATGAATGCTTGGTAGATTGAAAAGTTTGATAAGAAATTATTGGCAGCAAGGAGACATTACATATTCTTAAGCTGAAAAATAATGTAGATGTCTATTTAATGTTTGCATAAATAAGCGTTGCTGTTATTGAAGAAAATAGAGGCTAAGACCACAACAGTGTAAACAGCAAAATAAAAGCCTTAACAATTCAACATTAGGTATAATAATAAACTCATTTGATGGATTTAAAATATAAGAAAATAAAGAAGAAAAAATTAAAAGGTATGATTTGGTCACCAGAGAAATCAAGGAGTTAGTGGTAAAAAAGGATAAAACAAATAATTTGAAAGTTACATACCTATGGGGCTGGAGTTGATCTGAAAAGATCTCTGTAAATGGCATGAAAGACCTATTTTTTCAGTTATTAATCCTTTGACTCAGTCTTATCTAAGATTAAAAGAATTACTCTCAGCTATTCCTTTGCTTGATTAATGGAAATTGTAATCCACTCAAAAAAGAGAAATATCATTCTTTTGGAGTTTGAATGCTGAGAGATGGGCTTAGAAAATTGGAAGGCAAAAAAGTGGAATACAATTCTTAATGTAAAGATCACCTTACTAATATTGAGGTTTTAAAATATTGTTCAAAATGTTAAAACTATTCTGAAATATTATATAAAAATGTTCATATATATTTGAGTAAATATTATCACGTACATATTTGTTCTGGAACTTTGGGATCCATTTGATTATAATTTATTTTTTAAGCCTATATACAGAAATGTTACAAGATATAATAATTTTATAGATCTCAGTAATGTTATAGTCTCACATTATTTTGTCTCCATATGGTTAACCATTTAAAATTCAGGAATTGAAAGTCCAACATTGTGGTAGAACACCATATTTCACCTTCAACAAAAACGAAAATTATGCTAACTCCCATCTCCTTTGTAATGTATAAATATAGCCCTTACAAAACCTTGTAGAAATAATAAGGTAATTTCTTCATTGAACACCACCCAAAATTAATTTACATGTTAGGGAGGATTTTTTGTTTACTGCTGAAATTTCCTGGGCTATAGACTTGAAATATTAAACTATTTCCATATTCTTTTAATGTTCTCTCAGATAAGACTTTGTACAGTAAATATTGTACTTCTCACATTTTTACATTCTAGATAAAAAACATAAAAATTGTCTTATATGTTCTCTTCAAGGGTTTAAAACATTTCTTTAATTTTTTCCACAAGTCTTCCGGGAGGTACAAGCAGCTTATTCAAGGCTTTGAAATTATTCACACAAGTCATTTATTGCTTTTTTTGCTAAAGGATGCTAAAATTTTTCTCTTTTCTCTTTTGATTGCTTCTTTTCCTTCTTTTTTGATTATTCCCTTGTTGGGCAAATTTTTATGCTTCTAAGAAATATGAGGCTATTTTTATCACAGAAGAATATGCATAATGATATAAAACATATTTCAATTTATTTAGCCTTTTCTGGGATAAAGTCCAATTACAGCTTTTAAAGTATGCCCTAGTTGATACTATGCCTGTATTGAACTTTCAAGATATGCTTTATGATAAAGAGCCATTTAAAGAGTGTATCTTGGTATGTACTGATTTTAAAGTACTGTTTTAGTTACCATTTTCTTTTGCCAATTAGTTTTCACTGTATAATCTGTGTGTACATGCAAACAGCATACATTTAAATAGCACATTAGGCAAATGAGCACTTTGCAAACACAATTTTTTTCATCAGTGTTTGTATTCCTTGTAATTGCTCATTATATTTAGATGATGAAATAATTTAAACTATTGAAGTAATCTTTATTATTTTTCTAATTTGTATATACAATTAATTATTCATTCAATTTATTAAGAAAAATATTTTCTTACTGTATTTATGGATGTCTGAGTCCAATAAAATTTATATGTAAGAGATTTTCAAACTTTTATAATGAAACTTGGGTATTTTATGCTAACCACATATATGGTATACAAGGGCCAGTCCTTGAAACAAGTAAACACTAGTTCAGAAATTTATATTCACCTATACATAGTTCTTACAATATGGGGAATGTAGTCAATAATATTGTAAAATCTATGTAGTGTCAAATGTGTACTAGACTTATTAAGGCGATCACTTCATAAATTATATAGATTTATGGCCACTATGCTGTACACCTGAAACTAATATAAAATAATACTGAAATGTCAAACATAATTTTAAAAATGTATAGTAATGGGATGTAAAGTACATCATAGGGAATATAGCCAATGGTATTGCAATAGCTGTATACAGTGTCAGATGGGTTGAAGACTTGTTGGGGTTATCAGTTTGTGAGGTGTGTGAATGTCTAATCAATATGTTGTTTTGTACACTTGAAACTTATAATAAAAAATTATATCAAGTAAAAAAAAGATTAAGAATTCTCTTTTGGTTCTAAATGTTTACCTTTCAGGCTAGATTAATAAAATATGGATTTTGCCATTACTCTAATGCAACCACATTCTATCATTTATGTAACTTTAATAATATATTTTTCTACGGTACAGAAGTTGCCTTTTCTGTTAATTTATTTGCAAGTCTATTCATTTTTAGTGGATGATTCTTGGTAACACATAATTGATTTTGTTGTCATAGAACCTTAATATGGGATTCAGAGTAAAGAGACTATTTCATTAATTAAGGCAGAGAAATCACAAAATTTTAGTTATTTCTATATTGGAAAACTAAAACATATTTTTATTTGTAACTAAATAATTCAAGACTCTTTAATGTTACATGAAGTTTGGAATTCAGAAAAAAAAATCTATATATATTTATGTGTTCATTTAATTAGGATAATACATTTTGTGATTATCTGTGACTAGAAGAAACCTTTAATTGGTTATTTTGAAAACACATGCATAGCTGGCTACCAGCCTGGGCTGAAGAGACAGGGGAGAAAATGCGGAGATACTCTTTTGGCTGCAATCTTTTTTATTTGTAAATTAAGGGTATTTAATAGATTAGGTTAATACATCCTTTCACTAAAAATCCTAATAAATAAGGTAATTTCAATATTAACAATTGCAAAAAAAAACCATTCAGTATTAACTCATGCTGTGTCCCCACCCACTTAAATAATTATCCTACAAGTGGGCTCTTCTAATGATTTTGCTCATATCACTTTGCATAGATATAAGATTAAATAATGACCTTTTTAGGTGCTTATGTATACCATCTGTAGTAGGCATTTTTAAGTCCAGATATCTGTAAAATCTAATTCACAGCTGATCTATCCTGGAATTCAAAGTTGCTTATAAACAGCATGACTGCTTTGTCAAAAAAATAACTTGAAGAAATTCTATAATTTATTATTATTAATTCAACTATTTTATAGGATTTATTTGAAATCAGGCAATGAAAGGATAAACCAGAGTGTAAGCTTCCAGGCTATGAGTTTTCTGGTACCTCCATTGCGTTCTTCATCTTTTGTAATGAGCCCAGACTTCTACCTGCTTCATAATTTATGTGACACCAGTACAGTCATTATCTTATTTGATGCTCAAAGCCTTCTAGTGATATAGACCTATGATAGCCCAGGATTCCAGATAAGGCTTCCAATACTAAGAGTTTAAATGTATGTGAGCCTAAGTCTTAGGATTATTGCTTATTATGGATACTTTCTATTGTAGGGCAATTTTTTCTTTAAAATTTAGCCAAACTAAAGCATGCTGGAGAATAATAACCTTATTAATCAGCACAAAGAGAAAATATCAGAAAAACTAAATTTTACTTAAGTCTTGGCTTATTTTTGTTATTATTGTTGTTCATATGTTTTTAGTATTTTCTTAACCATTCTTTAAAATTACTTTCTCCTAGCATGATGAATTTTCTTGAAATCTTGTTGACAACTGGTCTTTGATCATTAAGAAAATTAAAGAACCTAGATTTTTTAAAAAGCCCTATCAACTATTTTTAAAGGAGTGAGAGATCATAACTTTTTCTGCAGAACTTATTACATTTTGTTCTCTAAAAATCTAAATACATATACAGATTTCATTCTCTGATCCCTATTAACTCTTAATTTTAAGTACATTTTCTAAATTATTCACTGAGCTTATATTTATTGGGTGCTTGTTTTATTACAAATAACATATCCTCCAGGTATCTCATAAACACTGCAAAAAGTAAAACAAGAGAAACCAAACATTAATATTCATTCCAACATAAAAGAATCAAAACCAGATACAGCTCTGTTCTTATGAAACTTAAAATCTGGGGTCCTGCTACTCAAACTGTTGTTCATAGACCACATTTTCAATATCATCTGGGGATTAGTTTGAAATGCAGAATCTCCAGCTCCACCTTAGTCGATGAGTATACATATTAAAATTTACAAGGCATTGGTAGACATATAATATTACATATTTATATTCAAAAGGTAAAGTTGTACATTTGCTGACTGTTACTGAGTATATATGAGGTCTGACAATTATGTTGGCGAACTCATCCTAGAAAAAGTGCTACACACCTCATTGCTCAATATCACTACAGCCACCTACAAAGTGCTCCCCTTGGGAAGCTATGCATCAACACCAATGCCTAGTCCACCCTTCAAGCAATTTTGGCACTCTTTTTCTGGAATTGCCATCAGAGCTATCATATTACCCTTGATGTCCTGAATGTCATCAAAATGTCTTCCTTTCAATATTTTCTTTATCTTTAGGTAAAGAAAAAGTCATTGGGGGCCAGATCAGGTGAGTAGGGAGGGTGTTCAAATGCAGTTATTTTTTTTACTGGCTAAAAACTCCTTCACAGACAGTGCCGTGAGAGCTGGTGCATTGTCGTGACACAAGAGACATAAGTTGTTGGTGAAAAGTTCAGGTTGTCTAATTTTTTTATGCAACCTTTTCAGCACTTCTAGATTGAAAACTTGGTTAACTGTTTGCCCAATTGGTACAAATTTATAATGAATAATCCCTCTGATATCAAAATAAGTTAGCCACATTGTTGCAAAGTTCACAAACTTAATTGTCAGATCTCATATTCTACAAACAGTTACCATTTCTATTTTCTTTTAATTAAACCTCCTTATACAAGTATTCCTTGGTTACCAAAAAAACTGAGGAATGTATTCTACAAAGCATTGTATCCTCTTCTCAAAATGGGATGTGGGGTGCTTGACAAACAGTATTAGAAAAAATACAACTTAGGCATCCTGAATAAATGGATGGATATCATAAGGAAAAACGGAATAGGAAATTAAACTTTTCGCAGTTCCTTTGGGAAGAAAGAAATTTAATTTATCAGCACTCAAAGTAAATATCAGGGGAAATTGCTAAAGAGTGGAAGAATCTTCTTGTCACTCAGACCTTGGTATGATTCAGTCCTTTTGACTGGCTGGTGATTCTGAACAACTGACTTAATCTGCTAAAGTCTCATTTACCTTATTAGTAACGTGGGGGTAAAAATAATTTTGTTTAGGATTGTAAGAAGTCATATAAATTATGGGCATAAGCCATATAGTTGATAAAAGGGGTTCATTATTCATTTATTGAAAATCATATGTTATGTGATATATGTTGATTAAAGAATACAAAATTCTATGGCATATTCTATATATTACTCAAGACATATATTTCTAAAACTTAGAAACTAATTTGTTCAGAGACAAAAAAGTGTAATTAATTTAAAAGTAAAAATAACAATAATTTCATCTCTTTCTATAATCACTATTACCATGTACCAATATGTCTAACCAGTCATAGAATAAGAGTGATTGAGAATTAACAGTCAATGTCAAAGTTTAACTCTGTTACGATATAAACTCCATGAGGACAGGCACTTGGTCAGTCTTTCCCAAGGCATGTGAAGTAACTTGTTTAGCTGGCTCATTTGGGAAAAAAAACTGATTTGCTAGGATCAGCTTATTCTAAATTCTTTCTTTCAGCTCTCCCTGTCTGCAAATAAGACATGTAATGGTGGGGAGCTGGAGGAAGGTTTGGGGAGAAGAGATGGTATTACATTTCCTTCAGAAATCATAGTAGTAGTAACATCTTAGGCTGCAGATATAAAGTATTTTTTCTATAATAATATTCAGCAACTAAAAAAAAGCAAGTTGATGTTTTTCATACCCACATTATCTATGGCTTATTTTTTTAATAAGTTATTGCTGAACTTAGAGGGTATATTCATGGGTCCCATGAACCTTAGCAGAAGCAAGCCATATTACCACCAATGTGATTGTACTGTTGGGGTTTATCACATGGAATAAAGAACATTGTTATTCTGCCAGTTGTTCAGTTATATTCTGGAGCTCTGATTTGAAGTCAGATCATAAGGAGGGCCAACTAATGCTATAAAATATTTAACTTAAGAGAAGATATTAGAATTAGAATTGCTCTTATTCAGGTAGAACCCCAGTTATAGTGTTGATGAAAATATTGAAATACCCTTGTACTCATTAAAAACATTTGCTGCCCTAAACTCTCTTCATCCTTCACCCAATTAATGTTGGCATCCTCCCCACTCTACTCTCTTCCTATAAATCTACTATTCAAGGGTTAATTCTTCCCTCAACAAGAAAGTTCCAGACAGTCTTTGTCTCTTCAGCTTCTAAGTAGGTTGTGCCTATGATTTAGAGACTATTGTTTACCTCACCTCTGACCCCTACCTTTCCCACTCCTCCTGCTCCCTTCAGTGATAGGTTTCTGTATGAGAATTTCTGTTTTGGTTCATATCAAGTAAACTAATGAAGCAATGAAGTTGCTTTGTTTCCATTCAAGGAAGCCCAAGTTACTCAACATCTCTGGAACTGTCCTTACTGTGCTGGGAAAGCAACAGTTTATTTAGGTAGAGTGTTTTATTGAAATAGTCTAGCTCTTTTTTTTCTTTTTCTGTGTGTGTGTGTGTGTGTGTGTGTGTGTGTAACACAATGATCTAAACTGTTATATTTTATATCCCCAATTGTGTCTTTCAGTTAGGATCAGAATCAGAAGAATGAAAAAAAAAAGATTCTACTTATTATCATCACTGTTAGTTCCCTTGGCAATTAGTTATTTATTTTAGCGAAAAATGCAAACACTGTAATTCTCTAGAGATACTGGAAACATTATAAGATGCATAGAGTTAAAAACAGTGGAAGAAAAATGAATAGTTGGAGAACCAGATAAAGTATTACTGAAGAAAGGACAATAAAATTCTTGACTTATCCTTTTAATCACCTTAAGTCTATTAATAGATTATTATATGTCCTATTATTAGCTTGCAATTGCTACTGCATTCCTGTTTTCATTTAAAGATGTTTGGACTCCAGATCTCTACTTGGCTTACCATGAGGCTATTAAATTTCTTAATTAGAAAAATGCCTGGTGCATTAGGCGCTACATGTTAAAAATAAAAAAGATAACCACATAATAAATTCATATCCAGCTCTATGAGGCTGGACAGTTAAGCTCGCAAATTCATCCTAGAAAAAATGCTACATACCACATTGCTGAAATATCACTACAGTCACTTTCAAAGTACTCCCCTTGGGAAAATATATACCAATGCCAGTGCTTAGTCCACCTTTCAAAGCAATTTTGGAACTCTTTTTCTGGAATGGCCATCAGAGCTGTTATCGTATTAACCTTGATGTCCTGAATGTCATCAAATTGTCTTCCTTTCAGTATTTCCTTTATCTTTAGGTAAAGAAAGAAGTCACTGGGGGCCAGGTCAGGTGAATAGGGAGGGTGTTCCAGTACAGGCATTTGTTTACTGGTTAAAAACTCCCTCACAGATTGTGCTGAGCAAGCTGCTGCATTGTCATGATGCAAGAGCCATGAATTGTTGGCGAATAGTTCAGGTCATCTAACTTTTTGATGCAACCTTTTCAGCACTTCCAAACAGTAAACTTGGTTAACTGTTTGTCTAGTTGGTACAAATTCATAATGAATAATCCCTCTTATATCAAAAAAGGTTAGCAACATTGTTGCAACAAGCTCACAAACTTAATTGTCAGACCTTGGATGTTATATAACATGTTCTGAATAGTTATGAACCAATTCTGTTACCAGAAGGACTATCTTGTCAGGTAAATATAAAATCCCCCCCATCACTCTGCCTTCTATTTGAGGAGCAGTTTTCAGAGTAGATAATCACATTCTACTTTCCAATTTCTCTCTTTTTCTATGTATTGGTCCGGAAGAAACTGAGCATTTCAAATTCGGATGAGAGCAAGTGTTCCTTGTTAGTTTAATGGCATTTTAAGTAGGAAAAAAAAAGAGAATTCTGTGTATAGTTTGGAAAATAATGGTAAAATGAAATAATTTGTATATAACATTCAGAAAAGGTGAAACTCATTCCACATAAAATATGATCTAAAGAAATGTTAAAATTAAACCATATTCATTGAAAGAATGATATAGGAAATTAAATTCTCATTTAAAAAATTAACATATGAATTAAAAACCATTTAAAAACTTCATTCACAAAATAATTTGTAATATTTCCTGTCCTTGTGTAAACTATATCAAATGTATATAGACAATATTCTCACTAAGAACCATTAAGAGTATAAGAGTAGAGATCAAAGAATATCAGTATCAGAGTACATGATAAATTTACCATGATGAAATCAACAAGACATTGATTTGAAATTATCAAATATATCAATTGAATAGAATAATCCAGAAAGTGCAAAGTGCTTTTGATGTATGACCCATTGTTTATTTTACTTTATTATACACCATGAAAACAAAAGTAATTGATTAATTAGATACTGTAATGTCACATTAAAATTTACATTAGAAGAGAATTAAACTACATGTAAGACCTGATAGTAGGACAAACATTTAAAATAAAAACGGAAAGCAAAAGCTAGATTTTTAAAATTACCTAGCTGTTATTTTGTGACTATAAAATATACATATATTTGGTCATTCAGATGATCAAAATATATTTGTCATATATATGAGGCATTTATCCACAGTTCCTGTAAGTGTTTTGGGAGCTAAGCATTGAGAGTGAGAAACATGTCTTCTCTCTTGCTAATGAAATAACTTTAGTAAAGCACCTAAAGACCTGAGCTGGCTGCCAGTGGAGCCAACTTATAAACAAAGGGTTGGAACTTTCAGTCCCACCCGCTGACCTCTTCGGACAAGAGAGGTCCTGGAGGTTGAATTAATTAACAAAGGTCAATAATTTAATCAATCATGACTATGTAAGGAAGCCTTCATAAAAAACCAAAAGGACAGGGTTTGGAGAGCTTCAGGTTTAGGGAACACCTGGAGATTGAGGAGAGGGGCCCACTTGGAGAGAGCATGGAAGCCCCATGTTTTTTCTCCATGCCTTGCTTTATGCATTTTTCATTAGGCCGTTCCTGGGTTGTATTCATTCTGTAACAAACCAGTAATCTATTAAGTAAAATGTTTCTCTGTGTTCTGTGAGCTGCTTTAGCAAATTAACCTTAGGAGTAGATCATGGGAACCTCTGATTTATAGCCCGTTGGTCAGAAGTACAGGGAACAACCTAAACTTGGAACTGGCATGTGAAGTCAAAGGAGGAGGCCATGGGAACCTACAATCTGTAGCTGGTGGGTCAGAAACACAGGCAACAACCTGGGGTTGCTACTGGCACCTGTGGGGGTGGGGGGTCAGTCTTGTAGGACTGAACCCTTAACCTTTGGAATCTGATACTATCACTGGGTAAATAGTGCTTGAGTTGAATTGTATAATAGAACACCCAACTAGTTTTCTTAAAATTGCTTGTTAGTATGGGGAACCCTACAAACACACACACACACACACACACACACACACACACACACACACACACACACACACACTGGAATTGGGCCTAGGAACCTAATTTCTAAATTACAATTTATGTAAATTTAAAAATGTCTGCCTGACAAATATGTCAGAAAACATATTTCAAAGATAAAATTACAATTCAAATGACCATTAAAAATGTCATATTTAAAACAGTAGTTATAAAAGTGCTATCCCCAGATGAGCAGCATCAGCATCATGTGGGAATTTGTTAGAAATGCAAATTTTTGGAAGGCGCTTCAGATCAATGAATCAGCAACTCTGGGTGCCATGTACTAAAATCTGAGCTTAAACACCTCTAGGTGATTTCAATGCATGCTAAAGTTTGAAAACTACTGATCTGTAATACGAAAAGTCCTCTTACAAACTGACAGCAAATGACAAACCACCTGTATTAGGCAGGGTTCAACCATAGAAGTAGAGTCACTAAGACATATATATTTGTAGATGGATTTGACCTTATGCAATGGTGGGAGCTGATTAAGCACTCGGTGTCAGGGTTTTGTGTGTTTGTGTGTGTGTGTGTGTGTGTTTAATGCTGGAGCATAATGTTCACAGGGCAGGCGGTTGGGAAGGGAAGATGGATATAAAATGAGGAAGCACAGAGCAGGCTGGAATATACAAGTAAAAGATAAATTACAGGATAAACTGAAAAGTTTGTCAATTCTTATTGCCTCTCACTTAAGTGGTATGAATATTCTGCAGAAACCAAGACCTGTTTTCACAGAGCACACATGCCTGGCCCAACAGCCTCTCTCTCTCTCTCTCTCTCTCTCTCTCTCTCTCTCTCTCTCTCATCTCTTAACTCCTATCTCTTATCTCTAGCTCTCTTTTCTTTCTCTCTCTATAAACACACATATATACAAAAATACACACATATATACATATATAATGCTCCAGGGGTGCCAAAAAATGTACACATTTTAAGAGATGTTATCTATGTATTACTTTTTGAAGTTGAATTATGGTAACAATGTATAGTATGACGTTTGCTCAAAAGATGGTGTTAATCAAATGAATGCTAGTGTCATTCATTGCATTACAATTTTAATACAGTTTTTTCTCTTCTTAAAATGTGTATATTTTTTTGGCACCCTCTGTATGTGTATATTATATGTACATATTAGAGTTCTCCAGAAAAATAGACTCAATAGGATAGGTACAGAACCTCACTGATTCTATTTTTCTGGGGAACTTTAGTACCAGGGTTCAGATATACACATTGTTATTTAGAGCTTTCTGGAAGGAGATGGGTAAATCAATAAAGAGAGATGTCATGAGAGAAAGAGGACCAATTCCATGACCCTGTGTCTGAATCTTAAAGACAATAAAATACATTTCATGCTCTGGAATAGCACTATCTAATGCCATACGACCTATCAGATACCTGAGACTTACTTTTCCCAGGAATGTCAGAAGATTAAGAACCAGTAGATTTATCATTATCCCACAGGTAGAGATGGTAGAAAGCATTCCTCTTTAAGAAAGATATGTACTGTGAGTGAAGGCAGTTTGCTGTAATACCAGGAAGCCATGCCAATTTTCCTGTGGCATAATTTAGAACTACAGTACCCCTGAGAGAAGTTACTTGCCTTCTTTGTTTTTTGTTTTAAGAATGTTTTTATTTTTTTATTGAGGTATAATTGGCATGCATTATATTAATTTCAGGTATACAACACAATTTGATATTTGTATATCTTGTGAAATGATCACCACAGTAAGTCTAGTTAAAATCTGTCATCATACATGAAAAATTACTGTTTTTACTCCTTGAGGAACTATTACAGCAAACGTGCACTAGCAGTGGTAGTAGTGGCAAGAAATATACAGAGGAATACACTTTTAAATTTTTCCAACTTTTTCTAACACTAATGTGGTTTCAATGGTAATGTGGCAAATTGTTTCAAGTGAACAGCATTCAGATCCTTGGTTGTACAATCTTTATCTTCAAAGCAATAAATTTTAATTTAAGCACCATTCGTTCGTTAAAAGTAAACATAATTGTACCTTAACACCAAGTTATCACAATTTGATGATTATTAAGTCGTAAAGGATGGATTCTGGGAAGAGTAAGACTAGACACTCTTTAAATTTGGATTGTGCTGTGTGTTAATGACTTACTGCTGCACAGCAAATCACCCAAAAACTTAATTTCTTTAAACAGTGATTTTCTGGGTTATAAATCTGGCAATCCTTTTGGTGTGGGCCAGGCTCAGCTATTTTCACACCATCTTACCACATGCCAATGGCCTCATCTCAAAGGACTGAGATGACCAAGAAAGATGAGACAACAATAGCAACTGGGGCCTCTTCCCGTGTGGTTTCTCATACTCCCATACTCCAGGTTTCTCCATGCGTCAATGGCAGGGTAACAAGAGTACCCAGATTGAAAGTTTGCAAGGCCTGAGTCCTTGACTCTGAACTTGTATTTCCACAATTTGTCATTGGCCAATCAAGTCACAAGGACAATCCAGATTCAATGGGGATAAAAATAACATCATCATTGATGGAATGAAATGCAATCTATTTTGGCTACTTTTTCAGTGTATCACAAGGCGGGGGCGATAATTTCAGAACGTAGAGCTATCACTGTAGTTTGGCGTGCTAATGCTAAGCTAGAGAAGTACAATGTTAAGTTTGGTTAACAGTAAGAGTATTCCAACTTTGAACTGACCTGTGTGTTAACGCATTTCTCTAGAGAAGCATAGTTGTAACGTTTTAGTCACTTACCATCAAACTGACCAGTCTATTTCAGAATTATCTAATCAGAAATGGATTTGTTGACAAAAATAAACAAACAGCTTGTCCCAAATTCAATGTAGTTGGCTAAATAAATAAACAGACAAACCGATGATTTATACCAGGTCCTCATTTTAGTTGAGACTTGAAGATGCTCCACCTAAGATAGTTGAATAATTATGCACATCTCCAGAAACAGTATCTGGAATGGCGTGACTCACATTTATTGCTCTTTAGGTAAAAATATTTGTTAGGAAAAGCAGAAATAAGGTGGCACTCAAATGACTTTTCCCCTAATGAATTGAATATGTAATAGCCTTATTATCTCTCTTTGCTCAGCTCCTGTTGTTCTATTACCATTTCAAAAAGAAGAAAATAGGACACAAGGGTTCTCTCCTCCTCATGATCATAGCGATGGGGTATTCCCTGAGACAGATTTTTTCCTAAGTGATCTCACATCAGAGTCTTTAATTCAGCCAGGGTATACAGGACAGAGTTTTAAAGTCTTCAGAACCTTTTCAAGTTTACAGAAGGTATCTTTTTACTGTAGTCCTTTGAATGAACTCTTCTTTGCTTCTCCATCCCATCATCTCTATCAGTATTCTCTGAAGTTGCTTTAATTACTTATATAGATGACAAGCCACACTGATTGACAAATAAAAAAGCATAATCTTGTTTAATTCTAAAATCTTCCACCATTTCCCTCATGGAGTATAGTACATTATAATTTCTGTATCACAAGATTGTTAGAATATAAAATATTTGAAAAGACCTAAATATTTAATATTTGCATATTAAATACATAATGATATGTACTCATTTATAAGTATGATAATTAAGTATATTTGTAAAATATGTATATTATAAGGGGTTCTATTATAATGATAATGTAAGTCTAAAATTTGTATATCAAGTTATCAAAATATATTTTTAGTAAAAAACTGTGGTTCTGATTGTTTTCCTAAAGCTTTAGTTTTCCTAGGGCAACATGAAAATAATGAGTGCTCTTCAGAGTTATTAAGAATGTTAAGGGGGAAAAAAATGTCACCATAGACCTGGTAGTGTATTGAGCCATTCTGTTTGATTTCTGAAAACATATTGGGTTGTCGGAAAAGTCATTACGCATTTTTGTGACCAAAAACATAGAAAAAATACATCTTGACTTTTCTGACAACCCAATATAAGGTAAAATATAGCAATAATTTTAACCACCTCATTTGAAAACAAGAAAGGGCAAGAAAAAATTTAGACTGGAAACAGTGTTTTCCCTTAAAACTCATAGATATGGCAACATTAAGCACCAAGTGCTCAGACCTGGTGTGGATGTGGTCTGCTGAAATATTATGTTAAAGGTGGTCCAGAGAAAGGAGCCACAATTGCATAGTGGAAGTCCACATCCAAGTTTGCACAACACGCTAGATTGAAACTGCATATCCCATTCATAAATTCCAGATTTTGAGACTGCATATCTCATTCATAAACTCCAGATTTTAAGCCTGGAAACCAGTCATTTATCCATGACTGGAAGCAAAATATAGATTCACAATGGGACCTGATCTCCAGTACATTTTTTTGAGAATAATTTGCCTATAGTCATTTAAAGTGAAAGCCCTTCCTCTCATGTACAATATCCAAATCATGAGCAACTCCCATATGCTCAACCTTCAAAATATATTTAAAATCTAATTCTTACTGTTCCATATTACCATCCTAGACCAAACCATGATAACCTCTCACCTAGAATTATAGAACAGACTCCTTAATGACCTCCCTACTTACATTTGATTCAAACAGACTATTCTCTGCATGTTATACAGTCATTTTAAAACAAATCAAATCACTAAATCCTATAGAATTTATTTTTCTGCTCTGCCGAGAAAAGGTTAAACTTCTTTCAATTACCTTAAAAAAGCCTAAATGATCTGTGTCCCCTACCCAACCACCTCACCAAATGTATCTCCTCCCCTTCTCACACCGTTCACTGCACTCACAGCTAGACTGGGCTTGTTTTTTCATGAAGCATGTTTCTCACTCCCAGGTGAAAACATGTATAGAATGAGCTTTTCAACAAATGTTGGCAAATGATTTCCAGGGACTGATGATGTAACCATGTCTTTTTGGTCTATGATAAAAGATCACTGAACAGAAAGGTCTTCCTCAAATACCTTAGTAAAGGAAACTATTGTGATCACTGTTCATTTTAGAATCGTTCCGATGAGGTGATGTGTCAACTTGACTAGGCTTCATGCCCCATGTCGTCAATCAAATACTCATCTATAGTAGATGTTGCTGTGAAGTGATTTTGCAGATGTAATTAAAGCCCCTAATGAGTTGAATTTAAGAGAGAGTAACCGGAATTGTCCAGGCGGGTCTGACTTAATCAGTGGAAAGACCTTAAAAGTGCAGAGGAGGCTTCCCTGAGGGTAGGAATTCCCCCTGTGCACAACAGCTCCCACACATGGCTGTGCAGCCTGAGCCTGCCTGTAGCCTTCTCTTTCTGACTATCTGACGACAGATTCCCCCCAGAACTGTATAGGCCAATCCTTTCATCATTAAAATATGTATTACAAATATTAATATAAAATATCCATATGTATGTTGTATATAGTATAAAGTAGTTAAGTACATAGCTTATCCTTCTTCTTTGGCCAAATCTTGACTGATACAATCACAGGCCATAATTAACTTCAATATCGTTTTATTGTTTGTTTGTTTTTTTGTGATTACTCTCTTGTGTGGCTCATTTTGTTTTCTCACCACATGGATCTCATATGTATCTCATCCCTTACAAATATATATATATATATATATATATATATATATATATATATATATTTCTCAGTATATCAATGTGCTAGTCAATGTGCTACAGTACAAAACTGACTGTGAAATCTCAATGGTTAAATATATTTTACACTCATGCAGGTCTTCTGAGAATTAGACGTCTCTTTAGAACAAAGTTCTTCCAATAAGTTACTTAGAAATAGATCTAGCTTGTTTCCATTTTGTGGCCCTGTAATATCAATGGTTGCTTTTAGATTGCTCAGAAGGGAATATAAAGAAAGACTTGTCAGGTTGTGCATTCTGAGTAATTTCAGTGAAAAGTAACAAATGACCCTGTCAAACTACGAAGAGGCTGGGAAATATGAGGGAACATGGAATTTCTTAAGCACAAAGTATATCTGCAATATCTAGTAAATGATTGAGGCATATCAGGCACTAAATATTCGCTTATATCACAAATCAGTGAGTTAATAAAAAATCCGTCTTCCATAAAAAATGCTGATTTCCTAACAGTTCAGCTAATAACCAGTGATAATACATTTTAAATAAAATTTTAATGTGATTTTTTCTTGTATTTTAGTTGCAAATTATCATGGTAATTTCAAAAATATTATTGATAACATATAATGCTCTTATTTACACACTCTATTTGGCAACTATTCCACATGCAGTGTTTAAATATTTATACTATGACACTAAATTGTACCCCAACTTTGTAAAAACATCTTTGGGGTGTCTGAAGCTATTTCCTCTTGGAAATGTAATGACAGGCACGCTCTCCATACTCATAATTAGAATAGGCCTTCCTAATAGCCAGCTTCTTTCCTGGAGCACACATAACGACATCTCGAGGTTTAGAAACGCTTTTATCACTGAGAACTTGACAAAGAAATACCAGTTAGAAAAATTAAATAAACACAAATTAATTGTGTATTCCCCTATAGCACACACCAGTAAGAAACAAAAGGTCATCTTGATGTTAGTTTTGACATTTTGCATACGTGGGGATATAAGAAAAAATAAATCATATGTGGGCATACAGAAAGAAAATGACACCATTAGACCCTAATATTTAGACTAGAAAATAGTTAAATACATAAAAGTCTTGGTGTATATATTTTAACATATTAACTATAAAACTTATAAAAACATTATAAAAATTTAATGTCTATAAAAATATGTAGATAAATTATTACATAGTATTCATTGGTAGTGGTTGAAAATAAAGACTGGAATTACATTGTAGCTCAGCTATTTCTTAATTGTGAGATACTGCCCTGTTATCTATAGGGATATTGAGACAGCTTGAGGAAATATATTGAGATTCTTTTACCAGTGCTTGCTACAAACTATGGATTTTCAAAAGTTAACTGTTAGTGTATAAATGTAGAAAAAGCTGAGCTTCATAATTAATTTCATTATAAGAGAATTGTTCATCTTGGACTTAGTAATACATTGTAAAATTTTTATCAGGTATGAATTACTGCTTAATTTTTTTTAAGAGAATGATTATAAACTGGCCAATTAATAATTATAATTATATCAATTTATTTTTCAAATTCTAATTAATTTTAGGATGGATTCCACTACTTAGTCACTTGACTTTATAAAATCATCATTCTATTAAAATGAGGCTGTGTGATCCAGTTAATCTTCCTCTATTTATTAAAGAGGCAAATCTTACCTTTTCACTAGTATCATCAAAATTACCTGAGTTAAACACAGATATATGTGTGTGAGAATGTGGGTGTGAAAAATATATATAATAAATATGAGAGCCCTTTCCTAGTTCTATTTTACATTGACTGCAGTTTGGAAAAAAAAGTATTTTATATTTTAATTGTTTTATCCATGAAGAGTTAATGTATTATAATTTGATAATTATATCTATTAAGTAAATTTTTACTAATTTACTTAGATCTATTCAAAAGAAAATGAAACATTTCACAGAAAAATTAGTAGTCAAACGTATCTATCTACATGTCAAGCTTTTAAAGTTTTTATAAACAATTTGTTTTCTCTTAAATCATTTTGCTAAACATGTTACACATACCAATATTGGCCTTACATTTCTCACAATGCCTATTTTGTATAGTTATACTGTTTTGTATTATTTTCATCTTGTTTTGACTTATCTATAATATCAAGTTGATGATCTTATGAGTTTGCTTCTAAATGTACCCATACATAATTACTTCTATCTTTTACAATTACTGTTGTTTCATGTTGACTATTTTGCTTATAAATTGTTGGATTATAAGTGAAAAAATTGTGTGAACATAGCATGTATAATACATGAAATAATTCAATAAACTCTTATTTTATTATGTTTTCTAATCTAAACTACTAATGAATCTTGTTATAAAATTGCATAATGGAATTTGACCAATATTCCCTTTCTGATGTAATATATAATATTTTAATGTGTTTAAAATTTGCTTTAACCTCTGAGTTTGTGTCACTCTTATTGGATGATAAGGAGTAACTACTGGCTAAATCAAATATGTATTTCAAATAAGGATACTTCACATTACAGTCAGGGAAACATAGCTTTTATGATAATGCTTCATTTTTTATCAAAATTGGTCCCCTTTCTAAAATGATTCACTCAACTCACCCTACTCATTAACATGAAATATATGAAGGATGCGTGTCTCTTAAGAAACCAATAATACCTCTGTCCCTAGAGAAAACTGCATCTGACTATCATGATTTGATGGGTTGGATTGTCTAAAAGATTGGGTGCAGGTGGGAAGGTCTTATTTTAATTATTCAGAAATATCTCCATCTAAAAGTTTGAAGTGGAATTTTTATAACTTATTGAGGTCACTTTCATCTCTTACATATCAATTGAAATGATTTTTTTCATACTTGTCTGTAAGCATATAGAAGAACATTTGAAGGATCTTGTTAAGCACACTCCAGTACTTAACTATAATATAATTTCACAGTGTTCAGAAGAGTGTGCTACTGAAATAATACAGTTAATAAAAATGTTACATCATAGAAGTTATAAAGATTTAAATCAAACAAAAATCATCATATTCCACTCAATGCTTCCTTAATGATAGTAGATAATTGAGACCTGCTCATTCTAAAGTTAAAAATACCATTTCCTTAAGGAGTAGTAGTCTGGAATGGGTTTAGAGAAAGATTAGATAAGCAATGCACTCTGTACTTTGCCTACATAAATCAATGAGACCATTATACTCAAGTACATTAAAATACACTGTCAAATTTGGACTATCACATAATAGTTATCAAACTTGCAATTGCCAAAGTTTCAATTTGTTACATGTACAAAACTTCTCATCACTTTCCTATATCAACCTCTTTTACTTTCCTTTATCTCACTATGTGAAGATTTCACAAGTAGGCAAAAATCTTTGTCCTCCTGCCAAATGTCAGGAACTAAAAACAACAAAATAACCATTTTAACTAGAGCAATAAAATGGACCCAAATATTGTGCTTTGCCAGTACACAAAAATAAATTACAATCAAAATTCTATGATAAAAATTTGTATATTCTCTACCATGTGAAAATCTATTTTTTATGCAATGTGTGTTTTGATATTTTAGACCAACTCCAAAGTGTCTCAGATTGGCACCATAAGGGGCTAAACTGTCCAGCTAGAAGTTTACACTATCATGAGAATGAATATCCTATTGAAAAGAGATTTGTGGTGGAATATTATAGAATCAACTTGGTATTACAATGCTAATATAAATGAGAATATTTTCTTCCATAGTTTATTATGCATTTGCTTATATAATGTTTACAACTATAATTAAATTAAGTCGCTTTTCCATATAGTCTTTTCTTGATAGTGACATACAAAAATAATACTAATGAAAACACATTATTTGGGAAACAGATGCTGCATTTTTTATCTGTCACCCCAAATAAACTATAATTAAAAGAGCACTTAATTTTAATGCTGCAATATAGGAATTGAAAACGGTTTAAAATTCAAGATAAATTTAAACTTTATAATAAGAAATTCTGAGATATTTAAATAATAAATTATACATATAATTATATATGACTAATGTAATTATGAAAAATGCAACATTTTTGTTTATAATCTCTTATCTTTAAAATCTAATCTCTCTAATGTAGGCCTTCAAAACAGCCATTTCTCTTGGACTTGACCTTTAAAAACCTATTTGATGTATAATTTACCATTAAAATATGGAAGGCACTTACAAAAGTTATTAACTTTATTACCATATGTCATATTGGGTATTATTAGGATAACACACAAATAACAACACCAGTCTATTTTTTAGTAGTAATAGCATAAAAATTAATAATTTACATTTATATAAAATTTGCCATATTATTTTTATTACTTTCCTCACTGTGAATTATTTTTGTGAATAACAAAGATTTAGAATTAAAACATACCTAGTAATTTAGTAATGACACAGTAGAGAGCTTAAGTTTCTTTTGTGCTCCTTTACACTATTTTGGGCTTCAAAATTACTTTATGAAAAAAGCACGATGCCTCATAAAACTACATTAGAATATAATAACAACTGTAAATACTAAATAACATAAATACCTAAATTTTTACTAATTGAAGATACAAGAGTATCAACATTTTCTATTCTGTGAGAACTTTTCACTGTGTGAACCATTTTGAGCACCAACACACTACAAATCAGAAAATAACTTTATATTTGTGATAGACAATAGGGAACAGAAGAAAGATTTGTTATCAAATCAGACATAATTAAATTCTATTTCTGCGTCAGCTATATAGTATGATCTTGTGCAATGCGCATAACATTTTGAATACTATTGCAGTTAAAAAAAATTAAAAACTAGTTCTTAACTCTCAGGTTTATTGTGACTAAACACAATATGTTACACATATAAAAAGAACTTAATAAATATTATTTTGTCCTAATTTAGAAAGAATGAGCAGTTCAGTGTAATATTTGAAACAATAAAAAAAGCACAGCAATATTAACCAGAGTTCAAATTATGGAATTGAGTTCTATGACCTTGTAAAAGTTATTAAGACTCTCTGAACATTCATATCTTTATCATGGGTATGATTATAAAAAGTTGTGCCTTAAGGTTTAAGTGAAAAAACATTTGCAAATTACCAACTATAAAATAGTTACACTATAATAATTATTTTTATTAGTTACTTGATTGAAATTGGGTATTCTCTTATTAAAACTGAAGATTAAAAGATTTGTTACCTTAATTCAGACATCATTTGAAGACTCCAATGTCTAATTTCTCAAGAATTAGTAAAAGAAGAGATGGCAGAAGGAAAATGACACATCCTAACCACTCACACACTACAGATATCAATACCTGTTGCTCTATCATTGTATCTGATGGCATCTTGTAATGTGCTTTTCTTTTCTATAATGTTATTACATAGAAAAGAAAAAAAACCTATTGAGAGAGGGGAAGAGCATGAAAGATGCTATACCAAAATTGTATCCCATATGAGAACTTTGCTATTTTATCTTAAGACAAAGGGGCATATCCTATTTGAGCGAATGTGTTCAAAATAACAATACTGACACCACAAATTTATTTCATAAGAGCAAAATTTCATTAACAATCAATAACAAGAAATGTAAAAGAAATAGCACTGCACATATTGTGCCTTCATTTATTTATAGGATTTAAAGATTTGCCTCAAATGGTTTCTAAAATTATTTGAAGAACTTACACTTATTAATTAGTTGATTGGCATGGAAAGAAGTATCTCACTGTATTTCTTTAAAAATTCATTTTGTAAAGTTTTCAATTTTCTGGGTAAAAGAAGAAAAACAATTTGAATAGGATGACAATCTAAACCTGATGATTGCTGAAGTCATCAAGGTACTTAAGTAAATGTGATGTGCACACATAATTATTGAGAAAGTAAGGAATGCCATTCAACATGACAGGTGCCATGTCCTGGGATGCTTTTTCTACAGTGAGCAGCAGATAGATGCTGTGAGTCTATCATTAATGATGAATAAAAAAGCATGTTAATAAGTCACATAATGGCACTCAACCCAAGAGTCCAAATACAATGAAATCAAGTAATTTATAAAATATTTCATATTATGCTACAAAGGAATTAAAATAAATAAACCTTCTACAAGTTTCTACCAGACTCCCCATGAATTATGCTTAGAAATGTCTTCTAATGTTGATAATACACCTTTGAATTCTAAAATCACATTGCTAACCTTTTTATAATATTTTTATACATGGTTAGCAACATGACACTTAGCCTATCCTGGAAATTAATTTGGTAGATACATTACTTTAACACCATTCCATAAATACAAAGCTACTTAAAAGATAGAGACATTAAAAAATGCTAGAAGCTTTACTTTCTACTATTTGTAGGTTGGTTATTTATTTATTTATTTTTAGCTGAGCCATCCTGTCACCTGTTGGCAGCTCAGTGGCTGCTCAGCTTGGGCCAGGATTCGAACTGCTGCTGCTCAGAATTCACACTCTTGAGCAGCTCTTAACTAACTGAGCTACTCGGCCAGCCCTGCAGGTTATTTTTAATTTGGTAAATAATTTAGATGCTAGAAGGTAACATGTAGAAAATTCTATGAGGCAGACATGTTTGACTAGCAAACAAATCAGAAAATACATATCCTCCCAATGTTTTCCACTTGGAGAAAATAATAAAAATACAATAATATCATTTACATTTCAAATAGTTTATAGTTATGTGAAGTGTTCAGGGCCTTCAGATTATGTTCAAGCACTGTAGACCTTGGGCTGGAAACAGTTATGTTTTCACTGGCTTTTTTAATTTGATAAATAATTTAAACTTTCAATTGTCTTCTGGTTGCCATTTTTATTGAGACCATTAATATTTTATAACTAACCACCCAAGGACATTAAGGGTTAGGTCAGTAAAAATGACCGAACTGACTTTTTGGAAGGATGCATAGCTTTAGCTAAAATCATGAGTGGTTGTGGCTTATATTCCTTGAGGTAGTTGTTTCTAGCATTAATGATATAGTAAAATGTAATAGATGTGGTTGCTATCCAAGTCAAAATAAAGATGTTTTGCCATATATGTTTTCATCCATATGAAAGTTTGACTAAATTAATATAAAAGCACAATAATCTAAAATTAACTTTTCAAATGACAATATAATTCCAAATGTATTTAAAAAAACTTGAAGCATAGCAAATGGCTATGTGCTTCTTCTATATTCATGTATATCTTGACTAATAACTCCCTTTCATTATTGTATAAATTACTTTCTAGGGCATCTTTAACATTTTGAAATTTATTTTCCATTAGATATACAAAAACAAAGCTGATGATGTATCTTACAAGAAAAGGTTCTCTCAAACTTCTTTAGACTTTGTTCCTCTGACACAATTGGAATTGCCTGAATTTTGTTCTTGTCATCTTTTTCTATAAGAATTATCTTTCCTTCAGAAAACAGAGAAAATGATTTTAAAATAAAATGAAAAATGATTGTCTTTCAGTCATTTCTACCTTGAAATATATTTGCTTGGTGCTTTCCTCATGTCATAATATCTTCTGCACACTTTGAGGATAGTGGTGAACAAATAAACAAAAAGTTATCCTACTTACTGTGATTCGTGAAGCAAGGACATTGAAAGACAACAGGCCCAAAATGGAGTTGCTTATGCTAAGTCCCACATCACCAAACCAAAACTTAACTTAGCTATAGTCTCAGTTCTCCCAGAAATGAAATCTTAAACCAGCCAACCAGGAATCTCCTGATCAGCATTAGTTAGGTGATCTGCCTAGAATATACCTGCCATTCTCTATAAGAAAATTAATTTTGCAATGACCAATCTGTTTTTTTGCCTAATATAACATCCTTGTTCCTGCTCCCTTCTATCTATAAAATGTCTTGCTTTGTATATCTTTTTGGAGCTCCTTTATAACTACTAGATTGGATGCTGTCTGATTCATGAGTCACTTAACAATGTCAAGAAGATCTTTAAAATTTACTGAGTTGTATTTTGTTCTGTGACAACACAAGCAATTAAAACATAGCATTTTAGATGATGATATATGATATGAAGAAAATTAAACAGAAGAAAAGTGCTAGAATAATGGGTTACTACTTTAAAGAGGACAGATTGTCTTTGAGGCCTTCCCTGAGTAACACATGATAAGACACCTAAAGGATAAGACAGATTGAACAGTATGAATATCAATGGGGAGACTATTCCAGGCTCAGGACTAGCAAGTAAGAAGCATTGAAACTCTAAAGTATTTATCACAATAGAGGAATAGAAAGGAAGCTCAAGTGTATGGTCAGAGTGAGCAGAGGAAGTAATAGGAAATGAAGGCAGAGACTTGAGAGGGAATACAGAGCACTTGAAAACCCTTTATGAGAATTTTCATTCCAATTTGAAAAATAGAGGAAGCCATTTGAGAGATATGGTTAGAAGAATGACTCTGTAAAGGATCTCCATAACTGCTATGTTTGGAATAGATTGGGGAGGGAAATCACAGGCGGAAGCACAGATAGCAGTTTACAAGCTAGAGGACAATTTGGGTAAGAGGTAATAGTAGCTGGGACCAGGTATTGAGACAGATGTGTTGGGAAGTATTGGATTCAGGTATGTTTTGAAGATAAAATAAACAGGATTTATTGATGAATTTGCTATGAAATGTGATCAGAAGAAAGAATAAAAAATGACTCAAAGGTTGTTGGTCTCAGCAACTGGAAAAGTGGTGTTGCTATTTATTGAGGAAAAGAAGAGTAAAAAATAGTCAGGTTTAAAGGAAAGTTAATAGATTAATTTTGACTTGTTATGTTAGAAATCAAAGAAAATGCATCATGTGTACATTTAAATATGTTAGTCTAAACTTTGGAAGATACATCTCCTCTAGATACACAAATTAGGAAAATTTAATTTGATGGTATTTACATGACATGTAAAGCATGAAACCAGAGGAGAGAATCTGCAGAGCTGGTCCGGATAGAGAACAGAAGTTCCTAAGGCCTGAGTCCTGAAGCAAATCAAACTTAAAATTTGAAGGGATAAGTAGAAAAGACTAAAGGGAATTAAAACAAAGAAGCAGGTAAGAAGGAATAAATTCAGGAGTGTGTGATATTTCACAAGCCAAAGTAGGAAGGAGTATGTAAATAATTAAAGCTCTCTAAATCAGTCAAATAAAAGATGTGAATATCAACCAGAATTAGGAGAATGGGGTTCATGTGTTATCTTCATAAGTAGTTTCAGTTGAATGGTAGGGGGAAACGTAATTGTATTAAGTTAAATAAAGAATGGGATCTTAGAATCCATGTATAAGTGAGATCATATGATATTTGTCTTTCTCTGACTGACTTATTTCACTTACCATAATGTCCTCTAGTTCCATCCATATTGTTGCAAAGGGTACTATTTCCTTCTTCTTTATAGCTGAATAACATTGTGTCAACTATAATTATATATATACATATAGTCTTGGGACATGGAGTAGAGAGCAGGAACGGATTCAATGGAATTGTAATAGATAAGTATGATATGGGGGGTGGGAGGGCAATAGGTGGGGGGAGGGGGGTTTTACCTGATGAGGGTGAAAAGGGTAACTATTGTATTGTTCTGTACACCTGAAACTAACAATAAAAAAAATAAATTAAAAATAAAAAAGAATGGGATCTTAAGACTGGGAACAAAGCAAGTATGATCTCTCTATCATTTCTAGGCAACAGGAAATGAGATCATAGTCCTATAATAAAGGAATAAATAAAAAAAATAAAACTGCCTTTATATAGAGATGGAATGATTGTCTGCATAAGAAATTCAAAAGAATCAATGTATTAAAAAAAACCACAACAAAAACCTCCTACCTTAACATAATAAAGTCCATATATAACAAACACATAGTTAACATCATACTCAACAGTGAAAAGCTAAACGCATTTTCCTTAAGATCTGAAAAGAGAAAAGGATGTCCACTTTCACCACTTTTATTCAGCATAGTATTGGAAATCTAACCACAATAATCAGACAAGAAAAATAAATGAAAGTTATCCAAATTGGAAAGTAAAAAATAAAAACATCTCATTATTTGCAGATGACATCATACTATATAGAGAGAACCCTAAAGATTCCACAAAAAAAAATAATAATTTAGAACTGATCAATGAATTCAGTAAAGTAGCAGGATACAAAATTAATGTTCAGAAATCATTTGCATTTCTATACACCAATAATTAACTACCAAAAAAATATAAGAAAGTAATCCTATTTACAATTGCATCACGGACAAAACAAAATACCTAGGTATAAATTTAACCAAGGAGGTAAAAGACCTCAAATAAGAAAACCCAAAGATATTGAAGAAAGAAATTGAAAAAGATACAAATAAATGGAAGTATATATCATGCTAATAGATAGGAAGATTTAACATTGTTAAAATGTCCATATACAAAGCAATCTATAGATTCAACACAATCCATATCAAAATAACAATATTTTTCACAGAACTAGAATAAATACTCTTAAAATGTATATGGAACCATAAAAGACCCTGAATAGCCAAGGCAATCTTGAGAAAGAAGAACAAAGTTGGAGGTAGCATGGTACCTGCAAGGCTATAGTAATCAAAACAGCATGGTACTGGCATAAAAAAAAAAAAAAGACACATAAGTCAATAAAACAGAATAGAGACTCCAGAAATAAACCCACACCTATATGGTCACTTAATCTATGACAAAGGAGGCAAGATTATACAATGGGATAAAAACAGTCTATTCGATAAATGATCTGGAAAAACTGAACAGATACATAAAAAAATGAAATTGGGCCACCTTATTCCATATATAAGATAAACTCAAAATGGATTAAAGTCTTAAATGTAAGACCTGAAATCACAAAATTCTTAAAAGAAAACACAGGCAGTAAACTCTCTGACATTGCTCTTAGTAATATATTTTTCTGATATATCTCTTTGGGCAAGAGGAACAAAAGGAAAAATAAACAAATGAGACTACATCAAACTAAAAAATTTTGCACAGCAAAAGTAACCATCAACAAAACAAAAACACAGCTTACTAAATGGGAGAAGATATTCACCAATGATACATCTGATAAAGGGTTAATATCCAACATTTATAAACAACTCATACAATTCAACATCAAAAAATAAAAAGAAGAACCCAATTAAAAAATGGGCAGGGTACTAGGGAAACCCAGGGGAAAAAAAAATAGGCAGAGGACCTGAATAAACATTTCTCAAAAGAGGACATACAGATGGCCAACAGACATATGAAAAGATACTCAACATCACTAATCATCAGAGAAATGCTATTAAAACCACTGTGAGATATCACTTCATGTGTCAGAATGGCCATCATCAATAAATCAGAAAACAAGTGTTGGCAAGGATGTGGAGAAGGGGAACCCTCATGCACTGTTGGTGGGATTACAAATTAGTGCAACCACTATGGAAAACAGTTTGGACGTGCTTCAAAAAATTAATATTGGAACTACCTTATGACCTAGCAATTCCATCTCTGGGTATTCAGAAGAATACTAATTCAAATACTAATACTAATTCAAAAATATATTTGCACCCCTATGTTCTCTGCAGCACTATTTACTATAGCCAAGATATGGAATCAATGTAAGGTCCCATCAATAGACAACTGGATAAAGTGAATGTGGTACATATATAGAATGAATTATTACTGAGCCATAAAAAATGAAATCTTAGTATTTGCAACAACATGCATGGACCTAGAGGGTATTATGCTAAGTGAAATAAGTCAGACAGAGAAAGACAAATACCATAAGATCTCACTTATATGTGGAATCTAAGGAATAAAATAAACTAAACAGAAACAGATTCATAGATACAGAGCACAAACTGATGGTTGCCCAGAGGGAGGGTAGGTGAGGGTGGGTGAAAAAGGTGAAGGGATTAAGAAGTACAAATTGGAAGTTTCAAAATAGTCACAAGGATGTAAAGTGTAGCATAGGAAATAGAGTCAATAACAGTATAATAACTATGTAAAGTGCCAGGTGGGTACTAGACTAATCAGGGGGATCATTTCATAAATTATAGAAATGTCTAAGCACTATTTTGTACACCTAAAACTAATATAAAATAATGTTAAGTGTTATTAAAATATAAATAAATAAAATAAAGAGAAAAATAAAAATAAATACAATAAAAATGAAAAATAGAACTAATATGTAAGTTAATCAAGATCTTTAAGAAAATGAGAAAATATTGCAGAATTTTCAGCCAGCATTAACAGCCCAGCACTTTTTGGTAGTAATGAATTTAGATATCAGTTAATGTAGTGTTTGCTGCTTCTCTGGTCCATTTAGTGGCACAGATTCAGCCATTAAAGGGGTAGAAAGATGGAATCATAAGGGTGATGTTTTCCCACACATGTACTTTGGAAAGGGGGATAAAGGGAATTCAGCATGTGAATCAGGTAAAACACACTACAGGGTGTTTAGGATCAATAAATTTTCAGATCTAGTAATTTCTAAAGAAACATGGAGTCAGGGTGTTTGTGGAAAAGAAATGAAAAGGTATTTACTTGGGAAGTTGGATACTTGAAACAGAGAGTAGGGCGTAGGTACAATTCTTGATAATGAAATATCACTGCTGAGTAAAAGCTCCAAAGAAGGTAAAGGTGGTCAAATGTATGGTGATAAAAGGAGAACTGACTCTGGGTGGTGAGCACACAATGTGATATATAGATGATGTGTTATAGAACTGTACACTTGAAACCCATGTAATTTTACTAACCATTGTCACCCCAATAAATTTAATTTAAAAAATGGGCTTTAAAATAAAACCATTATAGCACTAAAAAAAAGAAAAATTCAAAGACTGAAAAGCTTTGTTATAGAGATCTATCAACATAAATGTTAGAGTTACCCAATATTATGGAAGGAATATTTTAATAAAAAGGTTGAATAACCATGATATCTGTAGTTGATTATAAAAATAGGTTGAAAGAGAGAGTATAATTTGGTTGTAAAATACTAAAAGCTAGGTGTTTTTAGGGAAAATAAGTGATAATAGAGCAAGAAAGAAGGTGGTGATATTTGGAATCAAAAGTGAAGTGATAATAGAGCACAGCCGTGAGCAACCTAGCAGCACACCACTACAGAGCTCTAATACCTTGCCTGCCATGATCTTCTTTGTGTCCTTGAGAGAATGGGATTTATACCAACCTCAAGAGATAAGTATATAAATAAAGTTACCAGTTAATTAATTTGCACAGATAAATATTACTTTCAAGTTTTCCAGTTGCTTTAATGAATTGGGACAATGAATTTTCTTAATATATTGTATTTAAATTCTATATTCTTGAAAGATGAGAATAGTTTCAGGCACAATTATTTATTTACTTGTATGAGGATATTTTTAACTATGGATTCTGTCTACTGAGAACCAAGAATAAAATGTTTTAATCTTGTTTTTGTTTTGTTCCCTGTTTGACAAGCTGTATCTAAATAAATATGTTCCATATTCTTGAGGACACATATAGTAACACATATGAAAACTACATTTCTCTAACTAAAAAGTTATTCTGTTATTTTAAGTATTTCCATTCCTTACAATAAAAATTAAATATAATAATTGATTATATAATTTATTATTGCGTGTAAGTGTATTTCATCCAAAATAAAACCAATATAGAAATATTGATGTATTGCACACAATTTGAATCCAACACACAAGTTGAATCAGTTGACTTGAGAACAGCATTGAAAATTAATAACAAATATCAATTACTGAATAAGGCACTCTGAAAAGGTGTTTTTCATACATAAATCCAATAAAGGTATTTAGTACTCAAACTTATTTGAGAGAGATTCCATTTCAATCCCTATTTTATAAATGAGGAAATTGAGGCAGAGAAAGTTTAAGCCATATGCCTAATATCAAAGTTTAAGTGACAGAGCTGAAATTTGAACTTAAGCAATTTGGCTCCAGATGCCATGTTGCTAATCACTACATTAATTTGCATTATAAGTCATCCAATGCCCCAAATGGCACATTTTAAAGTGTTACAAAGGAAGAATTCTTCATCTGCCATCTGAAGACTTGTCTTTCACATTAATGAGTTTGTGACTAATTACGTTAGTGAAATATTTTCTTTTCCAATGCAAAGATGGTTTTTGGGGAAGGGGGGAATAAAACAATTCAACTTTATAAATTATGTTCCTGCTAGAGCATTTCCGGCACTTTTGTTTCAAACAGTATACTACATGGAATGAATCAGTCATTTAATTTTTGAGCATACGCAACAAAATTTGAAAGTAAAAGTAACAAAACAAAATTAACTTGAAAACCTATTTGTACAATTGTCTGGTAAAATGGAAAAAGTTTAGAATTTAATGAACTAAACATCAGGGTTCAAATTCCAGGTCTTCCACTGACTTGCTGTATAATATTGCTTGAGCAAGTGACAAACTTTTAGGTCTTCTATTTCCTCATCTGAAAAATAGGAATAATATTTTCTTTACAGTATTATTGGGTATTAAATGAAATCAGGAATTTGAATCACCTAACCCAGTGACTGGCCCCTTGTGAGCATTCGATGAATGTCAGCAATACTATACTCCAATCTCATATTTAAATAAAAAGCTTTCCTAGGTGTAGGGTGAACCTTTCAATTTCCTGGTTACTCTAAGTGAGCATCAGAAAAATCAACTGGTTATTTTAAGATCCACATGAAATATTTAACAACAGAGCTACCCTGTTATACTATCATTTGACATATATTTTCAAAATGTAAAACTAATCTAAGTGATATAATCAGTAAAGTAAACATGGTACAGCTAGAAATCTGAAAAAAAATATTTCTAATCCCAATTATTAGTCTTTTAATTTTGTCCGGAAAAAATATTTTAATCCCATTGTTGGTCTTAAAATTTTGTCCTTCACATTATATATGAAAAACTATTACCAAAGTGAAGGATGTCATTAAAAAGTTTTGAAAAAAAAAAAGATATACAGCACAAAGCAATATGTCTTAGCATTCCCCCTCTCATTGTGAAATGAAAATAATTGAAGCTTACGGACTTTTGTCTTATTTAAAGTATTTTTTTTAGTAGACTATACTTTTTGACAGCAGATACCCAATTATATGTTCATATCATATATCCATGCATGGGGCAGAAAAGAACCGTGTGTTCTCAAGTAAACTGATGGAGGACCAAAAGATTAGAAAATAAATCCTTAACTTGTACTTTGGTAAACCCTTTATAAACTAAAAATCAGTAAGATCTGCTTAGTATCAAATTTTAGGGCAAATAAAAAAATAATTCAAGGATATTCTTTTTCAAGTATTCAATAACTTGAAATGATGCCATCCTATTCTAGACTTTTGAAAATCAATACCAGAAATGAATCAGGCTACAAGGGATTCATCTACTCTAAGCCTTCTTCCGAATCTAGACAAAATAAGAAGAGTTATGTTATATACCACTGGAGCAGTGTCATGTAACATTGATTTACTATGTTAGTGACAGCAGAGAAAACAAATCAAATAACCCAAGAAATAGCAAAAAGTGCACTCTACAAATGTTGTTCAGATAACATTTTTAGCCCTGGGTAAAACCATGAGTCACAAAATTACATTGAAAGCAGCCATGAACCTCACTCAATTCATTTAACCTCTTGTCTTTTAAGACTATTTATGCAAAATTTTAGCTTACTTTTACATATTTATCATGTATATGTCCCTATGGAATGTAATTATCTCTGCATTTATAAACATGGTTGAATCAATAACTGAATCATTACACAAACTAGTAGAAAACTTATTGTTTTGAAACAATACAGCTTATATTATAATTTGAGCATCAAATCCTTAAGCAATGCTTTGAGAAGTCAAAGGTTAATTATCTTACCCTTCTACATAATAGATAAAATATTAAATGCAGATTATATTTTCTATTTAGTTAATATAAAATAATGATTTTTTAAAAATTTATTTTCAAGGGTAAGATAGTCTGTCATTCATCAATTAGAAATAGAAGCAACACAGGCTTTTCACTAATGCCAACTTAGCAGACATTCCATTACCCATTTTTTCTTTTTGCCTTACATAAATTTTAGATTAATATTCCATTGTGATTTAATGACATTCCTCTCCCATTAACCATAGTGACTATAATTTTATTCTATGATGGTGTTATGTTTTCACACAGTATAACACTTTCTTTAGCTACCTGTAAATTAAAAACACATGGTATAATGAAAATTTAATTGGACAGTCGCCTAAGGTAAGTAAAGAATTCGTATGTATAATTCAAGTAACATATTTATTTCCCCACATATAAGGTAAACTTATGGTACAAATGGAAGTCAAATGGGATTGAATTAAATTGCTTCAGATTCAAAGAATGTTTTCTACTATTGTCATTTTGAATTGATATGTAACTAAGAAAGTAAACATTCACCTAAAATAATTTTTAAAAATTAAAAATCAAAAAGTCTATCCCAATCCATAGTCATAGTTATCATCTTCTCCATACATGAAATAGTTATGACATGTGAGTCTCACACAAAGATAGCAGATGCCACTTCGGAGTAAAGATTGTAAGGAAGAGTCACAACTCCCTTAGAGTTACTGCCTGGATTGAGAATAGCTTGTTTCATGGAACTCGGTTTCTAAGCTTTGGAAAGCATAACTTCACAATCCTACATGAGAACTATTGGCCCCCTTACAGAGACTAAGACCATGTGAGCAGGTATGTTGCCCAGTGGAAACTGTGATTTATCATGCTACTGTCAATAAACTACAGAAGAGTTTGGGCCAAACAAATAGGAAACCATGGTGGAGGGCCATGGCACAAGGAAGCCAAGTAACGGGGGAGCCAAACGTGTGCAGAGCTAATTTAATTTTTTAAAGCTGTAACTCAGCCCATGCCTTAGGGACACAATTTCTTTCTGGCAACATTTTCTGTGAAGCTAAAACAGCTGCTTCACCTATCTCAAATCAGATACTATGCTGTTTC
The DNA here is from genome assembly GCF_001890085.2 of Hipposideros armiger. Classification (NCBI taxonomy): domain Eukaryota; kingdom Metazoa; phylum Chordata; class Mammalia; order Chiroptera; family Hipposideridae; genus Hipposideros; species Hipposideros armiger. The sequence goes on along the minus strand of NW_017732128.1, from coordinate 133,940 downwards.
AAGCAAATGTTTACCAAAAACAATTGTCTGGTATGCTTTTCCAGTCAATTTTGATTGAACAAAACAGATTATTATGCCACTAATATAAGGGTTGATATGTTATATTTGCTAATAAAATTTTATTTATTTATTTTTTTTAAATTCTGTTATCTAGCAATGTGGAGAGATTTAGCAAATGTTCAATGATGCGCTAAAATATTATATAAGTATATATTCCAATAACAATTTAAAAAATAAGTATGTCCTGAGGGGCAATAGATTTATGAAATATGTATCCTATCTAATTTGAAACATTTTAAATTTTTTATAAAGTAGAACATTTCTAAAGTATTTAAAACAGTGATTTATTAATGAAAATTTAAATACCATTATATTTTAACTAAGTTTGTTCTCTTAAAAAAAACATTTCACCAGGATATCAGGTCTGACATCTTAAACATTGAATATATTTTCAATTTTTCTTTGGGTTTTTCAGAACATCGACTGAAGTCAAAACAAGAAACTGCTGAAGGACTAGCAAACACTTGAAAAGAAACTTTCCCCATAAGACATTGAAAATCCAAGATATTTGGGCCGGCCGAGTGGCGCGATGGTTAAGAACTTGCTTGGGATGCCAGAGGGCCCCGGTTCGGATCCCACATGTGAGGGCCAGTGACACTGCCCTCTACAGCTAAGATGCTGAACAACAGCTCAACCTGGAACTGGGCTGCCATGAGTCGCCGGCGACGGCGTGGGCTGCAGTCCCTGTGGCAGTGGATTGCAATGGGCTACCGTGTGTGGCCAGCAGCCAGCGTGAGCGGCCAGCAGCCGCAGTGAGCGGCCGTCCAGATGCCGGCGACTGATCTGCCTCGCCAGAGAAGAGCGCAATGATGGTGCCAACTTGGGCCAGTGAAGCAACGTCCTCCACAACTAGATTGAAGAACAAAACGACAGCAACTTGCCTGTTCCCCTTTCCCCAATTCCCCAGCACTGTTCCCATCCTCCCAATTCCCCAATAAAAAAAATCTTAAAAAAAAAAAAAAAAAAAAAGAAAATCCAAGATATTTATCCATTCACTACAGGGCACAGAATACAGTGCAATTCAATATGGTAGCTGAAGTAGAACTTGTTTTGTTTTATTTCTCAACTATAACACTCAGCGTCTCCTTTGCAATCTAAACTTTTAAAAAGAGCAAATGAATACACTGAACAGCATAAAGCATGCATGACTTAGTATTTTTCTATGTATGTCAGCACAAAGCATATTGGACAGCACAATGTTAGGTGATTCTTTATGCCTCAGGAACACAATCTACAAGACCTCGCCAGAATCTGAAGGTCAGAATATAAAGGACCCTATATCCAGGTCCAGGAGGTGCATTAAAAAAAAAAATGCTAGAAGGCAAGTTCTCTAGCTTCTGGCTATATTCAGTGAGATGTCACAGTCCAGATGAATCAAGTTTCAGGAAGTAGGATGAATGTCAAATGGTTTATGCCAAAGAGCAGCTTGTTCTTGGAGCATGCTTAAGGCCATTTTGTTCAGACATTTCAGAGAGGAAACAACCTGCAATTGTAGCTCTGAAAAACCCACTAAAATTCATTTAAAAAAAAAATCTTTCAGACACATTGAATTATATATAATGACTGCCTAGGCCTGCACCATCCTGAAAAACTTTTTTTTGTTGTTATTTGTAGAAAATCGTTTCACGAGAAAATGACTGAGAATAAGTCCATGTCGCATTCAGAGCCAAAGTTAGCAGATGTCCTCTTATCTTAAAAGTTACATGAACAACAAGGCAAACAGAATAAAGCATATGGACTTGACAAAATTCAGAGTTGGGTTTAAATAGAAATATACATTGGCCAGTTTTAAAGTTTTGCATATCCCTTCCTTCCAAATAATGATATGACTGACAGCCATTTGCTTGGTTGGCCACAGACAGCCAGGCAGTTATTATAGCACCTCTGCTCTTGCCAAGATGACTTCTATGGGTCCCAATGCCAATGCCACAGTTAACACGCGAGTATCATTCTTGAAATGCTCATATCATCTTACATTAGCTACACTGATGTTCCATCTGTCAGAGTTTATCTGGCACCTGAACAATAAATGATGCTACATTAGCATGACCTAACAGAACAACAATTAATAGACACCATCTGTTTATTAAAAGCAAGGATATTTGTTTAAGCCTTGGAAAAATCTTGCTTTGTGAATATTTTCTAGTGGTGAATTGGGTCAAAAATATTACATCAAATTCTTTTCAAAACAAACTCTTAGAAGGACAAAATCAAATATGATGTTGGTCTATGATATATTTTATAAATAGATGTCTAAGTAAAGCTTAATTCTATTTGGAGTGAGAGTCACAAATGCATGTTAATGAAAGTAGAAAGAAAAAAATGATGACTGCAAACACAAAAAATAGTTAGATTACCTACACATGGGAAATACATGTTAAACATTGCACTAAAAGTCACAAGAAATTGGAATCTCTTTTTCTGGGTGTCAAATATAATCTTCCAATGGAAAATTAAACAGCTTAAGTAAACATAAAAATAACTGCTTCCAAACTCCTTACCATAATTACATCAACTATACTCCCAAACTTTAATCTAGTCATTAAAAAAAGAAAATATGGAAGTAAACCAAAATCCACAAGTGAATAAATGGGATAGTGGAGATAGGAGAAATCAGATTTCTGTGAATATATAATTTAAGGAATTAAAAATTTTTGTCCATCGCTTCTTTATGTCATTTATATAAAGCAAACAGGCTGATTTATACATGTTATCACAAAGTATGTATGTATTTATTTTCAGTGTAGCATGATCTATATGTAATTTCATTGTGATATAAAATAACATTATATAGCTGCCATGTCACCTGAAATGTGTTTTATAATTTACACTTCTTAGATTATATGAATTTATATTATTGTTTTTGCTAGCATTATTTAAATTATCAGATATATTGAGAACTAAACATAAAATCAGTTTTCCTAAATTAATAGCACTTGATTACTACATGAGAACATTTACAGATTTCTCACCAAACCAGTTAGCTTCATATTTATTCTTCTTAATTTTAAATCTCAAAAATATGGTAGGCCAAGATATTAATATAGCTCACATTTATTAAGCACTTCCTAAGTATAAGGGGTTAGTCTAATTTGTTTGTATTACTAGTTTAATTTTCACAACTCTTTGAAGTAAATACTCTCATTAGTTTAAATTTGCATATGAAGAACTGAGTGACAAAGCCCATAAAAAATGGTCTAGAGTCATGCAGTGATGAAGTAGCAGGACCAGGTTTCAGCCCCTGGGAATCTGGATCCAAAGCCTGCATTCTTTCTCAACGAGTACACATATTTCCCCCTTAGATATCTGAATACTGCTGGAGATATGGTCTGATTAATTACATGTGGGATTATTCTTACTCAGCTGATACACCACCTAAAGATTCCTGCTTCCTCTCATTACAGTGCATGAAGATTTGAATGCACGAAAATCTTTTCTCTTAAATTATGTCATTCAGTGGGGAGCTTATGTTCAAGTGGATTTGCAGGTATTTTGGACACAACAAATTTCTTTTAAACAAACCTGTTTTTAGGTTTAATAACAATCTAAATAAATTTTAAACTTATTTTTTTTAATTTACAAGTATCAGTTTTAAATTCTTCTTGTGTGAGTTGGCTTTTCATAACTTAAAAACAATTTAGAATTATAATTTTAGCTAATAACATGTTAGCTACCCTACAGAATCTTTTGTTCTCTGTAAATTAAAAGAGCACACTTTCTTTGTACTCTGCAAGTCATTAATAAACATGTTAAACAGTATAAAATCAATAATTAAAATGAGTATCATAACCTTCGGGTCCTCTTTGAGGTTTAAAGCAGCCCATTTATCAATACTCTAGGTATAATTATTTAATCGGCAACTACTACACATAAATAAACTATCACCTATTATCCAAGAATGAAAAAACATTATGAAATACTTCCAGGGTCACACAATCTAATAAACATAGAAATGAAATATAATCATCTCAGCATTATGTGAATTTAAACATTCTGTTTACCTTTTAGATGTCATTATTTTTCTTTCAAAGTGCCACCACATTACCTATTATATTAGCTGTACTAAAATTTTGTCAGCAGAAAACATTTACATAATAAACCTGGAAGTTTTAGTCTACTATTTCACCCTTTGTATACCATATATTATCTGTTGTGCTTCAGCCAATTTTCTGTAACCAAAGCATAACTAAATCCTGTAGCTTTAACTGGTCTCTCTCAATTAACATCACAAATAATTATAACAGACAACATTTTATTCAATAGTAGTGACTCTCATAACCTGTCTAATATTTTATTTGGAATACATGCTGAAGAGAATTAAACATCTTGAGCCAAGTGTTTATCCAAATGTATGAGCATAACTGCATTGTCATTATCTTTCTCTTTCTCTTGAAAATCATGGAAATTCCAAATAAATGGAAAATAAAAATTATATGTTCAGCACAACAAGGTGACAGATATTATCAGATTTCATATCTTAGGCTGTATTTGCAAAAGAAAATTAGGCCGAATTGCTTTTTGAATAGAAACTGGGCAGACATTGTGAGAGAAGCTAGTGTCAAGAAAGACCATCCATTGAAGTTCCCAGAAAACAACAGCTATAATACTCTTGACAAGGAGAGCACCCTACCATGAAGTACAAAACTACCCTTTATTTGCAATAATGCTTGCTATAATAAGGGTGGAGAAGGCTTAACAACTGAAGTCTTTTTGAAACTATTTTGGATCAGAGAAGCACAGTAGGTGGGGCCACACATAAAAAAACCCAGAGGAAGTATGTTTTCAGGAAAGAGTTTATTTGTGTAAAAGTACAGAAGGAGAATGTCTTAGGTTCAAATGTGTCATCTTACTCCAAAGAACCTTGTACAAAATAGTTGACCAAGAAATTTAATTCCATTTAAAGAAAATGAATATGAAACAGGAACTCAACAGAAATAAAAATAAGAATAAACAATCCTGAAAATAAATATAAATTCTACATTTGGTGAAGACATTCATCAGAATAGCAACACAAGGATAGCAACACAAAACAAGCAAAATGAAATGGAAACAAAAAGGACTGAATAAGGTTTGAGATCTAAAAGAAGAAAGCCAAATGAAAGTACTTAAAGATGTAATTCAAAGAAATATGTAGCACCTACAACAAACCTGGAATACCCGTGATACTCAATAAGTATCTGACTTATGATTCAGTAAAATAAAAGAAGTTGTGAACAGAAAACACTAGATGCTAGGTAAAATTGATCCAGGATTTAATAAATTTGTGATATATTATTAAATATTAATGAGATTTCAATATAAAGAAAAAATTGGGCATAGTAATGGGAAAAGATAACACAAAAACACTAAACTTCAGAACACTAAACACACTTTTGCAAAATTCTCAAAAATAAAATGTACCTATGAGGTCTGCCAATTAAATTTGCAAACTCATCTTAGAAAAAATGCTACATATCTCATTGCTGAATATCATTACAGTTCCCTTCGAAGCACACCCCTTGGAAAGCTATCCATGCCAGGATCCTAGTCCACCTTTCAAAGCAATTTTGGAACTCTTTTTCTGGAATGGCCATCAGAGCTATCATAATATTACCCTTTATGTCATGAATATCATCAAAATACCCCCTTTCAACATTTCCTTTATCTTCGGATAAAGAAAGAAATCATTGGGGGCCAGGTCAGATGAGTAGGGAGAGCATTCCAATACAGTTATTTGTTTACTGGCTAAACACTTTCTCACAGACAGTGCCATGTGAGCTGGTCCATTGTTGTGATGTGAGAGCTCCTTTGGGACCATTTTTGCACTAACTTTTCTCATGCCATGATTTTCAGCTAAGATTTTCCTTACTGTTTCTCTACTGATGCTTACTTGGTCTGCTATGCTTCTCACAGTCAGCTGATGATTTTGACACAAGAAATGTTGAAAGGAGCTTTTCAAACTGAAATTAAAACACAATAGCCAGTAACATGAAACATATAAAAGTACACAACACACTGGTAAAGGTAAAAAGTAGAGCGTCAGTATTAGAAAACTGGAACTTGATATTAGGGTGGCGTGTTAACCACTTAACTATAGTATAAAATTTAAAGGAAATAATATTAAAAATAACCAAAACTAGTATAATTTGTTAACAAATACATGGTATAAACAGAGATAATTAGTGACATAAAAAATATAAAATGGGAGGAGTAAGAGGGTAGAGCCTTTATAGGTAAGTAAAAGTAAGTAGCTATCAGCATAAAATAGATTTTTTCCCTATGAAATATTTTATGTAAACCTCATAGTAATAAAAAATTTACAATAGATCCATGAACCATAAAAAAAGGGACACAGAGAGCATACCATTATGGAAAGCCACCAATTAACAAAGGTAGGTACAATAGAAACAGAGCAAAATGAAATAACAGAGATACCAAACAACCAGAGGCAAACAATAAGATGGCAGTAATAAGTTCTTACAAATCAGTAATCACTCCAAATGCGCATGGGTTGAATTCATCAATCAAAATGCACAGACTGGCCACTGAATGGCAATTAAAAAACAAAACAAAACAAAACAAGAAAACCCCCACAAACCAAGACTCAAATGTGTGCTGCTCGTAAGAGACTTATTCCGGCTCTAAAGGTACACATAGGCTCAAAATTTAGGGGTGGAAGATATTCCACGCAATTGGAAACCAAAAGTAAAGGTAGCCATAATTATATCAAATAAATAGACTCTAAGCCCAAAAATTGTAACAAAAGAAAAAGATGGTCATTATATAATGACAGAGGGATGAATACATGAAGAAGATATAACAAATTGTGAATATATACACACCCAACATTGAAAAATATAAGCAAATATTAAAAAATCTGAAGGTAGAAATAGACAACACCGCAAAAGTAGTAGGGGACTTCAATTCCCCAGTTTCAGCAATGGATAAATCATCTAGACAAGAAAATCAACAGGGAAACATTGGAATTGAATGATACAGTAAGCTTCCAACTTATGAACCAGTCAGTCGGGGGACTTACTGTACTTTACAGCAAATAGACTTAACATATCTAGAAACAGACATATATAGAACATTCTACCCACCAGCAGCAGAATACACATTCTTCCCAAGTACACACAGAACATTTTCCAGGATGGATTACATGATAAAACACAAAACAAGTCAGAAAACTTAGGAAGATTGAAATCATAACAACTATTTTTTTAAAAACACAATGGTATGAAACTGGAAATCTACAACAAGAAACATGCCAGAAAATGACAAATGTATGGAAACTAACTAAAAGTTCTGAACAACCAAGGAGAAGAAATCAAAGAAAAAAATTAAAAAAAAATTTCAAGCAAATAAAAATGGTAACAGCGTACCAAATACTATGGGATACTGCAAAAGCAGTTCAGTATATATTAAAAATTAGAAATAACTCAAACAACCTAAGTATACACCTCAAGAAACGAGGAAAACAAAGAATTAAGCACAAAGTTAGCAGAAGAAAGAAAATAATAAAGATATGAGTGAAAATAAATGATATTGAGACAAAAACAATAGAAAAATATCAATAAAACTAAATTTGGTTTTTCAAAATGATAAAACAAAGTTGGCAAACTTTTAGCTATAACAATGAAGACTCAAAATTAGAAATTAAGGAGGAGACATTACAACTGATTCTACAGAAATGTATAGGATCATAAGAGGCTACTATGAACAATTATATGTCAACAAATTAGATAACCCAGAAAAAAATGTATAAACTTTTAGAAACAAACAACTCCCAAGAAGTAGAAATCAGGAAGAAATAGAACAATCTGAACAGACAACAACGAATAAAGGGATTGAATCAGTAATCAAAAAACCTTCCAATAAGAAAATCCCATTACCAGATGACTTTATTAGCAAATTCATAAAGAAGAATAACATTTAAAGAAGAATACCACTCTAATCAAACTCTTCCAAAATTTGAAAAGGAGAGAATGTTTCCAAACATATTCCAAAATCCTAGCACTACTCTGCTAATGAAACTGGAAGAAACTGCAGACCAATATCAATATAGATGCAAAAATTCTCAACAAAATATTAGCAAACTGAATTCAAGAAGACATTGAAAGAGGGCCAGCCAAGTGGCTAAGTTGGTTAAGAGCTGGCTTGGGATGCCAGAAGGCCTCTGTTCGGATCCCACATATGAGGACCAGTGACACTGCCGTCTACAGCTAAGATGCTGAACAACAGCTCAACCTGGAGCTGGGCTGCCTTGAGTCGCAGGCAGCAGTGTAGGCTGCAGCCCCTGCTGCAGTGGGTTGCCATGGGCTACCGTGTGTAGCCAGCAGCCAGCGTGAGCGGCCAGCAGCCCACAGTGAGCGGCTGTCCAGAAGCCGGCGACTGATCTGCCTC
>NW_017732128.1:113570-125180 GCF_001890085.2 Hipposideros armiger | reverse complement strand
AAAAAAAACACATTGAAAGGACTGTACTCAGTATTCAAGTGGGATTTATCCTTAGTCTGCAAGGATGGTTCAACATATGCAAATCAATAAATGCAATATATCACATTAATAGGTGAAACATTAAAATCACATATTCTTTTGAATAGATCAAGAAAAAGGACTTGATGAAATACAGCATCCTTTTATGATAATAGTTTGTAACAAATTGGGTACAGAAGAAACATAACTAAACATAATAAAGTCTATGTGCAACAAAACCATAGTTAACATTATTCTCAATGGTGAAAAATTGAAAGCTTTTTCTTTAAGATCAGGAACTAGGCAAGGCTACCTGCACTCATCATTCTTGTTTAATATAGTCCTGGAAATTCTATCTAGAGAAATTAGGCAAGGTTTGGGAATTAAAACCATCCAAATTGGAAAAGAAGAAGTTAAAATTGTCACCATTTGCAAATGATATAATTTTATATATAGAAAATCCCAAAGGCTCAACCAAAAAACTATTGGAACTAATCAACAACTAGAATATAAAAACAACAAACAGAAATCAATTGCATTTCTACATCCTAATAATGAAACATCTGAAAGGAAATAAAGAAAACTATCCAATTCACAATAGCGCCAAAATAATACAATACCAAGAAATAAATTTAACTAAGGAAGTTAAATATTTATACAATGACTACTTCAATAACTTGGTGAAAACTAATCAAAGAATATACAAAGTAATGGAAAGACATTGAGTGCTAATGGATTGTAAGAATTAATACTGTTAAAATGTCCATATTACTTAAAACCATTTATATAGTCAGTACAATCCCTATCAAAATTTTAATGGCATTCTTCAAAGAAATAGAAAAATAATTCTATAATTCATATGAACACTAAGAACCCCGAATAGCTAAAACAATCTTGAGAAAGAACAAACCTGGAAGCATCATGCTTCCTGATTTCAAACTGTACTACAAAGCTACTGTATAATAATTAAAACAGTATGGCACTGGCATAAAAATAGGCACAGAACAGAGAGCCCAGAATTAAACCTTCACATATATGGTCACTAATATTGGATAAGGGAGCCAAGAACACCCAATGGGAAAATGATAGTGTCTTCAACAAATGTTACTAAGAAAACTGGGTAAACACAAACAAACCAATGAAATTAAACCATTATTTTATACCACTAACAAAATCAACCTCAAAACAGAACCAAGACTAAAACACAACACTTATCATAAAATTTCTAGAAGAAAACATAAGGAAGAAGCTCCTTGACATTGGTCTTGGCAAAAATATTTTTCATATCACACCAAAAGCACAAGCAACAGAAGCAAACATAAATAAGTGGGACTACATCAAACTTAAAAGGTTCTGCGCAGCAAAACAAACTATCAACAAAATGAAGAGGCAACCTATAAAATGGGAAAACATTTTTGCAAACCATGTGTCAAATATGGATTAATACAAAAAATGTACAAGAAACTCATACAATTCAGTAACATAAGCAACGTTTAATAAATAGGCAGAGAAACTACATAGACATTTTTACAAAGAAGGCATCTAATGGTCAACAGTATATGAAAATATGCTCAACATCACTATTCATCCGGGAAATGCAAATGAAAACCGCAATGACATATCACCACACACCTGTTAGAACGGCGATCATCAAGACGAGATAACTATGTTGGCGAGGGTGTGAAGAAAAGGGAACACTTTCACATTATTGGTGGGAATAAAAATTAATTCAGCCACTATGGAAAACAGTATGGAGGTTTCTAAAAAATTAAAAAATTGATCTACCATATGATCCAGCAGTTCCACTTCTGAGTATTTACCAAAAGGACATTAAAATAGGATATTGAAGAGATATATGCACTCCCATGTTTACGCAGCATTATTCACAATAGCCAAGATATGGAAACAGCCTAACTGCTTGTTGGTGGATGAACTTATAAAGATGATGTGAAATCTATCTATCTAGCTAGCTAGCTAGCTATATCATCTATATCATCTATCTATCTGGAAATATACCGGGGTGCCAAAAAATGTATACAAGTGGGCACTTTGGTCAATATTGCTCAAGCAGTAGTTTGCCATGATCAGAAGTGTCTGGACGCTGATGGTAACCACTTTGAGCATCTCTTGTAATTGCAGAAGTCACATGTGACTTGTACTCATCTTTTTTTATCAGTATATATTGAGTATTACAATTTTAATACAGTTTTCCTTTCTTAAAATATGTATACTTTTTTTGGCACTACACACACACACACACACACACACACACACACATATCAAATGGAATACTATTCATCTATGAGAAAGAGAGGCATTCTGTTATTTGTGAAAACATGGATGGACCTTGGAGACATTATGCTAAGTGAAATAAATCAGTGAGAAAAATAAATACTGTATGATTATCACTTATATGTAGAATCCAAAAAAAGCAAAATTCGTAAAATGATGGTTACCAGAGAATAAGGTTAAGTGGACTAGGACATATGTTTAAGTGTCACAGTTGCAATAAGTAATAAATCAGCCCTACAGATCTAATGCATAGTTTAGTGAATAGAGACAACAGTATTATACGATAATCATCAAACTTACTAGGAGATTAGATCTTAATTATTCCAACCACTAGAAAGAAATTATAACCAGCTAATGTGATAGAGATGTTAATTATTGCTACAGTGCCAATTATAAAACAATATATAAGTGTATCAGATCAAGATGTTGTACACCTTAAATTTACATAATGTTATATGTCATTATGCATCAAATAAAGATACAATAGGAATATACAAGACTTTTTTTCTTAAAACCTTTATTGATATATAATTGTCATACCATGTAACAGACCTATTTAAAGTATACAGTTAAATGTTTTTTGTATATTTACAGTATTGTGCACTCAACTGTTAACGTTTTTATTACCCCCAAAAGAAATTCAGCACCCATTAGAAGTCATTCCACTTTCTTCTTTCTATGGAAATGACTAGGAAAACTACTAATCTACTTTGTTTCTATGGATTTGCTTATTCTTGACATTTTTCATAAATAGATCATACAATTTGTTGTCCTTTGAAATTGACTTCTTTTACTTAAATGCTTTCAAGATTTATCCATGTGGTAGCATGTATCAATACTTCATTATTTTTTAAAATGCAGAATGATATGTCATTATATGGATATACCATATTGATGCCTTACAGCTTCATCCTCGACTGCCCCCACACCCACACACCCACCCCTGACCTAATGAGGTCACCAGGGAGTGTCTTGGAATGCTGAGACCCAGTGGAAAGATATCAGTAAAGCTTCCTCAAGGGAGTGTCTCTGAACTCTGAGACCTGACAGAATGATGTCGGTTATCTCCCTTATTTTCATGGTCATGGTGCATCTGCACCATCCTGGGGATTGTGTGTGTGTGGAAGTATGAAAGCATAGCAGGTGTTGGAATACAATGGGGCTGGTTGATGGAAAATAGCCACAAGGCACTTATCACACTGACTTTAGAAAAAACAAGTTTCACTTCTTTGAAGTTTCTTAATAAAAGCTACGCATTGGCCCCATTCGGGGCTCAGTCCCAAAGAGGCTGCAGCCTTTTGGCCTCGCTTCAACTCTATCCTTGACTGTTGTGTTTCTTTAACCCTGCGCCGCCCCTCTCACTCCCTACCGCCCTTGCTGCGCAGGACGCGCCACCATATTTTATTTACCATTTCATCAATACATGGACATTTGGAATGTAAATTAAAGCATAGGAAATATAGTCAATAACATGGTAATAACTATGTACAGTCCCAGGTGGGTATTAGACTAGTCAGGGGGATCACTTCTTAAATTATATGAAAGTCTAACCACTGTGCTGTACACCTGAAATTAGTATAAAATAATATCAATGTCAACTGTAATTGAAAAATTTAAAAGTGGGGGATGGTGAAGGGCAATAAGTTTACATTTCCAGGTATAAAACAGATAAGTCATGGGGATATAATGTATAGCATAAGGAATACAGTGAATAATATTGTGATAATGTGGTATGCTGTCAGATGGTTGCTGGGCTTAACATGGTGATCACTTCTTTAGATATATAAATGTTGAATAAGTATGGTGTACACCTGAAATTAATATAGTACATTAGTTATATTTTAATAAAAATCTTTAAATAATTAAAAATGCAAGCAGTATGTATCAAAAACAATTTGATAAGATAAAGTGTTGCTCAGAGGTAAAGAGAAATAAAGTGATAGAATTAACACTTATATTCATAAAAGAATAAATGGCTACAACTAAATTCAAGATCTTATAAAAGATGAGAAAATATCAAAACAAAGAGGAGGAAGGTCAAACAGAGAATTAATGCAGATAAAGTTAGATGTTATCTAAAAGACAGTACAAATCTAAATAAAAAATTCCAAAAGAATAAAATTCCAAAAAATTTGACTTTTAAACTTTTTTAAATGATAAACTATTTCAAAAAATTTAATAATGGGAAAAGAATGAAGAAATGCAAAAAAGAAATGATACATATATAGAGTTAAATTTTCTAATATTCTCAGTTTATTTAAGCATATCTCAGAATAGAAAAGAAACATCTTAAAAGATAACTTTCCATAGATGAATTACAGAATTTGTCAACTAGAAAATAAATGAATACAATTTTCAAAAATTAAATTAAAGTAATACAGTTAGATGGTATCACAATGAATACTATCAAATGTTTAAAGAACCAATTTATTTAGGATATCATAAAAAGAAGACTGTTCGAAATAACTCTTTCTCTGTCTCTGTCACACACACACACACACACACACACACACACACACTCAAATTCACTCATAAATGTGTTTCAAAAAATCTTGAGTAAAATATCAGTATACTCAAATAAATAAGCTATGTTTCATTACTTTTTTAGTCAATACTGCCTCCATCATGATGAGACTAGAAAAATGCAAGACTACAAAAAGGAGTTGATAGTGTTGAAATAAATTCTAGGCCCAAGACAGAGCCACATCAGTCCAAGGTGCCACATCAGCAAACTGAAACTTAGAATATACATTTGTGTCACTGTAAATGCTTCCTTGACCAAACACAGTACATACAGCCGCCAAGCCCCAAACACCAATCCAGTTCTGGGCTCTACACTTATTTCCTTGTTCCTTCTCACCCCAAAGAAAGTTGACTGTGTGGCACCATCCAATTAGATATTTTCTAGTTTTCTCTTCCTTGTTCTTTCTTCTTTATCGCAGAAGAGCTCCCTGCCTTCAGACCATAAAGGAGTTCTCCCTAAGGGAGACTGTTTGCTTCATGAATTTTTAGTTTGTTTGTATCCTTAGTTGTCTTTAATTATTTTTCGATAGTCAACATGAACATTAATTTTGCAGTGATGATAATCACATTGAATACTCATGGCTGCAAACACTTGCTTTTCTGCATCTAAAACTAGAGCTCCAGGTTGGTAGTCTGGCTGGAAGAATTTTATTTGGAACCCTTGCATTCTTAAAGGTAAAGTGATATTTGATATTTATAGGTCATCAATGTTAAATTTTATAACAAAATTCAAAGAGTTATGTACCAAACCAGGTAGAATCTTGGAAAGAAACTTACCATTTAGAAGTGACCTCTGGCAACAGTAACATCTAGCTGTTTTGGTTCCTCTGCAGCTAACATTAGCTCTAGCATCTGAGGTTCTAGCTAGCTTTTATAATGGGACTGACTGTTCGCAGTTGTTCTCAAACTTGAATGTAAATCAGAATCACCTGGAGGGCTTGTTAAAACATAGCACTGGGCCCCACCACCAGGTTTCTGTTTTTAGATCTCAGTGAGATCTGAAGATTTGCATTTCTAATAGTTCCCAGGTGATGATAATAATGCTGGTCCAGGACCATACTTTGAAATCTAGACAAGATCTTTTGTTTGTTTGTTTTTTGTTTTATTTTAAGTACAAGTTTATTCTGGAATTCAGATAAGAACTGACAATTATAGACAATTGTTGTATAAAATAAGTCATTCCAATTGCAAACACCAAAACATTTTTTTCTTCAAAACAGTTACCACTTTTTGAGATAAATTTTAGTACTGCCCTATGCAAAAAAAACAAAACAAAAAAAAACTTAGCCAGATTAACATAGATGAAGCCAACTATGCTTTTCTCTGGCACTATTCCAAAAGAATAATAAGGTTCAGTGACATAAATTGGGCTAAAAGGAGGCAGACTTCAGTTTAGTGTCTGAAATGTATTTTTTTGAAAAGGTCCTCTGAACTGGCTTTTATGTCTACTACATATGAGGTCTGACAATTAAATTAGCAAACTTGTTGCAACAATGTTGCTAACCTTTTATAATATCAGAGGGATTATTCATTATGAATTTATACTAACTGGACAAACAGTTAACCAAGTTAACTATTTGGAAGTGCTTAAAAGGCTGCATGAAAAAGTTAGATAAAAAAATGGCCTGAACTTTTCGCCAACAATTCACGGCTCTTGCATCACAACAGTGGACCAGCTCACATGGCACTGACTGTGAGGGAGTTTTTTCCAGTAAACAAATAACTGTATTGGAATGCTCTCCCTACTCATCTGACCTGGCACCCAATGATTTCGTTCTTTACCTGAAGATACAGGAAATGATGAAAGGAGGTATTTTGATGATATTCAGGACATAAAGGGTAATATGATGACAGCTTTGATGGCCATTCTAGAAAAAGAGTTCCAAAATTGCTTTGAGGGGTGGACTAGGCACTGACGTTGGTGCATGACTTCCCAAGGAGAGTACATAGTAATATTCAGCAATGAGGTATGTAGCACTTTTTCTAGGTTGAGTTCGTGAATTTAATTGTCACATATTGTATGCAAGTCTCTTAAACCTCACTAAGGGGAAGGGGAAAAAAATCACTCTTACCAAAAATTTCCTGGCTTTTGGTAGCCAGAGGTCTTTGATTTTAGGCCTTGATTGTGGAATTCAAAAGTTCATCTTTTTCTATTTGGTATCTACTTTTTCCCCACTGTTTTCAAAACTGTTGCAATAGAGCCCCAATTTATTTTCCTGAAGAAATGACCACTTTTCTGATGTCATGGCCCCTCACAGAGTATGAAGGAATGGACCACTGCTCACTGCTACATTTCCTTTAGAAGACTGAGCTCTCCTTGGTGTTTCAGTCGTTCGCATAAACAAGTACGTACTTGCTCAGATTTCCTAGAATCCGTGATGAAGTCTTGATAAGGTTTCAATGGTTCTGAACTGTCTGTTGCTTTAATTAAATCTCTCCTATTTTTAACTATAAACAAACTAAGGTTTTTCTCTTCTTTTGAAATCTTCAATCTCAAATCCAATTTTGTAAACATCCAGTACTTTGAATTCTGAGGCAAAGAGAGTCATTGGCTTTGGTGAAAAATCTTCAACGTTTTTACTGACTTCGTTAAATTCTTCTAAACTTGCACTAGCAAGTAAGCCTATGTAAGGAGCCACATCATGATCATAGACAAGCTGAATGAAATGATTTACATGGTTACCAAGGAGTTTTTTTTTTTTCAGTTCTACCCAAATCATCTCTCCTGATAGACCAGCTAGGCCTTCGGCATTTTCTGCAGTTGCTTCCAAGGTCTCAGGATCATGGTCAACAGGTTTGTCTACAATTCTCCTATAAAACCTGAAATTTCTTAAAATTCAAAGATAATCTTCTTTTAGCGCCTGTTGAGCATAGCCAACAAATTTCACTTTATTTTTTTCTACATGACCATTCAAGTAGTCAAATAAAGGACTACCAAAACCTAACAACATACAACTTATAGTGAGATTCCCAGCATCCTTCTGCCAACCAGTTGTGAATTCTACCTCCGCATGTCTTCCATTGGTGACATCAATCCATAGTGCAGTAATTTCAAATGCTTCTTCCTGAAGCCTGGAAGTAATGGTCCCGTCCTTCTCTCCTTTGTTGTCTGTCATGCGAACGCCAGCGCTCTGAAACATCCCCTTCATCTGAGTAGGGGTGGCAGTGGTGGCAAAATCCATGTCCTGCAGCTTCACCCTGTTTAACAAATCCCGCACTGCTCCTCCTGCTATTTGTAATTCATGATTTTCTTTGACAAATAATTCTGCCAGACCCTTAATCCTTCCGTGCAAAGTGACTGGAATTCGGGAGACTGCAACTCCATTGTAAATAGATGCTGCTTCAGAGGGCACAGCCTACTCCACCCATAGCTCAGTAATGCCCCACGCCAGGGACGCAGGCACCTCAGCCTCTGGGGAGACAGTCACCAACTACACAGCTGCAAGGCAGACTCCTATGCAAAACGATGAAATTTAAAAGCGATGGAAAATAAAGGGATACACTGCAATTTTATATATCAACTGAGAGACATTTATCTTCTATTCAGGTAGAAAACTGAAAAGCGACAATTTGTGGAACAGTGATGACGAGGTCTGCGCTTGTAGCTCTCCTATGGCATATCCTTACTACTAAGTTTGCAGGCCACACTTCCGGTGACTGGGTTCCCCTGAGAGGCGTTTCAGTTAAACCAGGCTAGATCTGGGAGGGCTGTAGCATGCTCTGAATATGCAGCACTGTGGTGACAAACTCCTCTGTGCTGAAACAGGTCAGTGACTGACTGACTGGGATGGAAACCATCTACTCAAAATTGACATATTGTGAGTGAGAGGAAATTTATTTATTCCCAAGCCCCACAGATATTGCTCCCCTTAGAGAAATAAACATTCCTCCCATACTATACATATTCTTCCATTTTTTACAGAAAATTCAGCTCCATTATATCTTATGAGACTACCGTGGTATATGGGATCCATCATTGACCGAAACATCACTATGAGGCTCATGGCTATGTACATTTGTACTTGTTTAAATATTCAGGAAAGGGCCGGCCGAGTGGCGCAGTGGTTAAGAACTCGCTTGGGACGCCAGGGGCCCCGGTTCGATCCCACATTTGAGGGCCAGTGACACTGCCCTCCACAGCTAAGATGCTGAACAGCAGCTCAACCTGGAGCTGGGCTGCCATGAGTCGCCGGCGACGGCGTAGGCTGCAGCCTCTGTGGCAGTGGGTTGCCATGGGCTACCGTGTGTGGCCAGCAGCCAGCGTGAGCGGCCAGCAGCTGCAGTGAGTGGCCGTCCAGAATTCGGCAACTGATCTGCCTCGCCAGGGAAGAGCGCAATGATGGTGCCAACTTGGGCCAGTGAAGCAACGTCCTCCACAGCTAGACTAAAGAACAAAACGACAGCAACTTGTGTGTTCCCCTTCCCCCAATTCCCCAGAGCTGTTCCCATCCCCCAATTCCCCAATAAAAATATTTTTAAAAAAGTAAATAAATAAATAAATATTCAGGAAAAACTCTGGGTTGATATACCAGAAAATATGAGTGGTTTCCCTTGTGAGGGAAGATGGCAAGAGCAATCAGATTTGGGAAAAACATTTTTAATTGTTTCTTTTTATGGTTTTAGAATTCTAAACCTAGTCAAAATCTTAGTCAGAAATTAATATATTACCTAGTCAAAAAGCAAAATGGTTCAAATTGTAGTAATACGTGTCCATAATCTCTTCTTCCTGCTTGCTACTGTTCTTTGTTTTCAGGAAGAACATTACCATCTTTTTATTTCCCAAGGCAGTACTAAGACAAATACAGGTAAAAATCATGATTAACTAAAGATACGTTAAATATGGGAGGGGAAAGAGGAGGTGATGGGATACAATGGTGGTAGTGGGCTGTAAATTTAAATAGAAAGCAAATTAAAATTCAATATACAACTATTAAAATAAGGCTATTAAATTAAAATTTAAGTGTTTTTTTTTATATCTCTTGCTTCTTGTCTCTTCTGTTGCAAGACTGACTCTTTAACCAAGTATCTACCCTAAAACCTCTTCCTTTTTGAGTCACAGGACTTTAAAAAAACCAAAAATCAAAGAGTTCTTGACTACTTACAAGAAGTCCAACAATCATGTAAAGTTCTAAAGTTCGAATAATCTTGCACCCACGTAGAATATGAGTTTTCTTTTTTATGCAACACAGCTCTGTTTCATCTTAAACTTTTCATTGCAGACAATACCTTTCTTTTAATAACCAAGGGTGATTAATAATGCATTGTACTAAACAAAAGATTCATCTACCTTTAGTCTCCACCATAGAAACACAAAGAACTGGCAGAAGCTGTGAAATAATAGTTTTTCTTTCATTTATTCCAACACATCGTTTTAGTACCATGGATTTATTTGGAATAACTTACCATTTTACACTTTAGTAATTCCTGACTTCCTTTTCTTCTCTTAAAAACATTTAAAAATGAAATTCTAGATATGGAAATAAGCTTATTTTCTGAATTTATGTTGAAATTTTCTTTTATGATGTCAACATAAGAGGAAGCATTTTCCTTATTTTGCAAAAAGTGATTTTTTTCATATGTCTTCTAATATTTATGTATTTTAATATATATAATTAGTAGTATGTTGACAATATATTTCAGGTCCCCCATTTACTAATTGTATAAATATGGGAGCTACTGAAACTTTAATTTTCTCACTTTCTTCACCATAAAATGGAGAAGATAATTCAAGAGCTGATAAGAGAAATAAATTTTACCTTATAGGCTCTAACACTATTAACCAACATGACTTCATGTTTACCACTATTGTAAACCTACTTAACCATTCAGATACCCTCCTAATACTGACCATGTTCTGACCCCATATGAGAGGCAGTCATACTACACAGACACCCTTCTCACTTGGTTCAAGCTCCAACACCACACTCTTGGCCGTTCTAACTCCTCCTACAAGTCTACCTTATAGAATAACACCCAATGGTTTTAATATTCAATTGTTTAGTTTCAGAAGAAAAAAGAGGGGGAGGAAGATATATGTATTTTCATTATTCTGTGCACAGTATGTGTGTGTAATTTTCTTTCTCTGTAATTTATCTTTGAATCACTTATTTAAAAATATTTTGCTTAATTTCCCAATATGTGGAGATATTCCATATAATTTTTGTTATTGGTTTTCAGTCTAATCCCATTGTTGTTAGATATTATGCTCAATATAATTTCAATCTTTTGAAATCTATGAGGACTTTCTTATTATCCATCATCTGGACTACTCAATGAATGTTCCATATGCTTCTGGAGAAAAGAAAAAAGAGTATATTTTATAACTGATGGGAATAATGCAATATAAAGGTCATGATGTTCATTTTGTTTATAGATTGTTTAAAATTTCCTGAACACTTAGTGTTTTTCTTTTTAAATTGTTTATTCCATTTTCTGAGAAAAAATATTAAGTTCTCTACCTGAATTTGTAAATGTGTCTCTCTAGATCTCTTTGATTTTACATTCTGTATTTTGAAGAACAAAAGGAGATAACATTTTGATTCCTTTTAAATAATTTGATTATTTAATCATTATAAAATACCTAGATTTATTACTCACAAATATCTTTGTTTTGATGTATACTTTTCCTGACTTTAATGAGTGAACCCAGCTTCCTTATGCATGATATGGTTACCATTTAAAAATATATTTTCTATCTTTTTACTCTCATTTTCTCAGTGTTTTCATATTAAAATAAATTAGGGAATGAGATTATGTGTGTGTGTGTGTGTGTGTGTG
>NW_017732128.1:95540-112705 GCF_001890085.2 Hipposideros armiger | reverse complement strand
CGCTCACGCTGGCTGCTGGCTACACACGGTAGCCCATGGCAACCCACTGCCACAGGGGCTGCAGCCTACGCCATCGTCGGCGACTCACGGCAGCCCAGCTCCAGGTTGAGCTGTTGTTCAGCATCTTAGCTGTACAGGGCAGTGTCACTGGCCTTATATGTGGGATCCGAACCGGGGACCTCTGGCGTCCCAAGCCAGTTCTTAACCATCGCGCCACTCGGCCGGCCCAGCTCTCCCCTTTTTTATCTTGAGTGTTGTAAACCAATTTCCTGGTACAATAGTTTGAAATATGACCAAGGAAAAAAGCCAAGGCAATTGTGGAGCTCATCTCAAATATTTCCCTTATTTCAAATATAGTATCTCTCCATTCTTTGTCACCTAATATATAAAAAACTTAACTAATATAACACATCAAGTTTTATAATTATTTTGGGTATGAGTGTAAGGCTAATACTCCCTACTCTGTCTGTGCTGGAACCATAAGTCATCCATTAAATTTTAATTAAGATCTTCTCTTCAGTCTTCTTGTTTTCCCTCCCTATATTATCTCTCTATGTAATATCACTCATTCATTAATTCAATGTATAAATTTGTCTTCAGCCTGCTAAAAATCTTTAGTTATTGAATCCTATGTCCAGGTTTTTGCTGAAAAAATGAAACACAACACACAGTTTCCACTATCATTGTCCCTTTCCCTTATTTCAGTCTTATTTCAGTTTATTATGTCTTCCCTTGACCTCATTAAAATCTCTAACATCAAAATATTACCTATCTCTCACAGTCACTAATGCCAACATAATTTCAAGTATTGTTGAGTCTCTGTTTGCAATATATTTCAAATCTGAAATTATAGTAGGTAGATCACTTTAATTATATGTAGCAAACACACTGGCATTAATGTAAGTAAGTAGGGAGGATTTCCTCAAAGTTACAAGGTGTTTCTTGTAATAAAATATTTGGAATGCATCCATAATTAAGAAATGGAATGGGACTTTGAAGGAGCGTGTAGTCAGGACTCTCATTTTTATCCCCCCATATATTTTTTTCCTCTTGGGACATCTGCTTCATTTCCTTATTATGGATGTGCTTTCCTTGCTTTATTGTTCATGTGGAAAAAAGATTGCTATCCAGAGTACAAAAGTCTACATAGCAACTATCAAAGAAACAAGATTAGAAAGAAGTATGTTAGATCATTGTGTAAATTTGTAAGGAATGTATAAGTAACTTAGATGACATATTTTCTGTACATGTGAAGGTCTGGAAGAAAGGCTGACATTGTTCAGACTGGCTACTAAAAATCATCTCTGGTAGCACATGCATAGTTGTTGCAGGTAGGATGTTGTATGATACAGGGCAGATAACCATAGGTGTTTATGACACTTATCCTCTTAAATACTCAGAATAGTCACACACTTTTTTCCCATACAGATATAGAATTCTCTTAGATCAATTATTTCATACAGAAGAGATCTCTATTATACTTATTGCATTCTGTCATGTACTATAATTTGTATAATTAACTGTGATGGAAAAAACAGAGTTGAAATCAGATAAATTTTTTTCAGAGACTCTTTGATTACCATTGTGACTTTGAGAAAAGTGTTTAATATTTATATATATGTAATATAAAAGGTACTTAATATTTCTGTAAAGTCTGTATAATATAGTACCTATCTAATAAGCTTGTTATGAGGGTACACATGTAGGAAGTACTTAATACAATACTTAGTACATAGTATGGCTCAATAAATCTTAGCACTATTATCCTTCTGATATTTCTTCAGCATAACATTATCAATGAACATCCTTCTTTTTAAAAATATATCTTTCTTATTTTCTATATTTCCAGTTCTCCCCTGAATTTTATGACTTCTGCTCTGCTTCCATTGCTCTTGTTCTTGTTTCCATATCTTAAGTATGGGAAAACAAACAATCCAAAAAACCTCAGGTTTTAGTTCACAGTCCTCATTTTTCTGTCATCTTACTTAGCCATATCATTAAATCCTAAGGTTCTATATTAGCTTTGTGGAGAGTAATTTCAGATCTTCAGCTCTGAAATTCAGCTTCCATCCTAAGCTCCAGGCTTTCAAATTCTATTACCTTCCAGAAATTGCTTTCCAAATACTTTGCTAGCTTTACAAACTCAAAATTGTGGGACAATTTCGGTCATCTCTAACAGTTGTCTCAATCCTTATTCCCTTCAGCTTTTGGATTGCTATAAATATCGCCATATGGAACAGAATTCTGGAAATATTGGAACCTTGAGGATACAACCAAACAAGTGCAAAAGAAAATGATGTGAACTAGATCTACAGTAGAATATGGGATACAGCAAAATAAAAACAGATTTAAAAAATTTATTATTTTGAGAAAAATGTGTTTTTTTAATAATTTATTAATTAGTTGAACACATGTTTATTGACAAACCACTAAATATCAATCATTGAGGATATGGTAAGTCAGATATAGTCCTTGCTTCATGAAACTTAAACATAGTAAAGAGAGACAAACAGACAAGGCATATTATTATTAAGTGCTAAGAGAACACTTTAGAAACATACTAGGTAGACCCTTAATCCAATCTTGGACTTGAATGAGGCCTTACAGATAAAGCTAAATATGCATACAAGTGTGAGGAAAAGTGAGAAAAATAATGCTCCTGGATAAAGCATCAATATGTTTTTAAAAATGGTTTACTAAAATGTACTACACTCTCTCTGAGTATTAGAGACAGTTAATTAAGGAAGGTTCCTAATTTGCAAAGTGTGGTGAGATATGCCTGGAAATCTCACAAGAGCCAGACCAACAGAGTACTTAGAAATCATGTTAATAAGTATGGACTTGATTCTAAATGTAATGGAGATGGAAGACTTAACTTATTTTCAGGGGATAGTAGAGCAATGGCCTCCAGGGTAAATAGAAGACATAAAAGTGAGAAATGTAATTTTTTATTATTATTATTCTTTAATATTAAGTTTTGATGGCAAGAAAAAAATAGAATGGTAGCTGGGGTGAAGTGTTTAGCTGTGGGTTTTCCTGTTTCTTTGTTCTTTGTTTTAAGCCTAATGAAACTTGACCATAATTAAATTCTTATGGAAAGAAACTAGTAATGAAGGAGAGAGTCACCAATCAGGAAAAACACAGAAACAGTGGATAGAAGATGACATTGAGGAGGGTGGAGAAGATGAGTTCTTGTTGATGAGGAAGAAAATTAGCTTCAGAAGGTCAACATTTTTGTCTTTCGAAATAAGAAAAGGAGGAAAAGTTAAATACAGACAGTAAAAATGTATCACATAGAAGATTTCAAATAGAAGTCTTCTAATTGCATAGGAAATATGATAAATTTAAGTATAGGGATTAAATATACAGGCTTTGCACATAGATTGCTTAATTCAGGTTTTGTCATTGCCATTTATTCTCTGTGATATCAACAGGTCCCTGAATTTCTGTGTCCTTCAGTTTTCCCATGAGGTAAATGGTGGTGAACATAGCCTCTAACTCATAGGGTTGTTATGAGGATAAGTGAGATTATATTTAGTAAATTGCTAAAGATTTTCCTAGTGCAATAGAGCAAGTTATTATTATTCCTGTTGTTATTGATTCCTGAGATTTAAAGAAGGAAGTTTGTAAATAACTATAGAAAGATTTGATATGTAAAAAAAAATTATTAAATCCAATTAGCCATGAAATAAATAATTTTCCCAAGAAACATACCAGAATGTTATGGATCTTTATGTTCTCATTAGAGAATGGCAGCCATAAATATGTGTTCACTGCTGAAGTTACTCAACAGATTTGAGTGAGTTTTAACTAAATGAACAATATTTTGATAAAGCTGATTGATTAAAAAGGCAAAGACCATTTTACACTGAAAATTATATGACCATATGGCATAAATATGTGTTAGTTAAAAAAACAGACTATTATTACAGAAAGTGCATCTCCAAAGTATATGTATAACTTTGAAAATAGTTATACAGATACTGTATGTGAGAAAATATAAAATTATACAGATACTTTATATGAGAAAATAGACACACAGATACTGAAACACTTTGTCCGTATTACATTTCTGGGTAAGTGACAACTTTACTTGAAACTCTACACACAGGCACAGAGTTTTACCAAAGGTCAGAATAACTTCTATTAAGTATTCTGATAGTTCATTCCAAAACCTTAGTAAAATATTTACTTCATTAGTGCACAAAGAATCAGTATTAATTTAGGTCACAGTTTTATTCTGATTTTGTGTAAACTAGTGAATATTTATTTATTTATAAATTAATAGGCTTCATATTTTAAGTTTTTTGTCCTTCAGATTAATGGTTTGTACTATTTTAGACCTAATTTTAAATTCCATCTATATTTTGAGACAGTTACTTATATTTCTAGATATGACCTATGGGAGTCCAAGGACAGATCACGTAGACTCAAGAATATTTGCCTTTTATCATATCTCAACAACCATTGTTAGATGCATTAAATTTATCAATGAACCCATTATTATTTCACTCTATAGAAAACATAATTGTTAAAATATTGTGTGCCTGTTTCCATAAATTGGAAGTTGTTTCAAAAAATTTTGAAGGAAATACAGTCTAGTAAAAATTGTGGGTGACCATCCTACATTTAGTGAAAATCAGCCTGCATTTATTTTCTAAAAGTTCTTTTGGACTATGCACCTTTCTATACTATAATTATTTGATGAAAAGAAGGTGGCATTTTAAGCTTTTCATAATTCTATGCAACATCATAGCAAAGGTCTGTAAGGACGATCAAAGGTGCTCTTTGATGTGGGAAACTATTTTGTCATGTGAGGAAGCTTGTTTGTAGTTGTTGTGAAATGCCAATAGTGGCTTAGAATACTATTTCATGCTCAGCAATTTTAAAAAAAGAATATTAAATTTGCCCCACTCAAGAAATCGGCCTTTAGCCAAAAATCACAGTTAAGTTCAAAATAAGGAAAACGTTTTGGTTTTTTTTTTGCGAAACATTTTTGTGCTATATTTCAAGGCAAGAATTATTACATTATGACATATTAATTGATTAGATAGGGTGAGAATATGGCCCTTTACTGAAAGAGAGAGAGAGAGAGAGAGAGAGAGAGAGAGAGAGAGAGAGAGAGAGAGAGAGAGAGAGCGAGCCTGAGCTTTCTTTGGCATAATAATGTGTCAACTCCTGCCTTGAATACTTGAATATCTTGCAAATTATTCCTGAACATTGTTTACACTTGTTCATCATCTGTACCAAGATAATGATGCTGAAATTATTTTCTAAATAGTAAAAGAAACCACAGCTAATGCAATATAATGCAATGCTACAGAAAGCAATTTTTCTACCATTTTTTTAAAAACATTTTTAAAAGCATGGTTACAAACAATCCATGAAAATAACTATAATGATGCTTTATTGAAAGCACATGCTTATTAAAACCACTAATCCAGTTTTTCTCCAAGCCTTGGGGCATTTTGCATATTTGCCTGGCTATTATATTTAATTGTGAGACTATACTTTTCCAATTTAATTACTTTGAAATATAATTTAGAAACACCAGAAGTCCAGTCTAAACATTAAAAAAATGCATTTGTACTTCTCAAAATTTGGTTTTGTATTTGATTTAAAGTCAATAATATGACTCACTAAATTATGTTTACATATTTCCAGCTTTTGTAAGATTGTCTTGTTAGTTTTTATTGTGTATGAGGTCATAAAGATTACTTAAAATGGCATGCCATTTTGATAACCTAAACAAAACTGTGGGCTGACCACAGAGCAATATTGTATATTCAGAGAACCCTCAAAATGACTATCTTTGCATTAAAATGATATAATTTTGTTTACCACAATAAAGACTTAAGAAAATATTTTAAAAATAAAAATGACTGTTACTAACTTTTCTATCAAGTTAGAAATTCTGAAAAAGTCCAACATACAGAGATGCATGTTGTCTGTCTCTAAGCAGGTCTACTCTAAAGTACTTGCAAATTCTAAATTTATTTTTAAAATTCTGTGCAAATCATAAATACATTAATGCATACACAATATTATATTTACTGGATAAAAGTAATCTTATTGATTACTTCAACAATCCCTGTACTACGGGAGACCAGCTCCCGCAGGTCCAGGGGTTCCCCTCAGGTGGAGGCGGCTTCGGGAGGAAAAAGAAGAAAGACATGCGGAGAGACACAGGAGCGCTTTTCAAGAAGTGTGTCTCACTTTATTTTTACAGCATGTCCCTTTTATACTGGGCAGTTGACCTTTTCCAGAGTTAAACTTTTGCCCTTTAGGAAGTTGTTTTTCTCAGAATTTTTCTTCCTCATGATGTTTCTGTTACAGGGTACAGCCTGACTTGTTCTATACTAATGACTAACTTGTAACTATGTTTCAATCTCTATGTATAATGGCCAGAGATGAGTTCCTGCCTTGGCGCCTAAAGGATGTTTACTATAACTACTTAGCAATTATTTCAAACACTACTGGCTAAACAGGGTCTTAAGAATTATAAGGTGCATAATTTGTCTATTACTAAGAAACTAACAGCAAAACAGAATTATCACAATATGTCTAAAACTCACGTATTCAGTTAAGATAAACTAAACAACCAATATAAGAAGGGGTGTCAGATCTTCATCCTACTGGGTGGGGCATTCAAAGGGGAATTTAAATTTTTAAGATATAAAGCAGTATCTGTTTCTCAGTCAGAGCTTCAGAATTTGTCACAATAGCAGTGTGCTTGGCCACGTCAGACACTGAGGCGCAGCTGGCTCCCAACACTGTACACAATGCATGAATTCTTCAAAGTGAGTTCTAAAATCTGCATTTGCAGAGGATTGATATTCTGAGTCTTATTTAATTAGTTGAAACAATAAAACTAAATATAATGCCTTACCTTACATGGGAGTTAAATTTAGGTATAACAACAGGATATAGGTGAGAAAATGTTGATTTGTTAAATAGGCTGCTTAACAAGGCAGAAACAAACCTAGAAAAAAATAAGAAAAACTGATCACATTACAAGTAACCAACTGCTAACCTCATCTTAAACTTTTACATTTACTGTTTTTATAAACTCTCATATGAGATATTTCAGGGCCATATTTACTTGGCTACACTAAAAAAAAAATCCCCTTTAAGTACTCTAGGGTGGAAGAAGAAATATTGAAATATGATTTAGTATTAGAAGATTTAATTAGTTCCCTTTGAGTAATCTTGATTCTGGTTGATGCATACAATGAAAAAAAATATGTTGCATTTGTTGTTGAAAGATGAAGGTAGTATTGCTGGGTGTTGCCATGCTTACTTTTCTCATATACTCTATGGTCTCTTTTAGTCTGACTTGCTGCTTAACATACTCTAGTTTGACTGCTTTAATTTTGTAATTTCCAAAAAACAAATCCTTTTGCATTGGGTGAATTTTATGGTGAAAAGGATAACAGAAATAGCACGTTTTTAGAATGGTTTGTATACGTGCATGTATACATACAGTAAAACATTGTTTGTTTTAGTATAGCAGAGACCACCTCATTAACCATTCTGCTTATTTTTCTTAACAGTTTGGACTCATGACTTAAATACACAAACTAAAACATTAGGGTAGGATTTATGCACAAACAATTTTAAGATGTGGGCAAATTATGAACTGAGTCAAACAGAAGAAATATAACGCAATACAATCTATTGGGTTGTCGGAAAAGTCATGATGTATTTTTTCTATGTTTTTCGTTGCAAAAATGCATCGTCACTTTTCCAATAACCCAATAATTCATTGAGGCTTTAGTATCAGATCAGTAAATCAATACATTAAAGGTAAAACAGATCAAATAATTGAGTTTTATTACAAAGGACAGAATAGTTTTCTACTGCAGGTGCTGAGCTATTTTTTATAGAGATTAGCAAATTCACATAAAGATTCCAAATTGCTCAGCCACAAAGTGGCCCTTTGCATAAGTTCTCCTTAGGACATGATGAAGTTATTAAAGTCATAATCTTTTCATTCCTTTGTGTTTAGAATGAATATATCTTTTTATGTACATACACATACACAAAGACGCTACCATGAATTTAATAATTATTTATGGCAAGAATAAATAATGAAACAAAGAACATCTATACTTTGCTGAAGGAAAGAAGATTAAAGAGAGTTGTTTTTTCCATTCAAAGCTGATTAAGAAAAAGAATGAACCTTACTCCGCTGGGTTCCAGTGTCTAAGGTTGTAGTATCCTTTCTGCCTGAATCATGCAGCAATCAAAAACCAAACCCTCGTTTAGGAGCACAGTCATAGAATCTACTCAAGAACTTGCTCCTAAACTACATTTTCTTCTTTTTTTTTTTTTTAAGGTTTTATTGGGGAATTGGGGAAGGGAAACAGACAAGTTGCTGTCCTTTTGTTCTTCAGTCTAGTTGTGGAGGACATTGCTTCACTGGTCCATGTTGGTATTATCATTACGCTCTTCCTGGATGAGGCAGATGGTCACCGGACTCTGGACGGCCGCTCACAGCGGCTCTTGGAAGCTCATGCAGGCTGCCGGCCACTCACGCTGGCTGCTGGCCACTCACAGTAGCTTATGGCAGCCCACTGCAGCCCCACTGCAGCCTACACTGTCGCTGGCGACTCAGCAGCCCAGCTCCAGGTTGAGCTGTTGTTCACCATCTTAGCTGTAGAGGGCAGCATCACTGGCCCTCATGTGGGATCCGAAACGGGGCCCTGCAGCTCAGAGCTGGCGTCCCAAGCCAACTTCCTAACCAACGCGCCCCTAAACTACATTTTCTTACTCCTGAATTGTCAGTTCCTTTCTCAAGTGAGTTCTTCCCATAGGCATTCAAACATTCTCTCACTTTTAGTAAAGCAGAATTATGCTACTCAAATCCCTTGTACATATCGCTGTGTCCACTTCCCCCCCCCATTTTTCTTCTCTTTTTCTGGATTTATATACTCTCATAATGAACAAAATGTATACATGAACTATAAAAAATAAGATAATAGACATGCTTTCTTCACATTCCACATCAATGTTGTGTAAATATTTTTTATACCTGCTCATAGCTTTTACCTTAAGTAAAAAACTACAAAAAAATGTTGATATCTCAAATTGCTACTCTGTTTTACCTCCCAGATCACACTATTCACCTACTTCTCCAAAATCAATTACCATCATGAATCAGTCAGGTAACCAGGACATGTTCTCATAATTTCCATGCACACACACACACACCTGTACATGTATTAAAGCATACACACACACACGTGTGTACAAACATGCATGCACATATATGCAACACACACATTTTAAAGATGAGGCACCTTGGGAAACTACATGCGGAATGTTTAAAAAGCTCACTGATGGTCACGGAACTAGTAACTGACGGCATGAAGATCCAACAACATTCTCACCCTGGAGTTCATATAGTTAATCACTACTTGATGCTCAATAAACACTTGATAATGATTCTCATGACAAATGGAAACTGCTAAATATATATCATATACCAAAAGTTTTATTGAAAAATGCCAAGTATATTTATTAAGAGATTGAATTAGTAAACATTCTCACCAGTAATAATGTACAAATTTTTGTTTTCCTACCACATTGTCAAAACTAGAATGTATTTTTATATTTTGATCAACCTGATGCATGTGCAATGATATCCAAGTTTTATTTTAATTGACATTTCTTTGATAATTAGAAGTTGATACTTGTAACATTTTCAATTTTCTCCTTTCTGAATTTTATATGCATTCCTTTTCATTATTGTTCTTTTCTTGTTTTTTCCAATTTATAGAAATTTATTTTTGTATATTCTGAATTTTATTGCCCTCATATATGCTGAAAATATCTCCATCCACTTTGAAGCTATTCTTTGAATAAATTTATATTTATCATTTATATGTTTTATGATTTAATGTAATAGTTTACCTTTTTATGGGTTTTGAATCTGTATTGTATAAAATAGTAATGATATGTCTTCAAATTGTTTTTCAATTTCTAATTTACCTGTTGGTCCCTATTTCATTGGTAATTAATGTTATTGTAAGTTGTAAGATAATTATTTCTCTACCCTACCCCATTTATCAAATACTTATCTATTAATGATACAGAATAAATATAAAGTCCACAATCTAGCCCAAGCATACGTGATGATTGGGAAATGGAGAGGATAAAGGATAATTATGTAGCTTGTCAATGATCAAGGAATTCTCCTTATTAATTTTTAAAGTTATATTACCATGTAATGATTATGAATTTTATTGAATTGTCTTCTAAATCTATTGAAGTAATCATATATAGATTTAGAAAACAATTCAGTAAAATTCAGTATCATATTTTTTTCTTTAAACAGGTTAAAGTAGATAAATAAATTAATAAAGTTTTCTTTGCCTACATGGAATAAGCCCTTCTTGGTTATGATAGTTTTAAAAACTTAATATTTAGTTGAAATTTTTTAACACTTAGTTCAGGAATTTTCTTTCTGTATTTATAAGGAAATACATCTTTATTTTGTTATAATGTCCCATGTGATTTTACTCTCAAGATATTAACAGGTTTATCAACTGAGTTGAGTAGGTTTTACTCTTTTTCTATTTCCTGAGATAGTTTGTAGGGACAGGGATTATTTGCACCTCAAAGTTTCAAAAACTTACCTATTGTATTTGCACAAATAGCTTTTAGAGGAATTTTCCTTTTTTTTGCTATTATTTAATATCTTTTATGATCTTAGAACTAATTGGTTTTCTATATTCTGTTCAAGTGAATTTTGATAACGGGTATTTCCCCAGAAATTCCACCATTTGTCATCTAAGTTTTCAAGTATATTTACAATTTTTTTCTATTTTTAATCCAGCAAATATTTGTTTAGTGTACCATATGTGCCTAGCATTCTTCTATATGCTTAGAGATATTTTATATCAGAACTGAACTAGCTGTTCCAATATTTACTAGGTAAATATCAGCCCTGAAACCATGCCTAGAAAGACTGTTTCCCAGTACTCAAACATTCCATTGGCAAATAGCTTTGTGGGATGTTCCCCAGGGAACAGAATCTGAGAAATATTTGTCCTCACATCAATGGTAAGGCCTAAACTGGAGCAGGGAATGAGCTTTGAATTGTATATTTGCTGGAAGTTTTCATTAGTTTGGACTGAACTTTAAAAAAGAAACCCCTTGTAGCTGAGAATGAATGACAAGGCGTGGAATCTGTCCATGTTATCATTAAGTAAAGGGGGTTATATATGCTCAGCAGAACAAATGTAAAGGCTGTGAAGAAAAAAACCATAATTTTGTATTTTGTGTGCCTGTGAGTCCAGATTATTCAATAAATTATTTTTATATGTAAAGAAATAGGCTGTTCCTTTAATTGCAGATAGTTTTTATGATTTAAATATGTTTACCTAGTTGAAATTACAAAAGGTGTTACAATGTATGTTTTTCATTTATATATGTACAAGTTTCTCAAGAAGTATTATTAGTTTGTATTTATTGTGTTACAGTAACAAACCTCCAATACTGATGGAAAACAGTACCTATTTATGTTAATCTCAGTATAATTTTAGAAAATTCAGAAGACACTTGAAACAAGGTAGCCACAAGTGCTTCAAGATGTCTACACAGATGAATTTTAGA
The DNA here is from genome assembly GCF_001890085.2 of Hipposideros armiger. NCBI lineage: Eukaryota > Metazoa > Chordata > Mammalia > Chiroptera > Hipposideridae > Hipposideros > Hipposideros armiger. Next base: position 101,086 of record NW_017732128.1, on the reverse strand, counting down.
GCTGGAACATGCAGCTTCTTTTGTTTACATAGCAGGGGAAGAAAACACTGGATTTTCATATGAACAATTAAACCCTTTGGACTGAAAGAGCAAATTACATTTCTACTCATAGCTCATTGGCCAGAGAAAGTCACATGGCCCAACCTAAATACAAGGAGGGTAGAGGAGTATAATCTACCATTTGTTGGGAAAAATGGAAGAGTTGGATTAGACTGAGCACTAAAAGTTTTTGCATATCCAGTTATTAGTCATGGCCATTGTCTTTTGTAATATATGTTTTAAACAGTAATAGATATCACTTAATTATTCCTTAAAATGTATCAGTTTATACTTCCACTAAAGGCATGTGAGTTACTAATGACTCACAGTCTCACAAATCTTATTAACATTTAAGCTATCTGCAAGTCAGATGGATGCAAAATATATTTGCAGTGTGTCTTTGTTTCCTCTCTATATCTTTAAAATTTTTTCTATTATTTTAAAAATATTCTAATTGATATGTAGACTATAGACTATTATACACATTGTAACTACTAATACTTTCTCTGTTGTGCATGTTATATTATACATGGCTTCTATCAGTTAGTGTCTTGTCTTCTAATTTTGTTTAAAACTCAAAACTTTTATAGAAATGTTTTTTTGTTTTTTTTTTAAAGATTTTTATTGGGGAACTGGGGGGATGGGAACAGTGCTGGAGAATTGGGGGAAGGGGAACAGACAAGTTGCTGTCATTTTGTTCTTCAATCTAGTTGTGGAGGATGTTGCTTCACTGGCCCAAGTTGCGCTCTTCTCTGGCAAGGCAGATCAGTCACCGGCTTCTGGACAGCCGCTCACTGCGGCTGCTGGCCACTCACGCTGGCTGCTGGCTACACACGGTAGCCCATGGCAACCCACTGCCACAGGGACTGCAGTCCACGCCGTCGCCGGCGACTCATGGCAGGCCAGCTCCAGGTTGAGCTGCTGTTCAGCATCTTAGCTGTAGAGGGCAGTGTCACTGGCCCTCATATGTGGGATCCGAACTGGGGCCCTCTGGCGTCCCAAGCGAGTTTTTAACCATTGCGCCACTCGGCCGGCCCAGAAATGTTTTAATATTATGTAGCAATATTTATTAAAATTTTCCTTTATACAATGTAAGCAGTCCCTATTATTGATATTATAGTCAATTTTTCCACCAATCCCAAACCTTTTCTGAGTCTTGTTTTTTTAGCCAGAAAATATACCAACAATTTTCACCCTTACAGACAATGGAAATTTGATATTTTTGAACCTACCTTTTATATTTGCATAGAAAAGTGACCCAATAAAATGGTCTATAAAAACATTGCTAAATTTATACCTCTGTTCTGAGAGTTGAAAAAATCAGAGGCTGGAACAGGATTATATCCCATACCTCCACCCACATAATCTTCAAAAATAAATATGTAAAAAGAAATAGAACTTTGGGGGAAAAATAATTAAAAGTAACTGAAGTGTATTTGGTAGAAAAAATTATTCAGAAAGGTTAAGATATTCCTAAAACACTGCTGATTTTTCAAGAATGATTTATGTTTGAAACTTGTAAAATTAAAACAATAATTAAGAATATATTTGGAAACAGATAATCATTCTGAGAAGGTACTTCAGGGAAATCCAAAGTTGTGTTGTTCTCTCTGAACATGCTGATCAAATTTTTCCAAATTGAGTTTAAAAATGTGCACATCTTTACAAAAATAGTAAGAGAGAAGAAAACGCTTGAACCCCATTGTATGCTTAATTAGAATTTAATATTTTCTTTGATACACTTTCCTATATATATATATATATTTTTTTAATAATCTTATATTTCATCCTTTAACAATAAAAATAGTTATACATGGGTATACACACATTCATTATGTATTATCTCTTTTCAAATCCCCTATAAAAATCAAGTGATATGATCTTGAATCAATCAAATATTAACTGTTGTAGTTTGAATTACTGCAGTGTTTATTCCCAAAGAACAAACTGTCTCTGGGGCAGTATTTATGAATTCTACAGCATTAAGGGGATTTTTTTCCCACTGCTATTTTTTTATGATACTTTCTTTTCTTTAGTATGCTGAATTAAGAGGTGTCTGTGATAACTTATGAATTTCAAACATTTTGTCCTAATTTGTAAAATGAAAATAAATTATTTTTTATTCTACAAAGTAGAAACTAATTGCACTGTAAAATTTAGAATTTAGCATTGCATTTAATTGAGTCATCTGATAATTATTATCCATGATTTGTTATTTTTCTTTTTTGAAGCAATTTCAGACAAGATGTCAGATAAATGTGAATGTATTATATTATTGAAGTATCTATTGTTTCCATTAAAAGTAACATTTCAGTTTCAGTGCTCAACACATGTTTAAGCTTCACTGGAATTTAGTAAATTATGCATAAACCTAGAATAAAGAAAAATGGAACTTTTAGAAGTTTGTCAGTCTATCTATTATTTTGTCCAATTTCTTGTTCTTTATTTTTCCCCATCATTGTCTTACTCACATCTATGATTTAATTTATTTAAGTCTACTGCAATGGAAAACATACATAGAATCATAGAGAAATGATGAAAATAAAATGCCAATCTCACAATGAAGTAATTTAATCGATGAAGACACCTGAATTGACTTACTTAAATTGGTAAAACTATCTAATGGCAAGAACAATTCCTATGGTTACAATAACTAAACATTATTATCAAAATAGTCTATGGTACATATATCAATCACATATAATTCCATATTAGTCATTAGGAATCATAATATTTGCATATTATGACATTTTAAAGGTCTACACCAAATTGACAATATTAAAAGTAAATTAAAAATGCAAAGTAATAATATACTTTTACAATGAGTTTATATTTTAAAAATTTTATAATTTAAAAAATGGAAAACTACTGATCTTGGACTGATGTGAATGTAAACAATAGAAATATCTAAATGACCTTTATTTCAACACTTCAGAAATAGAATATTTAATGAGTATAGTGATAAAAGGGGGATGATTTGGGAAATAATATTTTTTAATTAGGCACCACAATTAAAGGAGATTAATGAATCATGTCTATACAAAGAACAATAAACATGAGGGAGTCAAGAAAATCCTATAAACTGATGTGTTTTAGCTGAGCCACAAACCAGGATTGGCTTCTCCATCTGTCCCCCTCTTTAGTTTCCTAGTGGAAGAGACACATGTAAATCGCTTCCCACCCATCTCTGGCCCCCTTGGGATAATGGTTATGATGACTCTAGAACAACCAAACGAGTGAAAAGTCACTACTAACAGACAAGATATCTTCCATTAAACCTTCACACAGCAAAGTTCTTCTGTTAAACCTGCACACAGCAAACTTATAAAGAAATAGGGTAAACAGGACAACATCTTCAAAGTTTTGGAACAGTAAGAGCTCCTACAGTGAAAATGAAGGACAGTTTACACTAATAAAATTTTATCAGCTATGGAATACATATTCCATATCAACCCAATAAAACAATATTAAATAAAAATAGTGAAGATTTCATTACAAATATAAATACCACTTGCTACTGTAAATTGTCTTAATAATTCACAAGTACTAAAACATTTGGGCTAAATATTATCAAGATTGACCTACTTATTTTGTAAGTTTATCAGTTTACTAAAATTTGAAGGTTTAATTATTCTTATTTGAGAATACGTACTTGAGCAAAAAATTGCATAATGATGGAATTCAACTTACTATGAGTTTCCATAAACAGACTAGCCATATGCTATTAAGTTATTCATAAAACCAGGTTATATAAATTTTTTTAATAGAATAGTCTAAACAATTTCTTTTCTAGTTTGATAACTATGTTAAATTTGTTAAAGTGAATCTAAAAGAACTCCTAAAAACAATGGCCAGACTAATATAGAATAAGAAATTCATGCTTAATCCTTGTTTTGAGGTGTTATTTTAAATAAGCAACTAATAAAATACAATATCTTAATATTTAACCAACAGTTACTACAAGGATTTTTAAAATATTTTCCCTGTATTACCACAGATTTTAATCATGTAAATTATTTTCAAAAATTGAAAATATAACTACAAAGTCTTTACCACAGTCATCCTTAAGATAGGTGTGCCAGTGGTTTTTCAAATAGCAATAGAAATAAGGCTATTTGGATATTCTGTATTAACTATTGCATACATATGTGAATGTACTTTTTTGCCCATACTATTTGGCTTTAGAGAAAACAAATTCGGTCCTATTTATTTCATCAAAAAACACTTGACATCCAAAAGTGTTATTCTTATTTTAACACGAAGCCAATCCTTTTATCTCTTTCTGTTGTCTCTTCCTTTTTCTAAACATGGTAAATTAATGACTGATCCACATAGGAGTGATTTGTAATTAAATTAAATTCTGCACAAAAAGTGTGTAAAATATATTTAACCCAAAACAATAAAGAAGTACATGCTTAATTGCTTGCAATATTCCTGGCTTTAATGTGTGAAAATGAAGATGATGCAGCAGCTCAATGCCTTTGAAATAATTCAATATCCAACTAGTATAAAAGCTCATTATACTTAGCCAGTCTTGTTAAAAGAATTTGCAAGATCCCCTGTGGGATGATACAATAGTTTCTTTTTTCTAATTAAGTTTATAATATTTCATCTTATTTTTAGTGTAATTAGAAAACAACATCCCCAAAATCTTAAAAAAATTTAATATATATGTGAAGATGATTATAAAGTAATGCAAAGATGCAGTTGACAATTAAGTAATCCCATTAGGCAATATTTATTTGTCTTGAAAGGTACTGGTATAAAATAAATAACAAACTACTTTTTTCCCCTTCATGATTGCTCATCTGAAAGCAGATTATCTCTATGTCTTAGTCTAAAAGTGAATCCTTTTCAATCTCTAAATCTCACCTTTTCCACATGACATATTGTGCACATTTTCAAATAATATGTGTTTGCATGTGGATACCTTCGCAAATTCTTTCTTACTAAACCACAAAAGCCTGATCTTCAGAGTCAGACAAGACTGTAAATGGTGTAGAAAACAATGCTATTCTTTTGCAACTCTTTGAATCAATGACTAGCACAGCTTTCAGACAAGCTACGCATTTCCTATTAGACAGTAAGAGCATTGATGCTTAATGGAAAATAATAGCAAACATAAAACATTCTTGGAAAGTTAAATAACCAAAAAGTAACTGAAATAGATATGATTTATAAATGTAGAGGTATATGATATCCTAACATATGCTGATGAAGTGGTCTCTGATTTTAGTAAGTATATTCCTGTATTTCAAGGTGATTGCTCAGTTCTACCAAAGAAGATATCAATTGCATAGTATTAATGTATCACTTTTTATAGAAAACATCTTCTCACTGAAAATATATCTTATGAAGATTAACAGCTTGGTGTGAAATTTATTTTATTTTTAAAAGATTTTTATTAAAAATATAGCTAACAGGGCCGGCCTAGTGGTGCGATGGTTAAGAACTGGCTTGGGACGCCAGAGGGCCCCAGTTCGGATCCCACATATGAGGGCCAGTGA
>NW_017732128.1:85392-92285 GCF_001890085.2 Hipposideros armiger | reverse complement strand
AGTATGCAAATTGGGTGAGGCAGGGTCTCAGAGAATCACTAGAGTGGGAAAAGTTGTGGTCACCAGGTTAATGTAAATTCTGTTTTGGTGCCAGTATTGAGCCCGGAGCTACTCAGCAAAAGTCTCAGAGCACATCAAGGCCAGTTGCCACCTGTGGGGCCTGCAGACTCCAATAGTTTTAAAAAAATGTGCAGTGATGCGGGCTGGCTGCTCATAGAGAAAGTGCCTCCTGTGTTGGGGGAATTCAGTGGGCCAGGGTCTCCAGTGAGACAGCAGGGTAGAGTAAGTGGAGCTCACCATATCAGTCAGATTCATTCAAATTTGGTTATGTGGGGGTGGGCTCAACACAGGAAATTTGCGCCCACCCTCTGGCTGCACAGGAAGAGGACTCGACACAGGGAAAATGGTGTCTATATCCAGCTCTTGCCTCAAAGCCATACACCTCAGTCTGCTCTCCATATACCTCTGCACCCCTGTCACATCTGTCCACTGAAGACCAATGTGAGTGCCTGTGAGCGAGTCAGTCTGTGTGAGGGCCATTTAAGAGGATGTCTCAGCTTCCTACAGCCTTCTGTCCCACCCGGATGTTTGGAATCCCCACTGTTTTTACAGCCAGATGTTGTGGGAGTTTCTCTTCCTGGCACAAGTACTCTTGGCTGGGGAACCTGGAGTAGGGCTGGGATCTTTTGCTCCTTGAGGATGAATCTCTACAGCTGAGATATCCCTCCCAATTTTCTGCCACATTCATCTACCACATGGAGGTTTGGGACCAGCCAATTTTGCATCTCTGCTCCTCCTAAGTCTTGATGTGGCTTCTTCTTTCTATCTTTAGTTATAGAACTTCTGTTCAGTTAGACTTCAGATGGTTCTCCAGGTTGATTGTTCTGTAATTTGGTTCTGATTTTAAAGTGTTCACAGAAGGAAGAAGGCACAATGTTTAACTACTCCATCATCTTGGATCTCCTCAAAATAATTCTTAATTCCTTTTCTCTCTTCTGGTGACTAAACAGTAATAGTCAAATGGATAGCAACAGACAAGAATTCCCTTGCAGTCTTTGACCTGTTGCAGAAATGCAAACATATATAAGTTATGTGACTTTCAATTATTTTCTAGATAGAAGTGCCAGCTGTTGTGCTCTCTAATGTGTCAGCAGTTGTTACATTTTCCTTCATGTCTTTTAGTTTCACGGCAGGGAACAAAAGTACTTTTTTGATGTTATTGGAGTCTGTGAGAAACATAGTGACTCATTCGTTGTCTGTGTCCCAGCCAGCTTTGGGGGGCAGCCTGTATTCCAGAGCTGTGCAGGAATTTTCTTCTATGAACATGGCCTCATCATCACCAGTTGCCTTGGTCTTGTCTTGTTCTTTGAAAACCTACCACCGCCACATGCGGTCTTTCAGCTTGATGTTGGCAATGCATATTTCCTTCTTCATAACAGCTCAAGGAGCTCACTCAGACCCTCTTTAGAGCCAAAGGCTCATTATCTGTGGGTGAATGTAGGAATGATGCACGTCACTTCCAGGAACTCCCCATCAAGCTTCTCAAGGAGATTGTCTGTGGTCCAAAATGGAGGGCATTCAACAGCTCTTGCCACAGAGATATCATGAAGAATTTTGTGAGTTTCTTTTTCAGTTTTGAAGAGGTTAGTTTCTGGCAGCTTCACACCCAGGGCTCTCTCAAGCTCTTCTACCATGCTAATTCTCCAGTGGTTGGGGGTGAAATCATTATCTTAGGCTTGGCCCTCTAGGCCATCTGAATGGTAGGTGACCTTGTTACTGCCTGTAATGTACTTCACCATCCCTGAAACCATCATCTCTACGATTTTCATGAGATCATGATAGTCTGCATACACCATTTAAAACTCAGAGATGGTGAATTAGGGAGGTGAGTCAAATCAATCCCTTCACTTCAGAGCTGGCATCCATCATTTCATAAACCTGGTCAATTCCACCAATCACCAGCATCTTGTGGTAGAGTTCTGGAGTAATTCTCATGTATAAATCCATGTCCAGCTCATTGTTTCAGGCGATGAAAGGTTTGGCCACAGCTCCCCTGGATTGATGTTCATCATGGAAGTTCCAGTCTCTAGGAATCCCAATTCATCCAAGCAACTCATTATAGATGNTGAAGATATGGATTGAAGAGCAAAGGGCAATTGGAATTCCTATGTCCGCAAAGATGGTTCAGCATGAGGCAAGAAGAATTGCTGATGAAAAAGAAGTTACTGATTTCAAAGGAGGACACAATTGGTGCTTCAGGTTCATGAAACGGAATGGACTAAGCATGTGTACATGCACCAGAGTTGCCCAAAAGATGCCTGAAAGCTGTGAGCAGAAGGTCCTTGAATTTCATCGTTTTGTCTTTCAATGTCGGAAGACACATCAGTTTGAGTTGGGACAGATTGCAAATATGAACAAAGTCCCCCTTCAATTTGATGTCCCAAGTAACAGAACTGTTGATAAGAAGGGGGTGAAAATTGTAACTGTGAAGACAAGTGGAAATGAAAAGAGCCATTATACAGTTGTTCCAGCTTGTGGTGCCGATGGAACCAAGCTGCCTCCTATGCTGATTTTCAAATGCAAAACAATGCCAAAAGAAGACAGTCCTTGAGGAGTAATTGTCCATGTTCATGACAAGGGTTGGATGGATCAGGATGGGATGAATATCTGGTGTGAGAAAGTTTGGAGCAGGAGACCAGGTGGGCTGTTATGCAAACCTTTCCTATTGGTGCTTGATCAGTTCAGGGCACACATAACAAAAAACACAAAGAAGGTGGCTGCGGAGCAAAAAACAAAACTTGCCATCATACCTGGAGGCTTGACATCCCAGCTCCAACCACTTGATGTCAGCATTAACAAACCCTTCAAACCTGCATGAGAGACGAATAGAACCAATGGATGAAGTCTTCTGGCGACAAGTTGACACCAGCAGGACGAGTGAAGAAACAAACTATTGGAGAAGTTTGTACCTGGGTGAAAAGATCCTGGGATAATATCAAGATTGAAATCATTGTCAAATCATTCAAGAAGTGTGGCATTTCAAATGCCATAGATGGAACTGAGGATGAGGCAACTTATGAAGACAGTGATTCGTCATCACAGATGAGGGCAAGCTAATGGTTAGGAGTTTTGACAGTGATGAGGAGTTGTATGAATTTTAGGATGAATAAAACTTGAGTTCAATAACTTTATGTAATACATTTTTTTTTTCAAATTTCAGGTCCCAAAATTAAGGTGCGTCTTATACATGGGGAAATACGGTAAGTATTGCTATTCCATCTTTTTATTAATTTTGTTCTTTTTCATTTCTATTTCATGAAATATCATTTACTATCCCTTTATTTCTGATTGCCTGCATCTTTCAATCTGAAATTAGTCTCTTGTAGGCAGCATATGTGAGGGTTTTGTTTTCTTATCCATTCAGCCCTCCTGTGTCTTTTGATTGGAGCACTTAATTCATTTATAGTGACAGTAATTGTTAATATAATATATCTATAGCTTTTGCCATTATTCATAATTTTTATTTTTTTCCATCTTAAAAAAGTCCCTCTAACATTCCTTTTAATACTGGTTTGATGGCGATGAACTCCTTTTGCTTTTTCTTGTCTGGGAAGCTCTTTGTCCTTTGATTGTAAATGATAACTTTGAGAGTAATCTTGGCTGTAAGTCATTGCTTTTCATCACGTTGAATACTTGGTGCCAACCCTTCTGGCCTGCAAAGTTTCAGTTGAGAAATCAGCTGATGATCTTATGGAGCTCCTTATAAGTTAGTAGTTGCCTTTCTCTTGCTGCTTTTAGGATTCTCTTTTTGTCTTTAACCTTTGACATTTTTAATATAATGTGTCTAAATGTGGGTCTGTTTGGATTCATCCTGTTTGGAACTCTGCTTCCTGGATTTGTATGTCTATTTCCTGTGCCAGGTTAGGAAAATTTTCAGTCATTATTTCTCAATCTCTGACTTCCTCTCTTTTCCTGGTCCCCCCATGATGCAAATATTGTTACACTTGATAATGTCCCAGAGGTCTTTTAAACTGTCCTCATATTTCTTTTCTTTTTCTTTTTTTTATTCTTTTTTTCTTTTTGCTGTTCTGATTGGGTGTTTTCTGCTACCTTTTTTTTCCAAATTGCTGATTCGATCCTTTGCTTCATCTAGTCTGCTGGTAATTCCTTCTAGTGCATTCTTCATTAGTTATCTTCACTTCTGACTTTTTTTTATGGTTTTTATGTCCTTTTTTATGCTTGCAGTCTCTTTGTTGAAGTTCTCACTAAGTTCTTTGAGTTTTCTTACAACCATTGTTTTGAACTCTGTCTGTAGTAGATTACTTGGTTCCATTTAGTTTAGTTCTTTTTCCTAGATTTTTCCCCTGTCCCTTCAATTGGAATGTATTTCTTTGTTTCCTCATTTTGGCTGTGTTTGTTTCTATGTATTAGGTAGATCTGGTATGTCTCCCAGTCTTGCTAGGTCGTCTTATGTAGTAGGTGTCCTATGGCAGTGTTGCAGTTTCTTTGGTCACCTGCTCTAGGTGATCCAGGAGTGTCTCTTGTGTGGGTTGTGTGCCCTCCTATAATAGTTGAGCCTTGATTGCTGTTGTCATGTCAGTGAGTGGGATTGACCTTCAGGCTGACTGGCTGTGGGTTTTGGCCACGTCCATATCTTATGAGCTGCTATGAGGGAAGCTCACTCTGCTGATTGGGACTCACCCCAGTGGGCTCTGGTGTCTGTTGTGACCACCCTTCTTGTGTGCCACTTGTGGGGCTAATTGGGCAGTACTCTGCTGTGGTCTGAAGCCAACCTCCAAGTATGTTGGTTCTGGGTCTGTTGGGAGGGGCTCTGGTGCAGGCCCAGGTCACCCATTGCCTGTGACTAGCCAGAAGCTACCTGGTAGGAGGTACAAATGATCTAGAGTTTTTCATTCCCTGTGCTAAACATGAAGGCACATGGGAGAGGCCACACTGTGAACCAACAATGCCTGCCATCAGTACTAGGCTCGGGTAACTTTGAAAAATGCCAGAATACCCAGGGGCCTGCTGTCATGTGACAGTGCCCTTAAGGTTCAGCCACAGATAAAGCCTCATGCAGTATGCAAATTGGGTGAGGCAGGGTCTCAGAGAATCACTAGAGTGGGAAAAGTTGTGGTCACCAGGTTAATGTAAATTCTGTTTTGGTGCCAGTATTGAGCCCGGAGCTACTCAGCAAAAGTCTCAGAGCACATCAAGGCCAGTTGCCACCTGTGGGGCCTGCAGACTCCAATAGTTTTAAAAAAATGTGCAGTGATGCGGGCTGGCTGCTCATAGAGAAAGTGCCTCCTGTGTTGGGGGAATTCAGTGGGCCAGGGTCTCCAGTGAGACAGCAGGGTAGAGTAAGTGGAGCTCACCATATCAGTCAGATTCATTCAAATTTGGTTATGTGGGGGTGGGCTCAACACAGGAAATTTGCGCCCACCCTCTGGCTGCACAGGAAGAGGACTCGACACAGGGAAAATGGTGTCTATATCCAGCTCTTGCCTCAAAGCCATATACCTCAGTCTGCTCCCCATATACCTCTGCACCCCTGTCACATCTGTCCACTGAAGACCAATGTGAGTGCCTGTGAGCGAGTNGAGAGAGAGAGAGAGAGAGAAAGAGAGAGAGAGAGAGAGCGCTAACATATGATATTATATTAATTTCAGGGTTACAGCATAGTTATTTAACATTTATATACCTAAAAAAGTGATCACCATGATAAGTCCAGCAACCATCTGACACTGTACCATGCTATCACAATATTATTGACTATATTCCCCATGCTGTATGCTACATTCCCATGACTTATTTGTTTTATACCTGGAAATTTCAACCTCTTATTTCCCTTCACCTTTCCTCCCAATTTTAAAAGTTTTCAACTACAGTTGACATTCAATATTGTTTATATTAATTTCAGCTGTACAGCATAGTGGTTAGACATTTATATAATTTAAGAAGTGATCCCCCTCACTAGTCTAGTACCCATTTACTATAGTTATTACCATATTATGGACTGTATTCCATTATGCTTTGCTTTACATCCCCATGAATAATTTGTAACTACCTATTTGTACTTTTTAGTCCCATCACTTTTTTCAACCTGCTCTCAACGCTTTCCCATCTATTACTACAACAAATCTAGTAACTGTCTGACACCATATATAGCTATTACAATATTATTAACTATATCCCTTATATTATAACCTACATCCTCATAACTACTTATTAACAACCAATTCGTACTTCTTAATCCCTTCTCCTTCTTTCACTCACACCCCCAAAACCTCTTCCATCTGGCAACAATCAAAATGTCTTCTGTATCTATAAGTTTGTTTCTGTTTTGTTTAATTTTGTTCTTAGATTGCACATATAAGTGATATCACATTGCATCTGTCTTTCTCTATCTGATATACTCCACTCAGCATACCCTCCAGGTCCATCCATGCCACTGAAGATGGCAAGAACCATGTCCGAGCAATATTCCACATGTACCACCACCTCTTTATCCATTCTTCCATCAGCAGACATCCAGGCTGCCTCCACATGTTGGCCATTGTAAACAATGCTGTAATCAACATATGGATTCACGTGTCCCCTCGGAATAGTATTTTGAGTTTCCTTGGATAAATCCCTGAAGCAGGATTACTGGGTCCTTATTAGTCTCTTCTTAAAGCCTTTGTTTTAAAGTCTATTTTGTCTGGTATACCATATTTCCCCATGTATAAGATGCGCCCTTTTTTGAAAAATTTTGGGTCCAAAAACTGGGTGCATCTTATACAGTGGTTGTAGATTTTTTTACTTGCTTTTCCTGCTTTTTTCGCGCTTGTTGTCTTTGTGCTCATTGTTTTGCAAGTGTTACCGGTATATTACAGTAGGTTACGTTTTGCCAC
>NW_017732128.1:83551-85132 GCF_001890085.2 Hipposideros armiger | reverse complement strand
TTCATTTGGGTCTCCTCCTCAGCACCCACATCATTGTCAGTGATGTGGTTGGTGGCAGCCGCATTAGCCTGGCTTAGTTGTTTCTCACTGAGCTCTTTCTGCTTGGCCTCTTTTTCTACTACTTTCTTCTCTGCTTTCAGGTATCTCTTTAGTTCATTTTTGCTCAGTTTTGGCTCACTGCTATCCGTGTTCACTTCACCCCAAGAATGCCATACCTGAAAGTGTTGCTGTTGTACTTTATACTATTTCTTTTAGTCAAAATTTTAGCTGACTACAAAATGTGATGATTAGCAGAAATCCTAAACATTATCTTTAAATAATACCTCTGAAGGACAAGGGAGATTCTGATGGCAAGATGCAAACCAGAAAAATGCACAGTCCTTTAGATATCTTGTTTCAAATTAATTTTTTTAAAAAGCTGCTTCAGGTTTGATGTTTTTCAAATTATCAGTAAATTAAGGCATACATTCAATCACTCATTCTACAAGATTTATTAGAATCCCTAATACTGAAGACATTGTGTTAATATCTAAAATACAGCAGAAACAAAACACATGTAATCCTTGCAATCATGAAGCAATCTAGTGAGGCATAGATAAGAAAAATTAAACGAACAAACAAAAAATACCCTTAACTGTGGTAAGTGCTCTAAATGGAAATGATAGTAGGGTGTAAGAGGGAAAAATGGAAAGGAAATGTATTGTTTTATGTAGATCAAACTGTGAGAATCTCTTCAAAGGAGGTGACATCAATTGAGAGTTGAAGAAATAAAAGGATCAAGTGCTAAGGAGAAAGAAAGAAAAGGCCCCTCTGTAACTTTCTTTAGTTAAGAAAATGTGAATATGTTTGTGAAACAAAAGTAAACGAGGACAAAATTTAGGGAGAATAGGGGAGGACTGGATTAGATATAGTTTTATAGGCTGTGGCCAGAATTTGAACATTTTTTTGAGGTGGTCATAAAGAGTCTGGGTTCTCTTACCATTGCAATGTGATGTCACTTTAAACAGAGAATGAAACACCCTAATAATGTTCTTGGCAATCGTCTTAGCTACCGTGGGTAATAGGTTATAGCCCAGATAATCCCATTTTATTGACTAAAAAAAGCACTGATTTTGTCATTGGCATTGTTATAGTAAATAAAGTTGTTAATTTGAATTTTAAACCTATAACTCTTTTCCATGGAATCAATAAAGTTTTTTTTCCCCCCAATTTGGGTGAAAAGAAGCCACCCAAACAGTTTAATTTATCTTCTGTTGACTTTTCATCATAAAATGTTGCTTAACCCAAACAATAAAAATATGTAAAATGTAATTTCTCAATTACACACTCTCTCTTCTTATGAAGGTTGTGTGGCAACTCACAGTATACAGTATTCTCTGTAGAGATGATTTTCTTTTTCTCTTTTATGGTATTTTTCATTTTTATAAAATTACTTTATTAGTCTTGGTTTTATCATACTGCTTTATTCATGGGTAGTATTTTTCTTAATGGAAAAAAGGATCAGATTTTGAATACTTCGAACATTATGCTGTCCCTTCCTCATTAAATGAAATTGACCCTAAATAAATTAAAATCCATAAA
>NW_017732128.1:74733-80191 GCF_001890085.2 Hipposideros armiger | reverse complement strand
ATCCCTCAGCATTTTATAAGTACTCAGCTAAAAGATAAGCTTACTTCATTTTGAAGAAAATACTTATTAGTAATTATCTAAGAGATTATGATTATACTTAAAAATATTCAGCAAGATAGCTGGATATAATGTAAAGCCATAAATCAAGAATGCCCATGGTTAATTAAACTGCATTTCTTGAGCAAAACAGAAAGTATGTCAATCATATATGAGGTTCCTACTCTATCTGCCTGCTAAGCATTTAGACTTTGAAAAAATAAAGAAATACATTGGGTTTAGCATTATTTTAGATGTGAACCACATCACTAGCAGATAATACCACATTATTTTTCTGGAATGACAATGAGAACATTCACCTTAAGAGCCTCCCTTTGATACAGTCTTTAAAATCATCTAGAGTGGGATGTGTTAGGAATAAAATAGAACCACAGGTGGTGTTTTGGTTCTCTAGTCCCAAATGCTTCAAATAGAAAAAATAAATTAACAGATGAAATAGAGAATCTGTATGAAGTCTGGAAGAATCTCTTCAAATCTTTAATTGGCCTGTTTAGATCTTAATAACAACAAAACACATTATCATGAAAGTGAGCAGGGCTGGAATAATTAAAAATTAGTGAATCATTATCATTTGTATGTTATTTTAAATTGAGTTACGTTTTTCTAGGAGATTTTTTTTTCTTTTGAGAATTAACCAGCGAATACATTTGTTTAAAATACTTTTTTAAAAAATTAAAATTTATTGGGGTGACAGTGGTTAGCAAAGCTACATAGGCTCCAAGTGTACAATTCTGTAACACATCATCTATATATCACATTGTGTGTTCACCACCCAGAGTCAGTTCTCCTTCCTTCACCATATGTATTTGATCCCCTTTACCCTCATCTACCAACCCCTACCCTCTTATCCTCAGGTAACCACTAAACTATTGTCTATGCTTATGAGTTTCTGTTTCTTTGTTTGTCTTGTTCCTTTGTCACTGTGTTACTTTCAGTATTATATCCCACATATCAGTGAAGTTGGATGGTTCTTGACTTTTTCTGACTTATTTTGCTTAGCATAATTATCTCAAGATCCATCAATTTTGTCGCAAATGACACTATTTCATTTTTTCTTATGGCAGAATACTTTTAATCACAGTTTACTTAATTTTTTTTTTTAATCCAGCAAGCCCTTCCCTCTAGAGTAAAACTCAACTATGAGGGGCATATTTCTGTTTCTCTTTTCCTCACTATGTAAGCTATTGTAGCTCCTGTAGCTAACAAGAGCGGTAGGGTCAGAAGGCTTTTTGAAAATTGTCTCATAGTCAATGGCCTGTTTAGTATAGTTGCTAGTGAGTATTGTCAGTTTGACTTTTTCAGCACAACTGCTAAATAGCTAACGTTATGTTATACTACTGTTGCTTAGAAATTATTAAAGTATGTATAATTGTAAGCTGAATATTTTAGCGAGTAATTGGAACACCATTTATGTATTTTTTTTCTGGGAGACGGAATGATATGATACCATTAGAGATAAATAAAATAATTAAAGAAAAACTTTGGAGAATCAGCAAAAAATAATGCCCAAAAGAAATAAAGTTCATATAAACTTTAAAAATATATAAATATAAAAATCATAATTAAGGTCCAGATAATTGTTGAAAATATTGCAAAAATCATCATTGGAAAGCATNAGAATTAATTTGAGAGTGCTACTCTTGCAATTTTTATATTGATTTTCATTACCAAAATAAAATAATATTTTTATGGTTGTTTCCTCTTCTTGCATTTTTTGATAAAAATCACACTTTAATTAAATCTTTGTGTTAATGTGCTTAGGACTATTTCCCACCTCAATAAATCAGAACTACCAAATCTGTTCAGTTTATTGAAACTGCAGTCAATACTAATTTCCTTTTGGTTCAGTAATTTCATTTACTTGTGTATTGGAAGTTGAATTATTTGTGATTACAGTTTCAATATATAAAGATAAATGTGATATAATGTCTAAATTGTAACTACAGAGGCTCAATTTTTATACTATTCTGTGTATTGGAACCTTTTCAGAAAGTAAGTATAAATGTTATTAATTCTAATATTTGTGTATTTTTGTTGGACATTATTTATGCAAATATATACAAATAAACACATTCACTTGAACATATACATTTGAAATGATAAAACAGCAAAATTAGTAAGCAAAAGTAGGAGTAATTCACAGCCATCCAAGTGCCCTGCTGTAGCATGAGTATTGAAACATAGATGTTCTGTGCTCCACACTTACCAAAGAATTATTTCTCAATGTTTTATATTTTAAACAACACTAAAGTTGTGGGATAGTAAACAATTTTACTTAATACCAAGGTATTTTCCACAATTTTACAATAATTGATTAATATGTCTACAATTGATTAATTATCTAAAGCAAGTCTGATCTTCACCTTTTATTTTCATAAGAAAAATCAGTATTTTGTCACATTTATTATTACCAAAAGAATGCTTATACATAAATAAAAAATAAAAATTCCAACTTTTCTGAAACGATAAAAATGATACACGGTAAGAGTAACAAGAACTTTATAGTGCCATGTAATACATAGTGTAAAGTTTGCATTTGTATTTTTCAACAATAAATTATATTATTTATGAGAAGCAACTGACCCTGAATAGTTTGAATAATTTTATTCTAAAAAATGTATTTTCAGGTCGGCCGAGTGGCTNGAGGATAGTAGAAGAGGGGAAAGGGGGTCAAATATGTGGTGATGGAAGGAGAACTGACTCTGGGTGGTAAACACACAATGTGATAGATAGATGATGTATTACAGAATTGTGCACTTGAAACCTATGTAATTTTTCTAACCATTGTCACCCCCAATAAATTTTAATTAAGAAAAGTACATACTTGAGTGCTGCTTTTTATGAATGTGTAATATATTAGTGCTTTTTGTGACAAAAATCATTACTAAAATCAGAAACATTATGGCTTAAGACTTTGGAAAACTCACACATATTGTTCTCTGAGACAAAGGTAAGAAATTCAAAGATTATTTTTTCACTGTTTCTTCAGTAAAATAATGCCTGAAAACTCATGAAAGTATTTTGCCTTTGCTTATTAAAACAAATTGACAACATCATTTGATTCTTAATCTAGTTTCTGGCTCTTTCTTCAGTCTTTTGACAAGTATGTTAAGTATAACCTTTTGAATATTTAAATAATCTAATGTGTGTGCTTCTTAAAAACCTAACTATGTAGCTTTTAAATAAGAATAGATATTATAAAATGCATGATTGTTAATAGCTGTATTTTTACTTTCTCTGTAAGTAAAAATCATAGCAGAGATGGGGGTCCAGGAGAATCAGGAAAATTAGAGAAATGAGCTATTGATTCAACAGATGAATTTTTGTTCTATCTAAAAGGGATAACCTGAAATCAGGTACAAGTCATTGTCCTGTGAAATGTGGGTCAGTGTTATCAATCTTCTGATTCTTCAAGAAAAAATTGGAATTCAGGTTCTATATCAAGTTTCTTCAGGGTTATATATAAGCGACAAATTCAAATGTTTTCAACATTGTGTGTAAACCAAGAAATCATGGGTGAGCTCTCTATTTGGCATGCATGCCTCCAGTTCTTTATCTCAAAGTATTAGGACGAGCAAGATAAAACACCTGTTTTGAGTGTGTCATTCTGCTTACTGAGATTATTTGACATGCATGCAATTTATTAAACATTTTAAAATTCTTTATGTTCAAAAGACTGTTGTCTATTTCCCTTAGAGTTGCAAAAATTTTATTTTCTTAAAGATCATTTAGCCTTTGAATGAGATACTGTCTAACTATACATGATGAATGACATAATTTACAAATAACTGTTCCATAGTTTAGAAGAGATCATAACTGTTTAGTGGACAGTAAACAAAGTCTTCCTAAAAGAGGGAGGACTTGAATTTGAATCTGAATAGTCACCTTGATTATAGCATTTGAACTTGAATGTTCTCTTCCAACCTTGTTAAACAATCTAGTTTTAACTAACACTATGGCACATATTTTAAAAATGGTATAATGCAACTAATATTTGTAGCAAGATTCATAGTTGTGTTATTTAGTTAGTGGTAAGAATATTAGAGCATGAATATTTATAAATTGTTATTATGAGGTATACCAGTTTGAGCACTGATTATTCTGTTAAGCCCTTATACTGATTCAAATTTCTCACATGCTGCTTCTATTTACAAAATGTTATCCTGGCCTCACAAATTCTAATGAATTTTTAATTGTGAAGTAATGATATGGCATTCTATGAACACTAAAAAGTTATCCATCATTAAATATACTGTATAAACTGATTCTTTTCCACTCCTGTTTGCCTGAAGCCTACCTACTTTTTTGACAACTTGTCATTTGATTTGCTTGAAATAAAACAAAAAAAAATCATTACTTTGCTTTTGGATTTCTTCCTTGTTATGGTAACTTAAATTGCAATTTCTCATTTACATACAGTAACAGCTTAATTGGATTATTATCTTAGTTTCTCCTGGGAAATCCTCTCTGCATAGGAAACTGCATTTTGGGCTCACTCTTGTTGATCCTGTTTATTTGCAAACATATATCTATTTATTATTCATTGAAAATTTCCTGTTCACATTTTTGCATATTCTCATCTTTTAAGCTAAGAGAATCTTTGCAAATCATTTAAATATGTTTAAGATTCTGTCACTTTCCCAATTTAAAAAGTGCTGTTAGCTTACATAAAAGATGCCATAAGATTAGTTATGAATATAATTTCCCCACTTCTACATTTGAATGGTCTGCTTTATAAATGAGTATAGCTAGCAGTGAAATCTACTTTGACAATCAGCGAATACATGCACTGTATAACTAAGATCAAAGTCTTTTTATTAGTATGGTGTTTGGGATCACATGATTTTCAGATTTTAATTTAGAACATTTTTAAAGGAAAAGAAAAAACAGTGATTTAAAAAACATAAAAAGTGAGAAAAATATTAAAATGAGAATGGTTGCAGGGCATTGAAAGAGGCATGAGCACAAATTCGTAAATTTAATAAATTGCTCTGCATCTTGGAGTTAGAATACTCCACCTTTAAGGCGAATTTCAGTGTCAACGAATACCTACTCCTTAGATGTAATTTTAATTAAAATTAATGTTTTGTTTAATCTTTATCTCTAAAATGTATTGAATTTCAAATACATAGAGTGAAAAACAGAATTTTCTTATGTTGATATAGATATTTATGAATCTCTTACTTTGATTAGTTATGACTCTTATTCAAGTACTGCACTAGAGACAGGAAATACTCCCTATAGCAATAATTCTGACAATAGATGCACATAGCCTAGATAAGAAACAATATCACCCACTTATTTTATTTATAATTTCAATTTTTGTTTCTAAATGTATCCTGTAGTCATCTTATCCACTGCTTTTCAATAAAAGCTTTCTCATGAGTTGACACCATGGTCC
>NW_017732128.1:73597-74543 GCF_001890085.2 Hipposideros armiger | reverse complement strand
AAAAAAAGATGTTCTACTTTTCATCTTTAAGTGCATACATGCATGATGGATTTTCATGGTAATATTTCAACAAAATAAAGTTTTGTCTTTTCAAGTTAAAACATTAATGCATAGTTGAATACACTAAGACCTCTTTGTTGTTAAGATCTAAGGATAAATATGAATAAATAGATTCTTCTGAATCTAATAAATGTATAGAGTCTCTGAATTTTCCATTGTAATTAGATTGCCCACTGAATTAATAGGTTCTCCACTCATGGATTAGTTGTTTACAAGGTGGGTCTCCATTGTTTTCATCTTTCAGTAAACCAACTCTGGGAGCCTGCTTCCCATAGTTCTAGTAAATATGGCTTTCTTGCCTCTCAAACACCATAGGGATATTTTTAGTCATTATTTATTTAACTACTGGTAACACAAAAACATGCTGGGTTTTGCATCACTAAACTTTTCTCCTCCTTTGGAGTCACTCTGTTAATTTCTTTAGCCACTCGGTGTCTGTTACCAGTTCATCCTCCTCTAACTACCTTGGTATATTTTATTCATCAAGGCTGGGCTCTTGGCTATTTTCTCTGTTCAGTGCCTTTCTCCCTAGGATGGATTTCATTCATACTTAATTTCAGAAATTATTGAGTGGCCTATATAATATTTTCATTTGAATGTATTAAAAATACTGGAAAATAATGACAAAAAGTAGTTTCCTTCTCTTTTATTAGTTGGGTTATTCCAAAAACAGAGTTTAAGATAGGGGTCTAGAAGCTAATAGTTCACTTGCAGGTGGTGCCAGGTAGCAAAGTGAAGAAATAGAGAGAGTGACATAGAGAGAACAAAACACATTGAAACATACGCTATTGAGCTGGGCCTGAAGTGGGCACTCAGGGCTCAGGTCCTTTGCTGCTTCCATTAGGGGCTGTGTAAAATGTATCAGAATAGTTCCTCTGAAGGATGA
>NW_017732128.1:70216-71495 GCF_001890085.2 Hipposideros armiger | reverse complement strand
AGTCTCTACTTTATTATAATAAATAATGTGGACAGTGTTCCTTCATATTTCCAATATTTTAAGTAATTCATTTTATAGTATTTATTATTGTATGAAATACATCAAACCATCTAGGTCAGAATGGTCCAAAAGAACTTTCTGTGATGATAGAAATATCCTATACCTGTGCTACCCAATATGGTAGCCACATATCAACATATCAATATATCAACATTGAGTTCTCGAAATAAAACTAGAACAATTGTGGTACTTGATTTTAAAATTTTTATTTAATTTTAAATACTTACATTTACATCTTCACACATGCCCAGAATCTACCGTATTGGACAGCTTAGATCTGTTCTCCTTTTGATCAACATAGTGTAAGTTTCCCCAACAAATGTCTCTATGTAAATTGTAATTTATATCTTTTATATGAATAAGTTGTAAACAAATCACACACCCGAACTTGTTAAATGGGGATAATTTGAATTATACCTATTTAAGAACTATAAATTCAAATTTTTTGATAAAATAGAAATTTTAGACACTGATAATGAAATACTGCTGAAATAGATATTTAACATATTTTATAAAGTATAAGAAATTATCAATAATTTACAGAATATTATCTATATTTTCATAGTCTTTAAGACTGTTAGTTTCATAAAATCTCATGTCTACTAAAGTATTTATATTTTTCCTTAGAAAATAGTTCTATGAATGATGTAGCTATTATTTTGACAAATTTATGCTAAATTTTAAATGAGTAAATCAAAAGTATAATGTCTATAGATAACAATATTGTATTATATTTTTAAAAGTTGTTAAAACAGTAGATATTGAAAGTTATCATCATGAGAAAAAAATTATAACTATGTGAGGTGATGGATGTTAACTAAATATTGTGTTAAGAATTTCACAATATATATATTACTCAAACCATTATGTTGTATATCTTAAACTTATACAATACAATATATCAATTAAATCTCAAAACTGGAAAAAAAGAAAGAACTCGTAAATAGAAAAAACATTTTAAAAAGATGTAAAGTCATTCTATTATTATAAGGTGTTACAATAAATTAAATATATACATCTTTCACCAATATTTATTTTGTAAAGTTAGGATCACTATTTTTTCAGAATTCTGCATGGCATAATTATGTTTCTCTTGCTTTAATTGTTTCATTCACAGTATAGTTAGCTGTACTGTGGTAATTATATTGAAGCCTAGTTTGTTATATTTTTAGGTTAATAGGCAATTGAAATATTATATGCTCTTTTGAAGACTATCCTT
>NW_017732128.1:60577-63591 GCF_001890085.2 Hipposideros armiger | reverse complement strand
TGTGTTAAAAATTTATTCTCTAAATGGGAATTATACTTTGCCATCAATTGAGAGTTCAGTTTGAGCTCTTATTTTAACTATGATTGCATAATTTAAAAGGTTATAAGATCTAGTCCACAAAATATATCAATTAGCATATTTTCATGTGTTGCCTCCCTACCACAGACTGATTTGCAAATTTTATCATTTACTCTATTAGTATAATGCTTTGTTACAGTATTTTATAAAAGTATCATCTATACATTATTAGCAGATTTTATCTATTATGAAAATAATTTGCACTATAATGAACATATATATTTTTAAACACAATTGATTTAACTTTCATCTTTGGGTACAATTCATAAAATGTTTATTTGTTTTTTAAACACTTAAATATATTGGTATGTTTCAAGCCTCTAGTTTCTTTTGCTTTGAACTATACAATTTATGTGATCTTCCATTAGCTTCTGAAAATATGCTCTTGGCACTCAGTTTACCACTAAGTTCCAGTTTGTGATACACAGAGGGAATGCTAGGAGTCTATTTAGGTGACAGATAGAAATATATTCTTTTTCTTTCACTAAATATCACTTTAAGAATATAATGGGAACACAGATTTCACAATATCCCTGGATTCTCAAGAATTCTGTGTTCAGCTAAACATACTGAAAAGTCAGAAGCCTGTAATAGCTGATTTCCCCAGTTTTACTAAATGCACCAGGTAAATTTTGCATTTTACATTTATTCAGTATCAATTGCTAGTTTTCTAAAGTGTGCAGTTATTGAATGCATGTGCTTTTAGATCAACTGTAATTAACCTCTCTTAAGATCCTTATTTTCTTATTTTTATTTCCATAATATTCTGTTGGAATAAAGTCAATATCTACAGATAGTCCATTAACATATCCAAAAATAATTAAGACACTAACAGATTTATATTGGCTACATTCCTCAAGAACCAACTATATGCTGAAATCAGTTTTGCCAAGAAAATATTTTGAATAGTCCTCATGCCTTGTATAATTAATAAAGTTAATTAAGCCCCTCTTCTCTAGTTTGGGCCAGTTTGCAGTCACATTGGATTTAAAAGAGCATTCTATTACAATCAAGCACTTTATAGTATCAGACCTAAGGCATCCTTTTGAATAAAATGCCTATGAACAATGCTTTGGGAATTACATCTGGTCAATATGCAATCTTTGTAGCACTATGAGAAAGGTTCTTTCTCAGCAGAGATCTGGCGAGGTGAATAATTCAAGTAAGAATTGACATTGCTAGAGGCCAAATTGCTGAAATATTTCTCGATTAGAATTATAAGAACATGAGAGATTTTTGGAAAGAGAATAAAGGTCATTTGGTCCATCAAGGCATATCCTTTTTAGTACTCCATTTCCCCAAGGATGGCATCTAATTGTTTCTTGAATGACATTTCTGCTTTTTGCCTCAACAACTTTGCCTGCAGGCTCTTCTGAGCACTTATTATTCTCCACATGAAAAGTTACTTTCTGAAATATGTGCTGAATTTATTTTTTAATTTCCATTTATGCCTTCCTGTCCTATAATCTGTGTTGAAATGGAAATAATAATTTGGGTTGACATTATCTGTGGCAGTTAAGACTTTATATGCTTCAAATCAGACAGCTCTGACCCTGTCCTTAATATTATATGCCCGGATTTATGGTCCTAACAACCAGTGCTGCATAGCAAACAGTGGTAGGGGTCACAGTTAGAACATGTTATATTTCTAAAATTCATAATTGCTCAAGTATATATTTTTTTCTTAGAAAATAGAGACTGGACCTCACCAAAAATAACTGAAAAGTAAATTAATTCATTGGTGTGTATTCCCTATCACTTGCATATATGTGTACACACGTGTATGCACATGTGCACACATGTACACATCCACAGATGCATACATGTATGTATATCATTTACTGGTGTACATGCTATATACGTGTGTGTGTGTGTGTGTGTGTAGCCTGACTTTCTCTTTAAAAAGAGTAACAAGAAAAGCAACAAGTTTAATGCTATCTAAATAGACATTTTATTCTGTATTATTTTTACCCAAGATCAAATAATAATTGCATTACTTTTGACTAAATATTTACAAAATATAAATTATAAAATANCATTCTACTGTTCATGGGAATTTGGGTTCCAGGATACAATATTATAAATGATGTTGTTATGTTAGTGTATAAGTCTCTTACGCTAAATGTGTACTCAATTTCTGATAAGTATATAACAAGGAGTGGAGTTCCATAAATTCAAGTCTACACAATACTGTAAAAGAGTTTACAAAACCTGTGTAACCAATTTATTTTCCCATCAGCAGTATATGAGGGGTCTTTATTATGCTATCAATTTGCATTTGTCTGAAGACTAAAAGAGCAGAGCATCTTTTATATGCTTACAGCCTATTTGGATATCATTATTTGCAATGTGTTTGTTTCTCTACTTTGTCCCTGACTGGAACAAACAGTTCAAGGACTATCGGCTGGTCCATGGGCCACATTTTAAGTAGAAGTGTTCTAGGGGAAAGTGATTCCAAATGCCAGATTCTCCTCTCTCCTTTCTTTTCTCTCAGGTATTGATTCTGTAATTCTTTACTGCCTTGTAATTTCTCTGATTCTGTCAAAAAGGTTTTTTTTCTATTTTTATGAATAGTCTGCCAAGTTTTTCTAATTGTTCTCAGTAGGAGTATGTTAGTTAAATGTATCTAGATCTTCTTTAATAGAAACAGGACATAAAACTCACTTTTCACTAGTGTCAAGTATTTTTGTTATTTCTAGAGTCAATTATCTAGTCTAAAATTTCTCTCATCAACTTGTATGACTTGGCAGGGAAGAAAAATGCCTTGGAAAACTATATTTTTAAATCTCCAAATTTCAGAATTCCCAATCTAATGTCACCCCTGTTTTATTGAAATAGAATAAAATAATGTTTCCATATTTTAAAATTTATATTTTTTGTTAATCCCTTAGAGCAGCGGTTCTCAACCTGTGGGTTGTGACCCCTTTGGAGGTCAA
>NW_017732128.1:30014-55209 GCF_001890085.2 Hipposideros armiger | reverse complement strand
CTCACTTTTAGTGAGTTTCCAGACAGCAAGTAACAACCTTTTAGCTTTTGTTTTTGGAAGTGTTAGGAAGAGAGAATCATTACTTAATCAATATACATATCCCTTCTTATCATTAATCAAATTTTAGAAAAATCAACCATTCTGTTTCAAAGATACTATTTGGCATGTTAGGCCAATTATTATAATCAAACTCCCATTACAATCAATGACCATTAGATCTAAAGTGAGCAATCATGTAGGTTAAGTCAATTAGTTAAACGAACCATCTCCAGACATTGCATTGGTCACAGTGACTGGTGCCAATTTATCCAATAAAATCAAGGTGCAGAATTTTGTTCTGATTTGTGAAAAACAATTATTTGTTTTCCTTTAGATATAAAGGAGGAAGCATGTTGCTTGTAACTGGTAAAAGCACATTGCTACTCATAAAGGAACCTAGGACACAGCATATGCAAATGTGAGTGAGACCCAGACTCTCTCGAAGTGGGAAATAAAGCCCTGAAACCCAATGCAAATTTTCATTTTTCAGTTGCATGAACAGTAAAACTTTATATTGTTTAAACCAGTTAAATTTGGGTTTTGCTAACTGCAAATAAAATCATTCAAGCTGATCATTTAAATTTTATTTTTAAATTGAACTATACCACTTTAACCTGCCTGGTTTTTACAAAATGTTTGTGTACTTTATATCTTTGTGAATCTGGATTTTACCAGTTACCATCATACTACCCCATAAACTATGTTTAAGGATCACCATAAAATCATTAGGTACAAATAAGGTACTCCACTCGCAACAATCTTTATGTAGGCAAAACACACACACACACACACACACACACACACACACACACACGCGCGCACCCAAATCACACTAAAAAAGAGGTAGACTAGGGAGGCAATTAACATGGTCTTACTGGCTGGTTCTGGCAGCATATTGAGATGAACAACAACTAGTAGAAACATAAAATCTGACCTTGGTTAATTTTTTTTTTAATTATATGGACTGGTCAATATTAAACCAGGTACCGCAAATAAACTTATCCATGGAATTGATTACTTTTTTAGAATATAGTGAAATAGAATTTCGGGCTATGCTTCTCATTTATGTGTTACTTCTAAAAAAGAACATAGGTGAAGAACAACATACTCTTTTTATTATCAGAGTCCTTGTCATTAGTGTCATTGCCATCAGTGTAGGAGAAACTTTCCTATGATCGTAAGAAGTACTTTAATCACAAAGAAATAGGAAAGTTATGACATTTTTTTTCTTTTATCACAAGAGCAGCAGGATTCTCCCTTTATCATGAGCAAAGTGAATCTCTTTTCCCATCTCTCTTTTTGAAACAACTTTTGGAATAAGAGGGTCATAAAGTTTAGGGTGGAAGAGTATGATTCTGAGAATATACTTTTAGAACTTCTAGGCCTAGTTTCTAAGTCTGAAAAGTTTTTGAATATCCAAGATTGCTTTTTTCAACTGTAAAAATCTTCATATGCTTTAATCCCCACAGCCAATTCGTTAGAAAAATAAAAGGAGAAAAAGACAATGATTTATAAATTAATTTATTCACTCCTGTGATTTCTTAAGGTTAGCAGGACACTCTAAGGGGACTTGGATACTGGAGATAGGACATTACACAACCTTAATGTATACAATATGTGCAATATAAAATAATGGAGGATGTCAGAGTAAGAAAAGGTGCTCTTGAAATTTAGTCAACAGTCATTGATCTGAAATGAAAAGTGAACATTGACTTCTAGTAGGTAAACTAAACTTTATAATTCTTATCGTGCTATACACATTATGCAAATTATCCAACTGTGATTAATATTATGTTGCCCTTTGATAAAAAGCATCAGTGATTTTTGGAAACTAACAAAAAATAAGTGGTAATATGACCTGTTTGAAAACATTTTCAAACTTAAGTACTCCATACTTTCATGACAAAATGTACTAATTTTCTAAATTATTTTACAGTGAAAAAAAAAAGTGAATTCAGTACATTTGCATCATGCCAATTATTCTAATATATAATTGCCAATTATTCTAATATATAATTACATTGACCTACTTTCAAAATATTTTAAAATGAATTTGTTATAGAAATAAAGCATAGAGTAGGAATAAACATGCACATGTCTAGAGATTTAAATATTACATATATTATTCAACCACTTTTCAATGGCTAACAATTTCATATAGTTAGAGTATCCCAAGAAAGATAGTTTATTTGCTAGTATGTTTGAAAAAGTCAAAATCATAAGTGTGATTAGATAATTACATAAATCCCTGACTTTAATAATTTAATCTAAATAGTCAGTGTATATTATTTGAGGTAAATGAAGATATATTTGCTCTTTAAGTGTTAATTAGTTCCATACAATGATAAATCTTGTATTTACAATGAGCTATAAAGATGACTACTATAACATAAGGTTCATGCTCACCACATACCACAGTTATTCTAATAAATGACACCAGATTTCTAAAGCAAATAATTATCTGTGAGTAAATTGCATGTTGGCTTGACACTTCCTCCCACAGTAGCTGGCATCTCTCTCTCCAGTCGCTTTCTTCTCCCTCGTCTATCCCTTTTCAGCAAATACATTTAACAGCTGTGGATACAAACAAGGCATATTTGGCAAAAGTAGGAAACAGATGCCAAAGTATGAATGTATGTTCTACTCAAAGCATCAGGGCCCATTGCTAACTCCTTGGTGTCACCTCTGTTGGCAACCTTTCTTGATTGTCTACTGGCAGGCAACAGAGGCGCATCTGGAGTTATTTTTGAGGTCATGCAGCTGTGGCCTGGTCTTGGCTACCTTACGAGATTGCAACCATTTTGAGGTGGTTTCCTATTTCTAAGAACAAGTTGGTAGAAAATAATATTCAGCACCGTATATATGCTGTTTTGACAGATTACCAAGGCTCATTGAAAATAAAACCTCCAAATTTAAGAATGTCAAAATTTTGCCTGAGAGCAAAACACTGCTATCTGAAACAGTTGAAACACATCATTACAACTAATGTTCAGACAAGTGTAAGGTAGAAATTAATATGAGAATTTGCATGATAAATTATTTTCGTTACATAGGCAGAGGGTTAGCAGCTTGTCTTAGTTCAGATTCTCTTCTGTTTAAGGCCAGTTTGCATGTCTAGAGTTGATTTTGAGATTGATTCCAGACAGCAAAAGGGAAACGCAGAGTGGTTGGGTGGCAGGGTTGGTGGTGAAATAGGAAAGGTGGGAAATCGAACAATTGGGTAGGCAACTCCTGATTAGTGTCGGAATTCTCAGTAATTTCTGGTGACCTTCCTAAAATATTTTTTCCAGAGATGCCCATCTGAGGGAGAAAAGGGGAAGCATTGGTTTTCATTCCCGTGACCAAGAATTATTTTCCATTCTCCCCGCCATCCATATCTTCTGGGTCGTGGGTGTGAGAGTGTTGCTCAGATTTCTATGGTTTTGATATTAGGTGGAATAAGACAACAAAGCAGTATTTTTCATGGTATGGGCTTACATCAGGGCACCGTCAAATCACACTCAAAAGAAAAAGTAGCTGGATTCTGGAGTCAAAGGTGAGGCTTAAGAGGTTTGAAGTGGTCAATAAGCAGTAACAAACACACAGCTACTATGTCTTTTTAATTTCTGTATTTCATGGTCATTTGGAAAAGCATAGGAACCAGAAAGAACACAGAGATAATTAATAGTTGGTGAAAATGTTTCGCTAAAGATGCTATTAATCAAAACACGTTTACATTGCTTTAATTTATTAAAGATTATGTATCAATAATCTTTCTTAACTCTTTACATATATCATCACAATATTTGTCATATTTATGCTACAAGTAGGTATTCTTATTATTGTTCTATTTTATAGTTGAGGAAACTAAGGATACAGAAAAGTAAGGCAATTTTCTCAGGATCATTTATATAGAAAGGCCTCAAACTAGAATTTGACCTTCTCCTGGATGATGCATACAGTTTAGCCCCTGTTAGTGGAGGTTCTTATTCACTAGTGACCTGACGATTTGTTCCTCAGCATAGAAGAAATGCCCTATTCATTTCTGTGGCTAGATGGCCTGCTGGCGCAATTTGCTAATGCTGGCCATGGATAGGATCATGCCTCATCTTCATCTCCTCTTCCTCTGCTTAGGTTACTTTCATGTAGTGTCTCCTAGCTCCTCCCCCCACCCCCCTGCACTTATCCATTCACATAGTCACTTTCTTATGGTTTTCAAAAAAAATTTGGAAAATAAGTCATAGCCAAGCTAACCAAACAAACTAGAAAATTAAATGTTCATGTTGTAGATATAACAATCTTGTTTCTCTTTAAAGGAATGCTACATGCTGGTGACTCACTGGAGAAGGAAGAGTGAAGAAACAACAGACAAAAATTAGGAAACTAAATTATTAATATTACCACCTGCCATCATTTTATATTTAGAAGAATAACTGATTTCTGCAAGCTATACCTTCAGAGTTTTGTTCAATTTTAAAGCAAGAAAAGAATGAGAGTGAATTAAATGTGCATTTATTTAGCATAGATGATTTATCTAATGCAGTGGCATGTAGTATAAATTAAATTAAGAATGATATACACAGAAAGGAATATGGAAGAGGTCTAACAGATGCTTGGGTCTAAGAGGAAGAAGAATTCACATTTTATAGGCAGAGTGAAAATCAATCTAGCTCCTCAAGAAGGAGTGAGGGAGTATACACCATTGAAAAAAGAAAACTCTACCAACTATGTTAGAGCTTGGTGTGAATTGAAAAATGAAAGAAATAAGATAAACAAATAGCTTATGTCTATAAAGTCAAATATGAGTTGATGAAGGATCCAGAAGGATTATCAAAGACATAATTGCCAAGATTTATTGAAGGGAGACCTTATGAAATATATGCATATATGAGATTCTAAGTCAAACCTTAGAGAGCCAAGACTTATTTACAATTATAGAGGCACTATACAGGAGTAAACATTTCAGGGAAATATGTGATGTACACTATTTTTAATTCCTTATCGTTTTAGATGTGCATTGCTGTAATTCAGTACACTTTGGATACATGAATGAATGAGTTAATGAATCAACAAAACAACAATAAATGAATAACTCTTAGAAGACAGGGGAAGAAATTATATATTATCTAAGCCCAGAAAAAAAAGATACTGTATTTGCTGAACCCAGTAAAAAAAAAAAAATATATATATATATATATATTATTTTTATATATATAAGATAGAATAATGTTGATCATACTGCAAGCCTCCAGGTGTTTTTCAATTTAATGGTTAAAGAAAATAACTAACAGTGAAAGAGACCATATTTGCCAAAAATAGCATATGAGAATGAGAGGAGATGCTACCAATATAGAAAGCACGATTGGCATCCAATCCTACAGAAAACATCCAAAAAAATCATGGGAAAAAATTTTGGTGGAGAGTGACTTGACATGATGGAATGATTCCAGGAAAACAGAAAGAAGGAATACCAGCATGCAATAGATGAAGAAGGTATATTGACAAATGCAATGGAATGCTATATCAAATTGGTTTTATAATACAATAACTTCCAAAATGCATTTGAATAAAGCAAATGTTTGGTAAAAGCAAAATGCTTTTATTGAAACATTATAAAGTGAGCAAAATAAATAAAACAACTAGGTGTACTTTTGAGAGATGACAAAATATTAACGTACTGTGAGACAAAGAATATTTCTTAATAAGATTAATATATTAAATTTGTAACCAATTCATATGTTAAGGAATTATAGAAGTTTGCCAGATAAAATATGCATTGTCCTTTGGTTGTGAACTTAGAAATTCTAACTTCTAGACCAATGAAGATAAGCTGTATAATCATACATGTAGTCTATTTTGCCAGGTAACATGAATGTATGCATTTTAATACAGTTTTACTCAGTAAAAAGGTTAACAAAGTGGCAGCTATTCTGCCTTCTATATGAGTAGGAAAATAGCTTTGATGTTCTAAAACATATTTTTTTTATTGTTGTTCAGTCAGAACTTAAAATATAATAAGGATTCCAGACCTCTGAAAAGTGTTATTGAGAAGGCAGAAGATATTATTTTAATATTTGTGGTAACTAATACAAATGTCTATTCTAAACTTACTTTCAGGTTTATTGTTATACTAATAATGGCTGCAGTATGTCAACATTTCAACCTTATGATCATGAAGGAATTAGTTTGAACATAAAGCTACATTTTATTGATGAAAATATTAACCTATACAAAAATTAAAGATGTTATTACATGTAAAAATTAAGATGTTTATTAGTTCCAAAGAAAAATCCTTTTAATATGGTTAAAATTTTATTTTGTTATATATGTAGGTATTATGCTTAAGAAGTATGGCATTCAGAAAAAGTTTACACATTAAATGCCTTGTTTAAGATTTGAATTATAACCATGAAATGCTCTTGTTATTTTAAAATGTAAAGTTATTTGAACACAAACACACAATGTAGCAATGTCTCTACTGGTTGAGCAGTTTTTTATATTTTAATGATAAAGTTGTAGGTCATTGCAAGCAGCATTTTGGCTATTTTAAAACTGAAAACTTTTACATTATGAATACTAAATAGTCAAGAACTAAACACAAAAAGATGAAAAAAGGAGCAGCAGATGGGGAGGATGTGAAACCAATCATATTTAAGGAGCTGAAACCAATTAGAAAGGTATCACTGAAAACTATTCTACAGCAGACCTAATATGGAGAGCGGGTATAATAATAAAACGCCATGGTTGATAGCTCCTAAGGCCTGTAGAATGTCAAGAAGCAGTAAGAGTGTAATGTTAGCACCTTAATAAGCAATTCAATGCAAGACTGTTTCTGTTTTTGGAATCTAGATTGGACACTGGATAAAATGGAAAACAGTTGGGCAATGCTATTAATCTGTGTACTAACCACATGTTCTGATAGCTTCTGTGGGGCTGATAATTGGCAATAGGTTAAAAATGGAAGATCATTACACGACAAGGATTTTGAAAATGTAATGGTGTGTTCCTCCAGGGCAAGGAAAAAAAAAAGAATCTATAGAAAAACTAAGGATTGCTGAACAAGTAGCAAATCATTTCCACACTTTTATTATCAGTTTACTGTAGCTGACTTCATATTTGTGTTAAAAATTGAGGATAAAAATATATAGTTGTGAACTTTACAAGGTACTCTGAAGGAAAGGAAATATTCTTCATCTAATGAAATCTTCAAAAACACATTTTGCATAATTTCTCAGTATTTATCTTTGATGTAAATGAGTTTATATATTGTTTGGGTTTTAAAATGTGCATAATATGATTTGGTTTCAATTAGTGTCCTTACATATTTTTGAGAATGATATGGTAGCATATAGCATGATTTCAGTTATATAATATGGTTTCTCATTGTTTAAGATAATCTTTGTAAAGCAACAATTAAAATAATTCTCTTTGTTAATTATTTCAAATAATTTAAACTTATTTTTTTAACAGTATTTTCTTTAAGGGCTTCTGGTTAAAAATCACTCTAAAGCCATACATTATTCAAATTGGTTGCACATCAGATTATTTGAAGTATATTTTTTCAAGCTGTTAAAAATAATACTACACACTCATATTCATCTACATGAATTGAATAATTATATATGGAAATGAAATGATGTAATTGAAATTTATCACGAATGAAATAAACTTTGGGGAAATTCAATTGGGAAAACATGTTTTGCTTTCTTTGACTTAAATCATATTAACCCTACAATGTGTAACTAATAATTCTCTTGTAGTGAAAAGTGGTCTATGAAGGTTAAAAACCCTGGGTTTATCTGAACACTCATTTCATAGTGACAAAAGTAAATTAATCATAAATAAATGTCAATTTTAAACCTGGAAACTGGTTAATATTTTTAGGTTAATCAGAAACTGTAAATTATTTATTGAGAGTCTAGGTTATAATGAGAGTAAAATGATCATTATCCTCTAATTGAATATTGATATGTGTGAATATCTGTGTTTCTGAAACATATATTGAATATTGCCTATAAGCTACAACATTTTTCTTGCTACCTGTAAATTGTTTGAAATATAGAAATGCAATTATACATTGGGAAATATACGTGTATGAGAAGAAAAGTCATAAATGATAGTATCTTCACCTTATGAATTCAATCATTGCTATTAATACTTTCCATTAGAGAAAAAAAATAGA
Organism: Hipposideros armiger; assembly: GCF_001890085.2. Classification (NCBI taxonomy): domain Eukaryota; kingdom Metazoa; phylum Chordata; class Mammalia; order Chiroptera; family Hipposideridae; genus Hipposideros; species Hipposideros armiger. Next base: position 47,009 of record NW_017732128.1, on the reverse strand, counting down.
TGCATATACAGTAGAGTTTTATGTACAGTCTTTCCATCTCCTTACATATTTATTTCCTCATAGGAAAAAATAAGTAGAGAAAAGGAAGTCCATTTTCATCTTGGTTCTGTTAATGAGTATGCATTATCTACCTCTGAGAGTTTATATACGTAGCCCTTTGGGTCTCACTTTTCCCATTAGGCTATCGAGATTTTTTAAAAATTTGTAAAGTATAGACAAAGCGATTAACCAGCTATACTGGAGACAAATGTACCAATCTTAAGGGGACAATCAAATGAGATAGAGAAAGTTCTTTTTAGTGAAATGTCTCTCAGGAAAAGAGGAGCATGTAAAACATTGAGAAGCCACTTGGGTTAAGGCCCATGTGATCCCTCAATAAGAATAGCCACACAACACCACTAGATTGCTTAGCTGTTTCTAAGAAAGTTGGATTTTGAAATCTATATTTGTTTGGGTGAGTGTAATAGACAGGTTTGGAGCTACAATTTAGTTGCTTACAACAATATACCAGAGGCTGAGTGCTTCCACTAAGAGTTCTGTTTCTTTTCCCTTCCTGTCATCCCCATATCACCTAGATTCTCTTCTTTATCAATGAAATAAATACTTAACAAATGCCACTTAAACAGATACAATTCATTATTAGTTTCTTGGGTGTTGCAGGTATTTTAAATGGGCTCTGAATCATCTCTAAAATGCTATGGGTTGAAGATTTAATAAATGTGTTAACTTCCTGACTGTTCTTCATTTGTGAAAGCATCCACAATTGCCACAAAACCTTCAGACACATGGAAGACGCAGCCCTGTGTTGATATTTTATTACCAAAAGATCAATAAATCAAGCCATTTTCTGAGGGACAGGGCAGCTACACTGCGTTCTTTAGATTCTCCTCTCCCTCCTTAACCCATACCTTCGGTTAAGGCAAAAAAATTGAAGCTGCTTGTGATCTTTCGTAGCTTTATATTCTGATTTTCAGAGCCACTTGTATCATGCCTTGTTCTCTATTTTACTACTTAAAGCAAAAGTGTCAAAAATAATGGCTCATTTATGGTTGCTAATTTTAATACAACACTATATATTCTATTGAATTACTAGCACTAAATATGTACTTGTGTTTCCCTAAGAAGCTCTGTTTTTGTTTTCACAATGATTGTGGAGAGGAGGTGTTCCTTGTATTTAATGGTCTGTATTTAGAAATAAAATGTATACATTGAGTTTCTAGCCACTTGTTATATTCAAGATATTCATGAACCTGGACCCTAGCTATCTTTCACATATAAATATAAGGAACTTCATATATTTTCAATATCATGTGATTTGTTTCTCCCATGATTTTACAATGCAAATTTGCATTGTACTTTTTAAAAATTGGAACTTTACCAAAATAGTCACCATAATGAAAACTTGGGCTCCCAATAGCCAGTCAAGGTGTTTGAGTTGAGTTGTCAGCACAGCCTACAACTAGTAGTTTGAATTTTTACCTCCTTCAGGATGATTCTAAGTAGAAATGAAAGTTTCTGACTATGTCATTACATTTTGTGGTAGCCTTGTCTGATCATTTCATTATTTCCTTTTATTTATCCATATTACACCTAGGTTGTTACACTGATTTTTTTTAAAGTGTGTTTTAAGTTGTTTATATTTTCTATGAAATCCATTAAACTGGTGTTACATAATATTTGTCATAATGTGGGACTTTGATATTGATATGAATCCTGGAAACATTGCCCTGATTGGTCCTATTCTCACTTCTCCCCAATTTCTAATTTGTTCCAGTGTTCATTTCTAAGTAAACTCCCCTATTGTCACTCCATAACATTTTTCGTCTAATTCAAATGTAGCTGTCCCTTAATCTGCTATTTTTTAACAACTCTCTTAAATAGAGATTATTAATTTCTTACTCTCATACTCCATGTACCAAGTGGAGTAAAAAAGATATAATTAAAAACCTTGTTTCACATCGTTGCTTGCCAGCTTTCTTACCTCCTTCCTTCTTACAGGATAGACTGTGTGAATTGAGGGTCATCAGAGTTCACTGCATTTTATTGTCATTTACTGTCATTCTCTGATCAACTCAGTACATAGCTCACTTTTATCTTTCTCCTCTACCACTCTTATTATCATTGATGATATAAGCCATCATGTCAATGATCCATCTAAAACTCTTAACTTCTCAATTTCTTTGCCTTCTTATCCAGGACAATGGTCTTTCTTTCACAAAATCAGGCCCCTGTAACACTTGTTCATATTTATGCTTTATTATTACCAACAAATAACCAAAATTGTTCATTTCAAATATTTCCTCTTTTATCCAAATAACCAAATGTGGAAACATCCCCACATATCCATTGATTGATTAATGGATAAACAAAATATGATATATTCATACAATGGCATATTGTTTGGCAATTAAAACAAAGTACTGATATGCACTACAACATGGATGAACTTTGAAAACATTATTAATGTTACTAAGTTAAAGTTACTTAGTATTACAGTTACTAAATTATTACAGTTTACTAAGTTAAAGAAGCCAGATCCAGAAGACCACAGATTGTGTTATTTTATTTACATAAGAATTTCAAAAGAAGTAAATCCTTAAATACAAAATTCAGATTAGTGGTTACCTGGGGATTGGGGTGGGGATAGGGATTAACTGAAGAGAGGCAGGTGGGATCTTATTGGGGTTACAGGAATGTTCTAAAACTGTGTTGTGGTAATGGTTGCACCAATCGGTAAATTTACTAAAAATCATTGAATTATACACTCAAGTGGGTGAATTTGTGTTAGGGAAATTATTCTTTACCAGCCTTATGTGTCCCTTCTTTCTTAACCCAGCATAGATCTAATTGTCATTCTCTATGGCTGACTTGCATGAGCCCTCTACTCTCCGATGTATTAAACTGCTTTTTCTTGAAGGCAATCACACAAAGTGTTAAGTATTTCATAATTATGAAGAAAAATGTCTAATAGTTATCACTACTGCCAGGCAATCATACCACACTTGTTCAGTAAAATCGCTTTTTGAATTTTTGTTTACAACACCTCCTGTTTAGTCATATATCCTCCAAGCCTCTCTATTTATACCCTAGATCCCATCCCATATTACCAGTAAAAACAAAATAAACAAAACCAATCCAACAAAAATCCCTCAATCCTCTATGTGTATAGATTTTTCTCCTTCAGCACAACTGTCTTCTCTTCTACAGAATCATTACCATAATTATTGTCCTAAAACTACTGTTTTCATGAAACATTTGTTAGTGGTCACCACTCACCTAAAGAAAATTCTGTAACCTCACATCCTCATTTAGTCTCTGTCCCCTCTGTCTGTTCCTCTTCTCAGGGTCTCAAAAAGTTGTACCTGCCCATTTCATTTCTTAATTCTTCTTCAGTACACTATAATTATGCTACCAGTGCATTCTAGTTCATCGACCGTTAAAACAAACAGCTCTTATTAAGGCCAACATTAACCCATTTTTTAATCAAAAGTAATGGCTCTTTTTCTGTCTTCTCATTTATTGGGTTGTTGGAAAAGTCATGATGTAATTTTCCTATGTTTTTGTTGCAAAAATGAGTCATGACTATTCCAACAACCCAATAGCTTCTCAGTAAACAATATTTGAGATTATTGGAAATTCCCTACCCATGAAAGTCTGCATTTGACTTTCAAAATACCATAAGCACTTTATTTTACACTTATGTCCCTAGTGTCCTCATTGAACCTCCAGTGTATGTTATTTCTATTCTTCCACAATTGTCTCTAAATTTCTTGATTTCATCATCTTAAAGTTAAGAAAAATAAATAATATTTTCAACATTGACTTTTAAAAATAAAACTGCTATAGTACTTTTTAAAATATATTCTTTGGAATTTAAATGCCATTATATTCAATATTTATCATCATCTCCTGAAAAAAGATATCACTAAGCTCTTCTTTACAAGTAAAAAGCAATTAAATTTTTATCTTCCTGAGCTTGCAATTCTATATTACTTCCTTAACAAATTTTTATCTAATCTAAGAAAGTATTTTATTTATGATCCTATAATAATTCTTAGCCACAGAATATGTAGATACATTAAAAATCACTTTTGAAAGTTTAAGTTATCATAAATTTTACATGTTAAAATATTCTGGGTAAATTATTAGATCAGAGTTACTCAAAACAATATAAACATATTACACACTTTAATATGTAATTTGAGGGCATAAAGAATAACACTATGTAAAATTTACTTCTTAATGAGATAGATTTCTTTAATACATTGGATCATTTATCCATAGATTAATTTTTCTTAGAGTGATACAGGATTCTATTTCTACATTTCATTGTTATAGATTAAAACATTGGGAAAAGTTTATTTCATTAAGAGGTAGATGGGAATTGAGGGAAATTTGCATATGACATTAAATTCTTTTAATTCCTTCAGAATTATATGACAATGTCACACCATGGCCAACATGAAACATAATCAATTATTTTTTTGGCTAACAATACATTTAGGCTTTATTTTAACTTTGTTGAAATTAATGAATTATAATGAAACAAATCACAAAATATTTGAAATCCAATCATTTAAATCATTTGCTTTCACAATTTTGGGGAAGCACACAAAAAAGGTTTTACTTAGACTCATCAAGTGACTATTAATTTTACCTGTCACCCTTTCATTTATAGGCATGTTTTTAAAGTTGCCACACTCAAAAGCATTTGTGAAAATTGAAATATTGTTCATTTAAAAATATCTTTAATAATATCATATCTGATGAAAATATTTTTATCTTTTTCATGTGCTTTCCATATATTTTTGGATAAACTGAGAAATACAGATTTAGCTTTTTCAAGTTATGGAACATGTTTATCATATCGCCTAATTTGCAGAAATAATCAACCAAACCAGACTTATTTTTGCTGTTTTCTTCCTTGAAATATATCTGTCAGGGTCTAGTTAGGGAAGATGACCAGGTCACACATTATGTAAAACTGCAACTACATTTCTAGATTACTAAGTCTTCAGATACTTTCTTTCATATTTTACCAGATAACTGTTTTTTGTGTGTGGGTTTTTTTTGTTGTTTTTTTTAATCTTGTATCATTAGGAGCCAAAAGGACAGGTGAGAATCTTAACTTTCAATTTATTAATAGAAACTTTCTTACAGCCCTTGGTGGAGGCATTATTCCCTTGGTTATCAATAAGACCTCTTAAACCAGCAGAGCCAGAATCAGGGTCAGATTTCTTAAATCAGCAGAGCCTCTTAAACCAGTGGAGTCCAGATTTGGGGGTCAGAGAATAAGCATTTTACAAGTAGGTTTTGGTTGCAATAGGGATATATACACCCCCAATTCTACTGCTTCATTAGTGGACTCATGTGTTCCGGCTCTGGGAGAAATCACATGATGTTTCATTCACTAGATTGGAGCATAATTGGACTGAAAACCCAACTCTTAAGGTTAATTATGCTCACATTAAGTACAGTAACTGAATACTGAATAGGCTATTGACTAAAACTATGACACAGTTGTTGCTATGGAAAGGGTCCAATGAAATCACTGTGCGTAATCCTGGAGTCACAGGTTATGATATTATTTCTAATGCACAACATTGCTCACTGCTGCTGTCAGGAATGGCACCCAGCAGGTGTGGTAGCCATGACAGATTTGGTGAATAAAAGTTCATGTTTTTGATCTCTTGCTCAACCTACACTCCTGCTACCACAGCCCTTTTGTTCAGAAATTTATAGCTACACATTGTGGGCTAATTTGTGTCCCCTGAAAACGTATACATTCAGGTCATAACTCCCAGTACCCTCAAAATGCAATTTTATTTGGAGATAGGACCTACAAAGAGGTAATTAAGGTAAAGCAAGGTCAGATAGGTAGGCCCTAATTTGATATGGCCCAATTTAATATAAGAAAAGGAGATTTGGATACAGACAAGCACAGAGAAAAGACCACATAAAGACAGAAGGAGAAGATGGCCTTCTACAAGCCAAGGAGAAGCCCTAAGAAGAAACTAACTCTGCTGACACCTTGATCTTGGACTTCTAGACTCCAGAACTGTTAGAATATAAATTTCTCTTGTTTAGTCCACCCAATGTGTGGTACTTTGTTATGGCATTTCTAGATGACTAATACACTGGGAAAGAGATGACTGATATCCATAAGTCAAGTCATACTGTGTATTTGATTTTAAAAGCCTTCATATCAGGGGGGTTCTTTTGTATGCCACCACATTCTCATACCCTGGTGTATTTTCAGAGGCCCATCAGTATATATCAAAACCTCTGATTCCATGAACAAGTGGTTTTTTTGTTTCCTCTAACAGAGCACAGTAGCAAGTCAAGATTCATTTGGCATAAAAGGAAAGGTGTTATTCCATATTTCTAAGGAACATTAACGTAATTTTCCCATTCAGGTTTTCCACACCCACTGCATATCTTGGTTATACAGGCTAATTACGCATCTAATTCATTCCTAGGGAATGGTTGATCAACATACTACTGGACCAGATCATTCTAATATCATTCTGCCCTGCCGCTTTTTACAGTAATCCTGACCTTGTTCTTATTGTTAAATACTTCTAAGTAGCTTCTGCCACCACAAAAGCCCATCCCAATAGCAGCATCTCTCATTTTATCACTCACATATGAAAAAAGATACACTGCAGTGATTTTTTTTTTTTCAGAAATGCTGGCACAGTCCTTAACAATATAGGTCTCTAGTATATTTCCTTTAGTATAGGAAATTATTTTCTCTAACCTTTATTTGAATTCCTGTGTGATGTTAGATAGTATATGTAATAGAAACATGACAATGTTTCTATTGTCCTGTCTTTAACTTATTTTTAAACATCACAAGACAGGATCAGCTTCATGAAGATGTGACCTGGGTAGTCACAAAGGTACATGCTCTCGGAAGGCCTCCCACCACTGGTTTGATATTTTGCTGCCCAAGAGACAATGCAGCATGCCGATAAGCAAATCAGATATGTATGATATTTGTATTATCTTTCCCTTTCCTCCTCATTTGCATATAGCATTTGTGATCCATGAACACAGAATTCTAGGTGACCCACAATTCACGGTTTCAACAAGACTCAAAGCACCTACAAGATAAACTTGTTACATCTACGATTAAAATAAGCAGGGGTGTCGCCAGCCCAGAGAGGCCATGGAAGAACTTATTCAAACTAGAACTTAATTCAAATGCAGAAAGAAGATAACTGAGTTCTAATGTGAATAACCAAGGAACCTCCTTTCTTACTTTTGTTACTTCCCTGCATTTGCCATCCACTCACACTGAATGTAATGTCATAAAATAAGAGAAATATAGCACAATTCAGTTATTCCTTACTCATCAGTAATCCACAGGTAGAGATTGTTAATAAAATCTGCAACTACTCCGAAATGACAGAAATGCAGTTGAGTTAGTTTCGTGCAGCGTTTCTATTGTTCTGGGAAAATGCAATGCACATGCATGATGACCTATGAAATAAAAATTTCAGAAATGCTGCATGAATGAAATGCTCTTACATTTGCATTTAAAACTGGTATTTTACAATATAAAAATGAAGTATAAAATCCAAGTTAAAAATTTCAAATTTCAAATAGCAGAAAAAACAAACAAACAACCACTGTAAGTCAAGAGAGAGCCTACAGAGAAAGGGGAAAATAAAACTTTATACTTTTAAAAAGGAAGTTTTCCTACTTTTTGAAAGGGACTTCACATTTTCATTTTGCACTGGCTCTTTTGCAAGCCCTGCAACAACCATTTCTGGGACCTCAACCTCAACAGGGCATTATTGAGGCCAGGTTTCAGTAAACCAACAAGCAAATGATTAGAAAACATTCAGGTAGCTGCAAAAAGCATGTGAAGGGGTTCAGAGAATGACACTCCAAATTGCTACTTTGACATAAGAATTATTTTGAACTGAAGACAATTGAGAAAAAGGAGGCATAAGATGAGCTCACTGCCTTCCCCTTATCTGTCTGAAAGCAGAACATAAATTCCACTTGTGAAGGTGCCCCTCCCCCATTTCCTGTACCTGGACAGAGATAACAACCTAATCACCAGATGAGATGGCTCTGAGAAAGAATCTACACAAATACACTTAACTAGCCCTTATCTTCCATTAGTTTCTCCAAATACTTACCTTCCTACAATTTGCAGTCCCTAAAAGCCTCAAACCCTTTTCCTTTGTCTTCTCCACAAATGTATTATTTTTTGTTACTTCTCCACAAATGTATTAGCTTTTGCTAAGATACTATTGTATGTAAGTGCAAGTTTACCCTTTTGAATTACTTATCACTGAAGTCCTTCCCCACCTGCTGATAAGCACTGCATGGATTAATAAACTGTTTTTATTTTGTTAATTTGTCTTTTATCAGTCAAATTTGCAGGGCCCCAACTGGAGAAGCTAAGAGGGTAGAGGAAAGTAGTATTTTCACTCCTACACATGTGAGCAAGATTAACTATCAAATATATTATAATGGTAAGTTCAGACTAGTGATATGTTTCCCTTTCCTGCTACAAGAGAGTTAGTCTTTATTCCCACATATATTTCCTAGAGTTTACTAATGATTACACAGAGTGTGCCCCAAAAAATGTATACACTTTTTAAAAAAGGAAAAACTGTATTAAAATTCCACTGATGAGCACCTCTTGTAATTGCAGAAGTCAAACATGACTTGTATTCATCTTTTGTTATCAGTATATATTGAATATTACAAATTTAATACAGTTACCCTTTCTTAAAGTTTCTATAGGGCCGGCTGAGTGTCTCAGTTGGTTAAGAGCAGGAGCTCTGAGCAACAGGGTCACAGGTTCGATTCCCACATGGGCCAGTGAGCTGTGCCATGCTGAGCTGCCACTAAGCTAGTGAGAGTGTGTGCTCCTAGCAGCAAGGTTGCTGGTTCAACACCCATATGGGATAGTGGGCTGCGACACCCCCCCCCACAACTAAGATTGAACACGGCACCTTGAGCTGAGCAGCTGCCAGCTGCCAATGGGCAGCCAGAGGGCTCAGTGTGCAACAAGGTTGCAGGTTTGACTGCCTCATGGGATGGTGGACTATGCACCCCTGCAACTAAATTGAAATTGGTGACTAGACTTGGAGCTGAGCTGTGCTCTCTACAACTAAGATTGAAGGACAACAACTTGACTTGGAGCTGATGTTCCCCTTCCCCAATTCCCCAACACTGTTCACCTCTCCAATTACCCTACACTGTTCACCTCCCCAATTCCCCAATAAAAATCTTTTAAAAAATGTGTATACATTTTTTGGAACTATATATATATATATATATATATATATATATATATATATATATATATATATATATATATATATATATAATATATCTATCTATGTATCTATCTGTCATCTATCTAGTCTTTTGGTATAATTTTCCTGAGTTTGATTTTATGATTTACTATTTAAGGAATGATAAAATCTGACTCTAATTTTAAATCGAGAAATTTTAATAAAGTCATTACAATGTGTTCCCACCATAACAAAAAATATTTCATCAGAAAAGAACTGCTTCCTCAACATATGGGAGTTTGGGGTACTAAAATCATTTGGCTCTTCCATACATCAGCATTCCAGGTCTAATTGTTCAGAAGCTTCTTAGGCACTACTTCTGCTGCTTTCACATTTTGATCTCCACATTCAGGAGATTGGCAGTAAGTGATCATACATACACACATGAGTTATTGATCCTGACCATCAAAAGGATGTAGGCTTACTACTATGTAATGGAGACAGGGAAGAATACATTTTACATACAGGTAACCTATGGGAGCTTCTCTTGACAGGTTGTAAATGTAAGCGGGTAAACAGCAACCATGGCTTACTAAGAGTATGGGAATCTGTAGGGTACATATGGAGACGTGACATCCAGTTCTCCCTTTAATAAAGGAAATTCTGTCTGACTTCAGGAAGTATACTCAGCAGACAGTCTCTAGCTGTCAGCTACTTCAGTATTGCCCTCTGTTGCATAGAATTACCTCTCCCAGCTTTCACTCTTCTAGGGAAAGCGTTTATCTGATGGTTGAGTGAGGCACAGGTATAGGGGCCTGGCCATTTTTTCCTGACAAAGGATAACTTTGACAGGCAAACTTTGCCCCAGAACTCACGGGCATATTGGCCAAGGCTGTATCAGGCTTATGTTGTGTTCTCCCTCTGCCTAATCTTGTTTCTTTATCCTTCTTACACAGGTGTTAAACTGCAGTATAACCCTGAACCCCAAACTTCTTAACTTATTTACTTTTATTCTGTAGGAAATTTATTAAATGTTTTATTATTTTCCAATTAATGTAATTTGAATGACTCTAGGAACTAGATTTCTCAAATGGTGTCCAAAGTAATTTATAACACCACAGAAAAGCAAAAGTATGTAAAACACTTGGCAATTTAGCAGAAGTCTTGACAGCACTACTCTTGTGGACTATTCTCAAATTATTTAAGGTATTTCCAAGTTTATGCTAAGAAACAATTTTTAATTTTAAAAAAGTGTTCTTTGGCTATAATAAAAGAGATGTAACGCATGCATTTGTTTCTGAAAAGAAAATGCATTCAGTAATTTCCTAGTACAACACATGCTCCAGAGAAAACATTGATTATCTTTCAAGGCTGTTACACTTTAAATGGCATGCATGACCTTTAGCTTGGGAACCTGAAATGATCACTCTTTTGAGCATCATGGTCATTGATATCATGCTCTCCTACTTGGAGACATATTAACCAGAATGATTCTTCCATTTCTTCTATTATTATCTATGCATGCATGTAGGCAATTTGTCAATCATATCCTTTACCAGTGACCATGACATGGACAATATAGTAAATGTAGAAATACTTTGGTGAACAAAACAAAATATTATCATTGTGTTTCTGCTTTAATTAAGGTATATTTTTTTAAATTGTATTAATAAAAATTACTTCAGCATATGATTTACAAAAAGGAAGCTGATTTAACATCTTTATGGGGGAATTCTGTACAGGGGTCTGCTCTTTTCCATCCCTTGCTAACCCAAACATTAAATTCTAAGTCTCTGATCTTACCACTATAAATCATGAAATTATTTCATCCTATAAACTTTCAGAATGACATCGAAAAATAACAGGTGGCAGTGGGAGTGCATTTGTACATGGAGCATGCATTCAGGGCAATAAATCCAGACACAAATGTTGCCTGGTAGGAGGAAAGATCATCCAGAGACAGAAATGAAAAGCAAGAGTATGGCAAACATATTTTATGATGCCCCAGGATCTCTACCTCTTGGTTAATGTTCTTGTATAATCACCACCTCTCCTAAGCCACCCTTGACCTTGAGTTCGTGCAGGACTATGACTTTGCTCTAAGCAATAGTAAAGCAAAGGTAATGGAATATCACCTTTATACTCGTTTCCTTATATAAGATTCTGTCTTGCTAACAGACTCTTTCTTGTCTCCCCTGTCTTACTTTGTTGGCAAGAAGCAAGCTGCCATGAATCTTACGATTACAATGCACCGAATGCTGCCAACAGCCACAGGAATGGCAAAGCAGCTTTTCTAGTCAACCCTCCAGATGAGAAGTCAGAGTTTGCCAACATTTAGATGACAGCCATATGAGACCCTTTACAGAGAGCAGAAAAAAGCCATGCCTTAATTTCTGATCCACAGAAATTAAGATTATATGTGTGCTATTTGAAGCTTCTAATTTTGTGGTAGTTTGTCACATCATATAGAAAACTAATACAACATATATGACAATCTCTGGGATCTCACCAATTTAGCCACATGGAAGAGAGAAAGGAGTGAATAGAGAAGCCTACTGCATACACTGAAACCTGAAATATAAAGAATCATTGGTAATAAGAAATAAAGAAGGTCAATGCTTTGCCCACATAGCACTATATCGCCATTACATACCCATTTAATGCTTCAAATGCTTAGATGCTTTTAATTTGCTTTTTACAACAAAATCATTAGAAAATTTTATCAAGCTGTCTTTGTGCTTCAGCCATACTTCGCTTCCTTCAGGTCAGAAAAAAATTATACCCATCTCGTCACAAGATCTCACACTTTTAACACCTTGAAGAGGATTTTCTTCACTTTACCTAATAAAATTTTATGCATTTTCTATACCTTTATAACTAAATATTGCTTTTTCCTGGATACTTTTGATGACCCTTAGGACTAGGTCAAATCTTCTATTTTAGCTCTTATTACATCATATATCTGTATGATATCTTTCTCTATAAAATCTGTATCTCATTGCACATCATAGAGGGTAAAGAAGTGAGTGGAAAAGTTTAAAAACAGAAAACAAGGAAGGGCTTCAAGATTATTATTTTTCAATGTTAAGTTTCCAAGTATGATTGATTATATTGGCTAAATATTAATTAATTCTTAAGTACTAAGTAATTACAAGGAGAGTTGCTTTTCACAGTGACAAACATATCTGAAGTCATTGAGAGATTTAGAAGATGCAAATTTCCAAAGACTTCTGATGGCACCTCAAATATTTGGATGTTTCACAATCTATTTAATGTAACAGTCAATATAGGTATGTCTCCAGAAAAAAATTCTTATATAAGTTATTCAAAATATTTAGGGTCATTTTACCATACATCAAATATTAAGTTCAAGGAAATATAAAACACATATTATAGTAGTCTGATTTTCTTTCAGTACAGTAAATTGCATGTTTAAAAAAATATACAGCATTTTAGATGGCTGCAGATTAGAATGATTCAATAAAGTATCTTTTCTCTGAGTCTTGTTTTTCTCTTAGTGTATTTAATAAAAATGATATCTATTTCATTTCATAAATATTTTTAAATCATGTACAATATTCTAAGAATTACGTTTTAAGTTTCATTTTTGGTAAATTTTTCCCACAATAATAGTATTCTACTCTGGTGAATGCCAAATGTTAAGAAAACTCATTGACAAGCGATGTCAGAAACATGGCAGCATGAGGGGGGGCCCCTTGATCTCTCCCTTGAAGTCACAACAAGTTCAACAGCTATAATTCCACAAAAAATTCCCTATGCAACACACTAATATGTTTGAGAGATGTATGCATTGAAACATCTGACAGTGGGTGAATCGGGGCAAGCAGGGGAGAGGGGAAGGGAGAAATGCAGAGATGGGGGTCACAGGATGCAACACAGAGCTCACTGTGGTCCTGGGAGAGGGAAGGATTGAGCTGCAGGTGCACTCTCTCTGGTCTCAAACAATTCTCTCTGAGTGATCAGCATATACTATGGCTGAACCCAGCTTCTGGGCAGAGACCTCAGGGCAAAGACCAAATACAGAAGTGTGACAATTGTGGTCCAACAGCCCTCAATTGCAGGTGGGAAACAAAGCCAAAAAGCCTAGTGGCATCCCCCACCATCATCACAGAGATTGATGCTCCCATGCCCTCCCAGTGTTAGTAGCAGGTCCAAGAAAAAAATGTACCAGGGTTAGATTAGAAAGTAGAATGTCTACTGTAAGAATTGGAGAGACAGTTTCTGAGCAGCAGATGCACTGCAGCTAACCCAGTGACAATAAAGGAGATATAGGGCAAGACAGCTGTGTTCTGTCAGTTGCCATTAATTGACAGTTGCCTCTCCCAGCCTACCATGTCTCCACCTTTCATGGCTGATCCCAATGGGGACACCCAGGGCTGCTGAAGACACAGCTCTGCATCTGGCTACAGGAGTAGCACTCGGATTTCAGAGATTCAAAATCCCTTTACCCACCACATCATCCCATGGGGTTGGTGCCTAAGACCAAGGTGACTTGGTCACAGAGGAGATGCCCACCTCTCAAGGAAATCTTCCACCACAAGAAGCCAGAGCAGGGCCAGAGAAAATATAATGCTCTAGTGCTAACTAATGGAAAAACAAAAGAAAGACCTCCTCATATCAACCTGCTTCAGAATTCATTTCCATACATGGCCAGGAAGAGAAATAATTCATCAGTTACCCTGAATAACTAAGGTAACAAGGCAGCTCAGAAACAAAATGAAAAATCTCCAGAAAATAAACTTAAAAACATGGAAGAATGTGACTTAAATTATAGAGTATTCAAGATGGCAGTTCTGAAACAACTCAATGAGATGCAAGAAAACTAAGATAGGCAGTTTAATGAACTCAGAAATAAAGCAAATGAACAAAATACATACCTTACTAAAGAGATTTAAATTAAACAAACGAAAACAAATAGAAATTCTACACCAGAAGAACTCAGTGATAGAGATGAAGAATGACATAGCGAGCTTAGGAAATAGAGCTGACTGGATGGAGGGAACAAATAGTGATACTAAAGATAGAAAACTAAAAATGATGCTGATGGAAGAAGAGGGAGATTTGAGAGTTCAAAGAAATGAAAGAATTCTACAAGATCTATCTGATTCCATCAGAAAGATTAATATAAGAATATTGTGTATATCAGAAGGAGAAGAGAGAGAAAAGGGAACATAGAGCTTAATTAAACAAAGAGGCATTAAGGACTTCCCAAAACTTTGGGGAAAAGTGGATCCTTGAATCTACGAAGAAAATAGAACACCTAATTATGTCAATCCTAACAGACTTTCTCCAAAGCACATTATATTGAAGCTGTCAAAAATTAATGACAAAGAAACAATTCTCAAGTCAGTCAGGGAAAAAAAGACATTAACTTACTTACAAAGGAAAGCCCATCGGATTATCATCAGATTGTTCAGCAGAAACTCTACAAGCCACAAGGGAATGGAATCAATAATCAAACTATTGAAAGAGAGAAATTACCAGCCAAAAATAATATATCTAGCAATGGATATTCAAAGATCATTAATCTATCTGAAATAAAAAGAAAAAAGTATACAGAACTATAGATAAGACTACTAAAAGACAGTCCAATGCAGAAAATGACAACACCTACACAGAATAGGACACTATATACTTAAATGCAAAATAAAGGGTAAAGATGATAAAAACATAAAAATGGAAAAAGAGAAGAAGACAGTTTGCTACTGCAACCCAGAAATAAACTCATAGCATCAATAAAAACAATTTTTGACAACAAAAGCATAAAAGGCGAGGGACTAAAAGTCTGAATTTTTAAAGGGAAATAAAGATGAGATGCAGGTTGAAGAAAAAATACTACTGTATATATGAAACTTTCTTTTACATAAACTTAATGGTAACCACTCAAAAAAGCCCAGAACTGAGACATGTAACATAAAAAAAGAGAAAACAGAAGGGGAGAAAAATCACAGAATACCACCAAACTAATATAATAGCCAGAAACACAAAAGAAAAGAAACAATGGGAACACAGGGCTACTAGGAAACAAAAGAGAGAATGGCTATAGTTAATCTTTATTAATAATCACCCTAAATGTAAATGGATTGAACTTACCAATAAAAAGACACAGAGTAGCCGATTGGATCAAAAAACAAAACCCAACCATATGCTGCCTCCAAGAGACACATCTCAGCTACCAATATAGACTCAAAGTGAAAGCAGAAAATGATACTCCAAGCAAATGTCATCCAGAGAAAAGTGGGTAGAGCCATACTTATATCTGACAAGACAGAATTCAGGATAAAAAAGGTTACAAGAGATGAAGATGGATATTTCATAATAATAAAGGGGACAGTACAACAAAACACTTCTCAATATACATGCTCCCAAACAGGGAACACCAAAATATATAAAACAGCTATTAATGGAACTAAAGGGAGAAACTAACAAAAACACAATTATAGTAGGGAACCTAAATATGCCATTGACAGACATGGATAGATCACCCAAAAAGAAACAATATGGAATTATCAGCCTAAAATGACACATTAGACCAAATAGACATATCAACATTTACAGAGCATTTCATCCTAGAACACCAGAATATACATTCTTTTCTAGTGCACATAGTACATTCTCAAAGATAGACCATATATCGGGACACATAACTAGCCTCAGCAAATGTAAGAAGATTAAAATAAACTTTTTTTTTTTTTTTTTCTGAGCCATCCTGCTACCTGTTGGCAGCTCAATGGCTGCTCAGCTCGGGCTGGACTCAAACCGCTGTTGCTCAGAGCTCAAACTCTTGAGCGAGCTCTTAACCAACTGAGCCACTCAGCTGGCCCCTCAAGAAGATTAAAATAAGATCAAACATATTCTCTGACCACAATGCTTTGAAATTATAGATCAACTACAAAAAGAAAGAAGGAAAATCCATAACTATGTGGAGACTAAACAACATGCTACTAAAGAATGACTAGGTCAAAGAATAAATAAAAGCAGAGACCAAAAGATACAAAGAAACAAGTGAGAATGAAAAGACACTGTATGAAAATTATTGGGATGTGGAAAAAACAGCATTAAGAACAAAATTTATATCATTGCAGGTCTATCTCAAGAAACAAGAAAAATGCTAAATAAACAACCTGACATTATATCTTAAAGAACTAGAAAAAGAATAAATAAAACCCAAAGTCAGCAGGAGGAAGAAAATAATAAAAATCAGGCAGGATTAAATGAAATAGAGAACAAAAGGACAATAGAACAAAGTAATGCAATAGAGAACAATTCTTTGAAAAGATTAATAAAATTGACAAACCCCTGGTTAGACTCACTAAGGAAAAAAGAGAAAAGATACAGATAAACAAAATTAGAAATGCAAGAGGAGAAGTTATGAAGGATACAACAGAATTGCACAGGATAATACAAGAATACTATGAAGGACTATATGCCACCAAATTCAATAACCAGAAGAAATGGACAAGTTCTTAGAAACTCATAACTTTCCTGTACAGAATCACAAAGGACTGGAAAAATCTAAATAGACTGATTAACAGTCAGGAAATTTAAACAATCATCCAAACCTCCCCAAAAGCAAAAGTTCAGGACCAGAGGGATTCACTAGTGAATTGTAACAAACATTCAAAGGTGATTTAATACCTGTCCTCCTCAACTCTTCCAAAACACTAAAGAAGAGGCAATACCTCATAACTTATTTTATGAGGTCAATATT
>NW_017732128.1:20389-30004 GCF_001890085.2 Hipposideros armiger | reverse complement strand
CAGAAGAAAACTCAGACTAATATCTCTGATGAATACAGATGCAAAAATTCTAACCAACACTAGCAAATGAAATACAACAATGCACTAAAAAGATTATACATCATGATCAAGTGTATCATTACTTGATCACAAGTATGTTTCAACATTTACAAACTGATCAATGTAATACACCATGTAAACAAAATAAACAATAAAAATTACATGATCTTATCAATAGGTGCAGAAAAAGTATTTGACAAGATACAACATTCATTTATGATTAGAACACTTAATAAAGTGGGTATAGAAGAAAAGTACCTTAACATAATAAAGGCCATCTACAACAAACCCTCAGCTAATATTATATTTAATGGTGAAATACTGAAAGCTTTTCCTCCAAGATTGGAAATAGTACAGGGATGCCCCCTTTCACCACTGTTTTCAATATAGTATGGGAAGTCTTAGCCAGAGCAATCAGGTAAGAGAAAGAAATAAAAGGCATCCAAACTGGAAATGAAGAAGTCAAATTGTCACGTTTTGCAGGTGACATGATTCTTTATATAAAAATTTCTAAAGACTCCACCAAAAAACTATTAGAAACAATAAACAATTACAGTATTTGTACAATACAAAATCAATGTATAAAAACCCATTGTATTCCTATACACAATGAAATCTCAGAGAAAGAAATGAGAAAAACAATTCCTTTTCCAACTGCAACAAAGATAATAAAATACCTAGGAATGAACATAATAAAGGATTCATAGAACCTATGCACTGAAAGCTATAAGACATTATTAAAAGAAACTGAAGAAGATACAAAGAAATTGAAAGATATTCCATGTTCATGGATTGGAAGACTCAACATAGTTAAAATGGCCATATTATCCAGAGCAATATACAGATTTAATGCAATCCCCATCAAAATCCCAATGGCATTTTTTCAAGAAATAGAACAAAGAAACATCAGATTTGTATGAAATCACAAGACTCCAAATATCCAAAGCAATCTTAAGAAAAAAAGAACAAGGCTGCAGGTATCCCACTCCATGACATCAATTTATACTATAAACTGAAAATAATCCAAACACCATGGTATTGGACAGAAAAATAGACACAGTCCAATGGAGTAGAAATGAGAATCCAGAAATAAATATAAACATATATATACATTTATATGTATAATTTGTAGATATAATATATGTATACATAATGTACATATAATTTATATATATATTATATATACTTTATATATAATACATATGTAATTTATATATATTATATAAAATATATATGTAATTTATATATTATATAGTATATAATATTTATATAGTATATATAATATATGTAATTTATACATATTATTTTTATATATTATAATAATATAATTATATTATTTATATATATTTATATATACTGGGGGTGCCAAAAAATGTATACAAGTAGGCACTTTGGTCAACGTTGCTCCAGCAGTAGTTCACCGTAATCAGAAGTGTCTGGAAGCTGATGTAACCACTTTGAGAACTTCTTGTAATTGCAGAAGTCAAACGTGACTTGTATTCATCTTTTGTTATTGGTATATATTGAGTATGACAATTTTAATACAGTTTTCCTTTCTTAAAATGTGTGTACATTTTTTGACACACACACACACACACACACACACACACACACACACATATATATATATATATATATATATATATATATATATATATAAAATTTTTGACAAAAGAGCAAAAAAACATACAATGGAGGAGTAAAGCCTCTTCAATAAATGGTTCTGGGAAAATTGGAAATTCTGTTTAGATGTGCAAAAGAATGAAACTAGACCATTTTCACCATATACCAAATTAACTGAAAATGGATCAAACAACTAAACATAAGACCTAAAACAATAAATTGTATAGAAGAGGGCATAGTTACTAAACTTAGGAACCTTGGTTTCAGAGAATATTTTATGAATTTTTTTCTCAATGGCAAGGGAAGTAAAAGCAAAAATCAATGAATGGGACTACATCAAACTAAAAAAGCTTCTGCACAGGAAAAGAAACCATCAACAAAACAAAGGGGCAATGAACCGAATGGGAGAAGATATTTGCAAATAAAATCTCCGATAAGGTCCTAATATCCAAAATATATAAAGAAATCATAAAATTCAACAAAAAAAAAAACAGCAATCTAGTTAAAAAATGGGCAGTACCTGAACAGCCACTTCTCCCATGAAGACATACAAATGGCCAACAAATATATGAAAAAATGCTCAACTTCATTAGCTGTCAGGGAAATGCAAATCAGAACCACAATGAGATATTCCCTTACACCTGTTAAGAATAATTATTATCAACAAGTAATAACAAGTGTTGGAGAGGTCATGGAGAAAAAGGAACCCTGATACACAGCTGGTGGGAATGTAAATTGGTACAGTCACTCTACCAATGGAAAATAATATGGAGGCTTCTCAAAAAATTAAGAATAGAATTACCATACAACCCAGCAATCCCTCTTCTGGGTATCTATCCCCCAAAATGTGAAAACATTTATCTTAAAGATATATGTACCCCCTATATCCACTGCAACATTTTTCATGGTGGCCAAGACATGGAAACAACCAGTTTCCTTCAACAGATGATTGGACAAAGAAAATGTGGTACATATATATACAATGGAATATTACTCTGCCATATGAAAATATGAAATGCTGCCATTTGCACCAATACGGATAAATCTTGAGATTATCATGCTAAGTGAAATAAATCAGACAGAAAAAGTCGAGAACTATATGACTTCACTCATATGCAGGATATGAAACTGAAAGCAACAAACAAACAAGCCTAACAAGCAACCAAAATCTCATAGACACAGACAACGGTTTAGTAGCTACCAGAGGATAATGGGGGTGGTATAAGAGGGAAAAGGGGGTCAAATATATGATGATGGAAGGGTAACTGACTCCGGGTGATGAACGCAAAATGAAGTGTATAGATGACGTATTATTATAGACTTGTATACTTGAAACTGATATAATTTTACTAACCAATGTCACACCTATGAATTTAATAAAGATAAAAGCACCTCATTTACAATTTTGACCTGAGAAGTCCACCACTGACAAGTCTTGTTTTTTTGGACAGTGTATTCATTTTTTAAAACCTTGACTAGCTACTATTTGCATTCTTTTTATACTGAAAATAGTAGCCATTTCAACATCTGTGCACCTAGATAATTCTCATTCCTTTTCTACTCAGCTTAGTCTGAAGTGTACGGCTCTTCTTGACTTCATCTTGAAATATGCTGAAATAGCCTAAGCCAGCGTTTATTTCACATTTTCAGATCTCATGATGCAATAAAAATTTGTTTTTAAACAGGCCCATTCTATGTATTATTTATTTTTATATTTTATACTACCTTCCCAGCAAAAACTTCAAGCATTTGTACATAAAATTTTAAATATGTGAAGTATAAGAACAGAAAATTAAAAACCAAGATGGGAAGATAAATAAGAAAAGGATACACACTGAGGGGAAATGAGAAAACAAATTAAATAAAAATAAGAAAAAAAGTAGCCTTGGAAAAATGGATAAATATTGCTTAGATTTTTTAAAAAATGTTATTTTAGCTGACAATTTGGCATTTTAGCAAAAGCAAATATAGAACTATTCTTAGATAATAAATTAAAATTTCAAAATAATCAGTATTTTTATGTGATATTCATGAATCTTGTCCGGGCTTTGTAATACTTCTTCTGTTTAGATGTACATTTTCCACATTTGGGAAAAAAAACCCAACAACAAACATATGGATATATGGTGCCAAAAAATGTATACACAGTTTAAGAAAGGAAAATTATATTAACATTGTAATACTCAGTATATATCAATAACAAAAGATGAATACAAGTCATGTTTGACTTCTGCAAATACAAGAGGTGCTCAAAGTAGTTACCATCAGCGTCCAGGCTCTTCTGATTACGGCAAACTACTGCTTGAGCAACGTTGACCGAAGTGTCCAGTTGTATGCGTTTTTTGGTACTGCCAGTATATATATATACTTTCTAAGGTTCATAATTAGGTATGCTGCCCAAGGTGATCATGAATACTTTCAATCTCTTAAATTTAAACTTCATGATAAGAAAAGAGATTAAAAATGTTATAACTCTATCTTCAAACTGTATAAAATGTTTGGATCTAAATCCAGAAGATGTTTGGTATTGCTGCCATAACAAATTACCACCAACTTAGTGGCTTAAACAGTGCCCATTTAATATCTCCCATTTCTAGAAACTCAGTGGGCTCTCAGCTGAGAGTTGGCATAGTCGCCCAAAATGGAAGTTAAGAGTCCACAGGACTGTGTTCCTTTCTGTAGGCTCTCAGGAATACCTTTCCAGGTTAATGCAGATTGTTGACAGATTTGAGTTCCAAGCAGTTGCAGGACTGAGGTCCTGCTTCCTTGCTAGCCATTGTCCTTCCTAGTTTCAAGAGGCTGCCTGCGTTCCCTGAGTGATAGACTCTTCATGTCAGAACTGCAAAAGTGAATTTGTCATTTTATGCTTCACATTTCACTGACCTCCTTTTCTGCTTCATCTCTCCTCTGCACCCTCTTCTGCAGCATCTCTCTAGCTGACTCTTCTGCCTGTCTCTTCCATCATTTGTGAACCCTGGTGGTTATGTAGCGACAATGGGTAATCCAAGATTACCTCCCCATTTAAAGGTCAACTGATTAGCAAGTTTAATTTTATCTGCAGAATCGCTTTTGTGATGTAACTAATATGTTCCAGGAATTAGAGTGTGGACTTCTTTGGAGTAGAGCATTATTTGGCCTACACACATAAACTCTTATAAAATATGTAATATATAATATTTACCTATCAGGCAAGCTTAAACAACATTATTAGGCGTTTTATTAACAATAAGCAGATGACATTGAAGTGTGTGTGTGTGTTAAATAGAGATTATAATGGATATCTGTATATATGTGTGTATATATATATATATATATATATATATATATATATATTATTCTATTAAAACCATTGAGGTGATATTGGTTAATAAAGTTACATATGTTTTAAGTGTACAATTTTATAATACATCATGTGTATATTGCAATGTGTATTCATCACCCCAAGTCAAATTTCCTTCCATCACTCTATATTTGACCTCCTTTATCCTTCTATACCTCCCCTCCAACTCCTTTTCCCTCTGGTAACCACTAAACTGTTGTCTGTGTCTATGATTTTTTGTTTGTTTATCGTTTGTTGATAGTTTGCTTTCAATTGTACATCCCATATATGAGTAAAATCATGTGGTTCTTGACTCTTTCCGTCTGACTTATTTTGCTAAACATGATCTTCTCAGCATCCATCCGTGTTGTCAATAGATCAAGATGTGTCATTATTTTAATGGAAATATTTTAAAATAAAAATAATTCCCTTTTTAAAATTATATGGTTATTACTAGTCATAGTTTATAGTTTATTTCATTTCTGATCTTTAATTTTAGTAGAGTGCTTTTCTTTGCAACTATACAGAATCCTAAATATTGTGACAAATTTCTGAGACTACTTATATTTAATATGAGTTTTTCCCAGAAAATGTGTTACATTTACTCTCCAATAACTCACTTCTTCATCTTTAAACAATTTCACATGGAGTTTCTTCAAAATTTTAACCTAGATGTGTATATAATTTCAATTAGTGCTACAGCCAATTTAATTTTAATAAACATTTCAACATTCAATCATTTATTTCATCATTGAATCAAGACAAAATACGCATAATGTGTACATTTGTTATCCAAAGTACACATTTACAGTCCAAAGTATTGGAGGCAACGTGATAAATATATTTCCTCTCAATGATCTTACATTTTAGAATACCCATCAAAAACTGTAAATTAAAGTACTAATAAAAATTGATGGCTGATAATTTTCAGAAATATTCATGAATATAATGTTATCTGTTATAGGCCTTAAATAATGGATACAAGAAAAAAAAATATGATCTGAATGAATATGCCTGAGGGAAGAAATGTCATAATCTCTGAAGTAGAGATACCAGAGTGAGATGTCTAAATTTGTTAAAGACTAGAAAGTAGATTAAAGGAATATTAAAAGATTAAACTTTAACTTCAGATAGAGCATGCAAACATTCTATGTATATTGTCACTGTTAACTCCTTCTTTATAAAGTCTGTCTACTAAGTGGAGATGACTCGCCCACCTCAGAAACCTATGTCTGTGTCCTTTATTCTATCCTTATTGCCACATCCAAGATCTTGATCATACAATGTGCCCTTCTTTTTTTCCACATCATCATTTACTCTCTGCATAACATTCTATTTCCTTTATTTTCCAAAATTTGGGAATCCAGAATCTACTTGTACCACTAACATTGTCTGCATATAAGTAGAACTTATTCTTTATTGAGATCAAGATTATTGATTTAAACTCTATCACTGTCCTCATTTCTATCACATTTTAAATTAATAATGTTCTAATATTTTGATACATTTGTTTCAACCCCATAACAAAGTAATTTCTACAAATCTATAGATGCACTTGAATTCATTGTACCTCACTTTTTAACCAATAAGTTTATGGCCAAAGGGGCAGATTTATCTGATAAAAATATCTTTGTCTAAGCCACCCAGCACAGCAGGGTTTGCAGGTGTGGAACTGCCCTTAAAGGAAGCTTTGAAAGTGGAGACAAGTGATTGAAATTCATACTGCAACAATTAGACATTTCACCAGCTTGGCAATTAACAGTTCACTTGATAAATGTTTAATGATAATGAAGAATGTTAGGATCTAGAATTTTTTCTCACTGTTCAATACTATTCAGAATTGTTGTTTGAGAATGGAGCAGAGACAATTTTTTTTTCCATGAATGGGGAGAAAACAATTGAGAAATAATAATACCTCTTTTTCAACGAAATCTTTTCCTACTAACCAGACTACATTTTAAATAGACAATTTCATAGTCAAGTGGCTTTTGTGCACAGCAAGGTATGGTTTTATTTATTTTTGCTTTGTTTCTCGGTGAATGCATTAATCGTATAAATTAATTCCACAGCAAGGTGCTAATCATTAGATCTAGTTCCACTATGTTTAATATATAGTGTTTTAATATATAGTTTACATATATAGTTTTACATACAGAGATTTTAAATATAGTTTTTTAAATATAGTTTCACTTTTATACTCGTATGATGGGATTATGATATTCAGATTTTTATTGATTTTAATTGCTGAAAAGTGTTTTGTTTTGTTTTTTACCAAAAATGAGGTTTGCTTTATATTTGCATTTACAGTTGTACCTGAACAATTGTGCTATATTTATGATATATTGATCTGATTTTTTTTGATGCTTTACTATACTATATTAATGACTACAAGTGTCATCTAGACACTCCTAGGGAATTGGGGGCTTATCTATGGAGTTAGCTTTCCTCTAGGCACTTGGTTATATCGCCATTATTTAACAAATTATTGGCCCCTTTCTCTGCTCCTTTCTACATGGTTAATAATATGTGGCTACCAAAGCCAGTAAATGCTGTAGGTCTTGGCATGTTACCTTTTTATTTAAGAAATTACTAGGTTTACCCATATTTAACACTATCCCCTTTTCTACTTGCAAAGATTAAAATACATATATTTAA
Organism: Hipposideros armiger; assembly: GCF_001890085.2. NCBI lineage: Eukaryota > Metazoa > Chordata > Mammalia > Chiroptera > Hipposideridae > Hipposideros > Hipposideros armiger. The sequence continues at coordinate 22,368 of NW_017732128.1, read as the reverse complement.
ATATATATTTCGTCATTTAGAAATCTCTCTTCATGTTTTTGCAAGCATACTTGTAGCATCTTCTGGAAACAACAAAAATGTCCCAGGTACATCTGATTTATTTATTTATTTTGTACCAAGTCATGGTGCTATGCTTCAAAGATTAGAAATTGACATTGTCTGATTTTTAAAAAATTGTTATATTCCCAGTTCATAGTAATGGGGGAAATAATGCTTGTAAACCTACAGAATAATTATTATAATAACTGATAAGAAAAAATAAAATATTCCTTTTATAGCTTTTATTGTGTATCCGGCACAATTTAAGTGCTTTTAAGACATATTCTGGAAAAAAGCAATGAGATAACTTAGAAAAGAAGCTCCAGTACTACCTTGAAAATAATTATTCAGTTTAAATACTGAAGAAGCATCAAAATATTGATTAAACAGAGTTTCTGACACTACTACATAGTATAAGAATTACAGGTAGTTCTGTAATTACATAGTTTTTTTTACAGTACAATTTAAAAAGAAATTTAAATTCTACATTAGTTTTGTTTGTAGAGGATTGGAGAAGCTGATTCATCTGAGACCTGAAATTAATTAGAGGTTGATATTTGAAAAATAAGTGACTTGCACTAAACCTTTGCATGCATTCTTCCCTTTGCAAGTCTACAGAGTACCTCTTAGGTTATCATTACCTCATCAACTAAATTATTAATTTTACCTGAATAGCATACACACAGTGGTCCAATTTTACACCTGCACACACAGTGGTCCAATTTTTATTCATTCTTCATATTGAGAAAACAAACATGCCCGGATTCAGAAAGAAAGAAAGGAGAGAGCGAGAAAGTGGTAGAACACAAGGACAAAGTAGTTAGATGGAATGAAACATATTTCCCATGTATTGTAATTAGTCAAATCACCCAGAAAAGTGTTTGGGTGATCGGAATCTGCCAAAGCAGACAAACAAAATATGAGAGAGAAAGAGGAGAAGGTAGAGAAAGAGAAGTAAAGGAGAAGAAGGTAAAGGACAAGGAGAAGGAGAAAGAGAATGAGAAGAAGACAACTAAAATTTTTCATAATACAAGAGGAAAGCTGCAGATGATGGAGATATGAAATAAGAATAGAAGGTAGCAGTGGTGCTGGCAGCAGCCAAGATTATGACAATGCAATGAGAAGCAGCAGACAGGATGGCAGAGTAGAAGATAGTTCAGAACTGTGACATGGTAGTCAAGCAGTTTCTCAGCCTGAGGATAGGAACACAGTGCTTTATTCTCATGTGCACCCAGAGCCCATCCTGTCATTCAAAGGAGAGAGATGAGATAGGGACCAGTAGTTACTTGAGCCTTAACATTCACTAAGGGCACAAGCCTATCTTACCAAATGGACCTCGTCTAGTGATACTCAACCAGGAGATTAGGAGTCATTTCCGAGCAAATTACCAACATGGCCAGCTGATCATTCACACCTATATCACATATTATCCCCATCTAACTTAGTATTATATTGACAAATGTGGCACAAGACAAATGAGTCAAATGTAATATGTTTTGGTTAATATTTTTGTATGAAATATTAAAGTATTTACAAAGTTTTAGAAAATAACATGCTAACAAACTTACCAACTTCAAACATTTTTTAACATATTTGTAATTAAAACATTTTATTCACACAGAAATTACACCAGACAGAAGAATGCAGCTCCATGAAATTTTACAAAGTTGAGTAGCACCTGTACCTTCTCACAGCCACTATGCCCCTAAACAGCCATCCTGACTTCTAAAAATGTAGGTTACTCCAGATTGTTTATGAACATTAAATAAATTCAATCATACAACATAGACAATTTTCTGTCTTGCTTACTTTGTCCAACCTTATGTTTGAATGATTCACCCTTTCTGTTGAGCATATGAATATTTTACTAGTTTTCATTGTGTTAAAATTTAATAGTCTTCTTTAAATTTCTGCATACATGGTAATAACAACTGAATCTG
>NW_017732128.1:13933-16104 GCF_001890085.2 Hipposideros armiger | reverse complement strand
AACAATACATAATGAAACAAATGAAAAACAATTTTTACATAATTATTTAAAATTCAAGTTTTTATAGCATTTTCAGTCTGAAGTTTTTAGTCTGAAGTTTCAGAAGTGATTACTCTAAAACAATCAATATGATCATGCCACTCTCCTGATAAAAATCTTTCAAGAGCCCATGGGATTCCCTTAAAGACTGTGGACTATGACATGAACAACCAGCATTAGAATCTTGGATAATTTAGCTAAGGGAGCTTGATTTTGGGAAAACTTATTTGTTACCATGTATCAATTTCCTCACCTGTGAAGGAGAGATAAATAAAAGTATTACCTGCTTTATGGGGTTATTTTGGAGAATAAAACATATATATATATGCATAAGTCATTAAAGGACTACATAAACATCAATCATTATTACTATTACTGAAAACTTCACATAAAAGTTGGCTAAAATAATGTGATCAAGACATTTTGGGCTCTTAGAACAAAAAAATTTAACATCAGGCATGGTTCTGAGGCTACAAGCTTCCTGTTTATTGCAAATAGTCCTAGGGTCACCCATTCTTCAGCCACAATTATAATTTACACCTACTTTCACTGCAAAAAGTGTTCCTGTTTGGGTAATAAAGTATATGGTGACTTTATTTGTATACTCAATTGCTTATCCCACAAATATTTAATATATACGTACTTAAGAATTTAAAAAAAGATTCATTAACTAGGAATGATGTAACAAATAATTTCAAAGTGAGTCCACCTTAATCTAATGTAATCTCATCTAATACCCAGATCCAGAAATAACAGTAGTGTCTAAATCTTAAATCGAATCTGCTCTCCCTGTATTCCACTTACTGTTTAACATCTTTACAGATGCCAATTAATGTAATTCTCAAAATAATCCTATGATAAAACATGCTATTATTATCTCCATTTTACAGAAAAGCACACTGAGAATTTAAATAATATAGGTCTCATAGGCAGCCATTAGCAAAGTCATAATTCCAACGAAGGCAGTTAACTCCTGAGTCCATGCAGATAGTATTCTACTTCACTATACCTCTGTAGATAGCTTACCNTGAACTCACTTAAGTTAGAGATGAGAAACTGAGGCAAAACAGTTCCTAAATTTTGAAATTGCCCATAAAACCTGAAATGGTCTCAGAGGAAGGATCGATCCCTCCCTCCATCCATCCATCCATCCATCCATCCATCCATCCATCCATCCATCCACCCACCCACCCATCTGTATGAACATACATGAATATATACACACATGCATATTCTCATACATGCGTACAGTGTGGTGGTCAATACAGAGACTCAGGAGGTGGAATCTGGAATTAGAAAGGGGTTGTAGCCTAGCACAGCCACTTTAGCAACAATTGTTCTAACCTCATCCAGCTTAATCTGTTTAGAACCTAATAGACAGTCAATACATGGTTAACTGTTGTTTCTTTTATTATCTATTATTTAATTGTTAGCATAAGTATAAATAATTATGTGAAGAAAATTTAATTGTAGGATTTTTAAAAATTGAGACTTTGATATTAATATCATTAGTGATGACAGCCTGCATAAGAGTGAAGATTAAAATTCATCTGATAACGATGGCAAGTTAAAACCCTTTGCCATATAAATATAGTCCAGAACAAGCAGCATGGGTGTCACCTGGGAGCTTATTAAAAATGCAAAATCTCAGGATCACACCAGATTTAGTGACTCAGAATTTGCAGTATGACAAGGATTCCAAGTGATTCTTATGCAGATTAGATAGAGAAGTACTGGAATAGGTTACTGAGTATATTTTACTTCATAACATGCAAAGATCCCAAAAAATATTACAAATCATAAAATTAGAAAGATCCTTAGAGATCATTTAATTCAAAGACTTCATTATATATTATGAGGAAATTGAGACCCAGAAGGGTTAAGTTATTGCTTCAAGGCCACATAGCTAGCTAGTTACAACTGCTTTAATAATAATGGATTGTCCCAAGATAGCTTCAAATTTTTAACTTTTAACATTTAAAAAGCATTGCAGTATTCAGAATGAAACTTAGTCTTATACTAATTATATCACTTTTCATCTACCTAACATATAAACATAAAAGAGAAACAATGCCACAATTTGTAATATAGAGGAAATCCAGTATAAATATTGGGTTGTCGGAAAAGTTATG
>NW_017732128.1:7745-10418 GCF_001890085.2 Hipposideros armiger | reverse complement strand
TTTAAATTGACCCTTAGATGGGTTTGGAAATAGGTAATTACCATTACTATTTGCTTTATTCTTATTAGCGTCTTCTTTTTGAAATTATAAGTATACTGAGCCTGTGGATCCCAAGAAGAAAGATTTATTTGGTATGAACTCTGAGGAGGAATATTTCTGCAGAAATGCTCTTCCTGTGAACAATCGAGGGCCCAAATTTTATAAATAACAAGAGCCTAGCATCCATTTGCTGATAGGGGCTCCTGATGTACTTGGCATTTCGGGAAGAACTTCACGCTGAATTCCTGGCTTTGTGCACGCTACTCCATGCTTGTTTACACAGTCTGGGTGGACCACTGCAGGGAAACCCAGTTTTATCTTTCTACCAATGGACGGAAACCTGCCTGGACTAATCAGAGCTACATAATTTGGAAACCTCATTTACATAAAATGGACCTAATTGAGAACCTGGATGGGAACTTTCAACAGAAAAGTCAGCATCCCCCGTTGTCTAGTGGAACACAATTTAGGTTGCTACCTGAATCTGTGTCTCCTGGTCTGCCGCTCCTTTTTACTCAAATACATGCTTTTTATTCTTTATTACAGCCTAAAATTAATTTTGGTTTACAGCTGTAGGGTGATTACGTGAAGGATAATACAACCAGGTAGTAGAATCAGGATTCAAACCGAAGTCTCTTTCCATTAACTATCAAACAAAATTGTGTCTCTTTTTTGAATTATAAGGTATTTGGAGTTTTTCACAACTGAATACAAAATCTGATGCATAAATATTATTTTTCAAGTAACACATGTATAACTGACCAAGCTTCCTGTTGTGTTTGTGTGTTTCTTTTCCTAGGACAGTATGTACAAATTAGATCACAATTTTTCCATTTAGTTAATTTCAGTAACTTGGCATACACTATACTTTTTCCCAAAATAAAATAATAAATGCAAAAGCAAAAGGTATGTCCTGTCCAACAATATTGAAATAATTTAACTATTCAAGATAAAATCAAACAAGGTTGAGACACAGAAACACAGCAATATTATATATCTAGGACCTTAATTTGCATCCAGGACCTGTTTAAAATATGACACCTACTTTTGAATGCTTTTAAAAAATAGATTGATATATAATGTCACTACAATGCTCTGTGCCAAATTGTGACAAGAAGGTAAAGGGGAAATTCTTTGTGGATATCTTATTTTCTTGAAGAAAATCAAATCCCCAACAGTAACTAAAAATTAAATTAAAATAAATGATTACTGGAGAGATTTATAAGATGACACTTAAAAGAAGATATCCTTTTCTAGTTTTGTGATAAGCATATATGCTGCAATATAGAAAATCTAACTTATTTTTGTTAAGTCTTTTATGCAATTTTTTATGATTACAACTTTATTGGCATGTTCCCAACCAGTGGAAATATTTAATAAAGGTTTTGGTATTTAAATTAAAATATTTTCAAAATAAGAATATTAGCCACTGGCACAAAATCAAATTACTTTAACATTGGTTAATTACAGATTACACATATCCCCAGCCCCCATCTCACTTTCCTTCACAAAAATGTAAAGAAAACTTTACATTACTAGCTCAGTGGTAACAAAAAGGATTGCTTTCTATTGTGAGAATGTCCTCAAGCAAATCTCTTTGACTCCCTTTAAAGAAATAGCATGGGATAATATTACCCAAAGGAGCATAGTCTCTAGGGTTATAATCACTTCTGCCAATCTGCTCTATGTCTGAGTTATCACTCAATTATATGAACACCCATTTTCACAAAGTGAATGCATTCATTTACTTTTTACATTTTTTGGTGGGTTTTCCTTCTTTCCTTTCTCCTCTGTTTATTATTTTTCTTTCTAATTTTTCTTCCTCATTTTCTCTCCTTCATGTCTCTTTCATCTTACATTTATCTTTGGCTGATAAGCAGCTAAACAGTTTTCCCTGCTATTTTACATTGGTTGGACAGAAATCTGGTGATGAACTACATTTCCACTAGATGCTGATAGATGGAATGGGAGAAGAGCAGGAGATTAAAAATGAAACACACACACACACACACACACACACACACACACACACACACACACACACACACACCAGACCCTGTGTTGGAATTTCTTCTTATTTCCCATGCTGCAAATGGACAAAAACCAAAAAACAAAATCAATGTTTTTGTTCATGAGGCATCTTTTTCCTGCATTAATTTGTTTTTATCATGCTTATCACAAAATTGACTCTGAGACCACTGCATTTTTGCACATGTACCCAAAAAACTACAAAAAATAGTATTGTTGACATTGTAGACTTTTTGATCCAGGATGTTTTTATTATGCTATTTTCAAATTATTTGAAATTGGTGGAACAAGTAGCATTTACATATAATAATAATGGCTTTTTTTAATTCATGAATTACAAATACCAATAAAATAGATATTAAATGTATTGCAATAGCAAATTATTTTATTCCAACTAATTAATATGATGATACATATGATTTCCAATAATATTTTATAGTTATCATTATACTGAGAAGTATATTTCTTTATAATATAGTGCTATTTTTCTAGTAAACGTGGAGAGTAAGATAATGCACTCTCGGCAAAGCCTTTTACAAATCTATTTCCTAGAAAATACTCTAATTACACTGCAAGAAGTGCTTTTCAGTGAAAAAATGATAAAGC
>NW_017732128.1:4292-5155 GCF_001890085.2 Hipposideros armiger | reverse complement strand
TTAGAGAGATTATGAAAGCTTAAGGAAAGAGGAAAAAAGGATGAAGAAAAATGAAGCACCTCAGAGAATGTGGGACGCTGTTATGTACACCATCATATGCATAATGAGAGTACCAGAAGGACAGAGGATGGAGCAGAAAAATTATGCAAAAATGTAAGACCTGAAAACTTCTGACATTTACTGAAAAACATTAACCTATACATCCAGGATCCAACATAAAACAACAACAACAAAAAAACAAATTCCAAATACAATAAAACCCAAAAGATCCACAGATATACACGTCATAATAAACTTTGTTCACTCAGCCCTAGATTGGGTAGATACTTCCGGGTGGGTGGGGTGGGTGGGTGATGGGCTGGATGTTACAAACTGCATGAATACTGCAGCATCAGTATTTAAAATGTTTGAGAGAGACTGAAAACTTTTCTCAGGCCATAACTCTTCTACACAGGGTATACTACTATTGAAATTCTTAAAGACTTGCTCCAATCATGCACTCATGAAACCAAAGCTAACGGTATAATTCTCATGCTCTTTAGTTTTACCATATCTCACAGGTATTAAATGGTCCTAAATTCGAACAACCTTTTTAAAAATATATGTTTATCATCACAACCGATCAGAAGAAAGATACCAATGAATCAACTTATAGAGTTTGACAATTCCCTAGGCTGACTCAGGCCTAGAATGTGTAGATGATTCTTGTAACTATCTTTCTGTTACCTTAGTGTCCCATGGTACTGTTAGTCTTCCAACACCTAAAATTTAGGGAATTTAACTAAGTCCCTCTAATTAAAACCCCTCATTTAATATAATTAGTGCAGCTCCAGCTTTTCTGAGTAACTCTAATATAGTCAATG
>NW_017732128.1:0-2183 GCF_001890085.2 Hipposideros armiger | reverse complement strand
ATTTGTATTCATTTAATTAATCATTAACTATACATTTAAAAAATTTCCCAATTTCCAAAACTAAATTTGAATATGTGCTTGTATAGTTATAATTGTCATTTAGAAGGGAAAACATTTGACCATTGTAAAATGTTAAGCCATGCAAGCATCATTTTACTCCACAAACATCACATGGATATTTCTATACTTAAGATACTGTATTTTACACTTGTTATAATTGCTACATAAAATAACATGCAAATAGTGAATAATTTCTCATAAGTGGAATTCTTCATATTGTTTATATTTCTTGTGTGTTCTTAGTGATTATGTCTTAAGAATGACTTCAAACTTCTTTGTGACTGTAATAAAATTGCCCTTTCTAACATCTAAAAAAAGTCAACTAAACAAACTTAGTTTTGTCAGTATCTGTCTAGATTGCCCAGCAGTCAATTTTTTGGTGATTTTCTACTTGGTGTTAATTCATTTGAATAACTACTAAACCACCCCATGTCCCCAAATACCTTGTTTTGTTAGGATGACAGCAGATGTTCCACTGAGTGGAAAACCCCTCCAGTTTTGTTTCTGTCTCTGCTGTCTATTTTAGTCACACATCAAATACTCCTCACAGTTAACTTTCTTTCTCAGAAGGTGTCTTGAGTTTTCTTTGCCAGCTGCTTATAAATTCTTTATTTCTTGCTAAAGATGAGGGGATTAACAACTTTCTCTTTCTCTGTTCTCTATCTTCTGATTGAGTACATCCACAGGTAAGTGCCATCGCACATCATAATTCAACTCTGTATTTCAAGCTGAAGGAGAACTAAAGTTAAGAGTGGGAAGAATCTTTCCTTTAGGATTACTGAAAGTTTAAAGAGTCTCTGAAAACATAGGTTGTAAAATTGTTTTAAAGCGATCCTCTGTGTGGTTCTCTTATTCATGCATGATAAATTTATAGGCCTCTAGCCAGCCCTAAATTTAGTAAAATCTTTAATGGGTGGTAAATGTAGTTTCCATTTTAAATTGGTAGAATCTACTAGCACTTCCAAGGCACCTAAGGGAGATCTGCAATATGGTCAGCAGGAGGTATTATCATACTCCATCTTCCACGTATTCCTAGAAGGATCTCTCATTTTGAAACTGTTAGAAAATAAAACACACAAACAAACAAAAAAATCCTCTAGAATCACAAACTACCTGTTTAGAGATTTATTTAATTTATAAAAAAATTTCTCTTTTATCTCATGTGTTGCCTAAATATTAATACAAATTACTTATTCTCGAATTTGCCTTGATATTTTAAAAGGAGACACTGCAAGTTTTTTGTATGCTCACTTCATCTTTAATTAAATAATTCAATGTATATAATAGAAGATATAAAATTGAAACAGATTTTATTTGCATAGTAACTAATATGAGACTGTGAATGTTATATATACCTANTTGCATCTGCGGCACTATTATTAAATAGCATGGGTAAATAGTTCTCTCAATAAACACATTCCAAAACAAAGACATATAAACTCCAAATACTTGCCTAGTTTTCTACAGATTTTTGATCTTTCGCAAAATGCTTGTCTCTTCATTTGGAACAAGCTTTTTGAATTAATAAACATTCAGAAACCATATGCCAGATCTGCTTGAATGTAAATCATAATATTTTATGGCAGTTAGCAGATGGAATAAAATAAGGATGTGTACATATCCAAAGGTCTGATGGGGAACAGGGTCAAGGCTTTAGAGGCAGGTCAGAGGAGCATGTTTCCAAATAGAATTTTGAGACTAAACAATGACTTACAGCTATAAAGATGAGACCTGACATTGTTATCATAAGTGAAAGTTCAAAAACAAAATGCAGTACCCATATGTCTATATGACCAGGGCCATGGAAGGCAAGCTGGGAAAGATTGAGTGATTATTCTACAATGGCAATTAGCATAATATTAGAAGTCAGATAATCTGTATTGCTGTGTAAAGTGAGAATGGTATTTCAATTGAGAAACCTAAACAGTAAAACTTTAGGACCTATAAATATGTATTAGGACATGACCGCAAAGACAGAGTTCAGCTACAATAAGACCTGTGATATGTTCATTTACTATTCACAATGTGAATAGGGTTTGTGTCATTGAAGATATATGAATTTATTGTATGTAGACCTTCTTGGGCATTCTGCTGACTGAGATGTCACAGATACTGTAGAGGTT
>NW_017738660.1:0-939 GCF_001890085.2 Hipposideros armiger | reverse complement strand
AGCGAACCCTAAAAACCTGTCCTTAACATCCCCTTCCCCCTAAATCATTAACGATACACACACGTTTCCCTTACAACCTGTTTTGAACCCAAAAATCCAGAGAGTATCCCTAGCCCGGAACCTTCAGCATATCTCCCACAAATCAATTTCTCACCCTACCCCACTTCTATGCTTCCCGACACCAAATATAAAGCATAACACTGCCGGGGCTGAGAAACCCAACCCGGAGGTGGAAAATTGCTGAGTCATCCTTAGCTAGGCTGGCCACAAACACCTCAGCGCCCTCCCCATTTCTGCCTCCACAAAAGCATGGCTATATGTAAACGAACGAGTGCTGCCAGACTGGTTCACAATGTCTCTCCCAAGACGGGAAAGTTTTGACACACCTGCTCCCGCTTTCGAGTATTTCTAGTGCCAGTCTCCCGTAACTTGCTGTCGCGCCTGCACCAGGCGATCCGCAGAGGCACCCATGTCCCTGAAAACACTGAACCTGTCCCGAATCCGAACAACGTCAATGGGAAGAAACCTGAAAAGTAACTCTCCCACTTCATCGAACTGTAAAAACCTGACGCTAACCTCCCCTTCCCACTAAAATTTAATGCTACACACACCTTTCATTTACCCCCTGTTTTGAACCGAAAAATCCAGAGAGTATTCCCTACCTGGATCCCTAAGGATGTCCCACACAAATCAAACACTCACCCTACGTCACCCCTATGCCCCCCGACACCACATATAAATCATAACCCTGTGCTGTGGCTGAGGGACCCAACCAGGAAGTGGGAAATCGCTGAGTCATCCTTTGCTAGGCTGGCCCTACACCCCTCAACGCCTGCACCGTTTCTGCCTCCACAAAATCATGGCTATATGTAAACAAACAAGTGCTGCCAGACTGGTTCACAACGTGTCTCCCAAGAGGGAAGAGTTTTGGGGCAACTG
>NW_017738659.1:0-1031 GCF_001890085.2 Hipposideros armiger | reverse complement strand
AAAAAAATCTATGGAAATTGAATATTTTCTAAAGGGGACTTCCAGTCTCCTATACGTACAAAAGTAATTTGTCCATTTCTTATTACTTTACAGTCCACATTGCATTATAACTATTTATGTACAAGTGTTTTTCCTTCCTTTCCTTCCCAAATTTAAAATTGATTTCAGAGATACACTGGAAAATAGCCTAAATTATTCATCAAACTATATGTTTCATTTGCATGTGAGGTTCTTGGGTAAAAATACAAAATTTCCAGATGAAAATGCCTTACTATTCATTTTTACATTGACATGTCCACTAAAATTTTAATTATTCCTACATAATGCTCTAGAAAACCACACAAGATGCTCTACAGGAATCATTCCTTCCTCTGCACAAGTGGAAATGGAGCAGAGTTTATTATCCTACAACATAGGGTCAAAAAGTGGAAAAGCTCCCACAATTGTCCCCCCTGTAAACATACTCCCAAAGCAACTGAGCTTCTGTGAAGGGCTTTCTTGGCAGAGAGAGAACATGGTCTTAACCTATTTCAGAGCAAGAACCAGGCCCTCTACTTCTTCATGTTCTGGTGCTAAGCTTTGTGTGTAGAGGGTATTCAGTATACCGCTCTCAGGGCTATCGAGAGGGGTGCAGTGAGAGGGTGGGGAGGGTCATCCGAAGGAAGGTAATGATAATGACAGCTTCCATTTATCCAGCCCCCATGATAGGCTGGGAACATTAAAAATATTGTTTCCAACTGTCATAAGACACAAAGTACAAAAACAGGGCCATGGAAATTATATAATGTGCCTATATTCACACTTGGAGGCTGATCTGGGACACAGAATCAGCCCATGTGATCCCACGGCTCCTGTGATTTCCTCTCGAGCACATTATTTTTTCGAAGATGTAGCTAGAGAAAATGTGCACTATGTTGGGCTGAAAGGGGAAAAGGGAAAAGAACAAGAGTTTCAAGTATGGAAACATTTACACAAGACCCCAAAGCAACATTTAGATGTCAAATATAAAATGGTTTCCTCGGTCATGACCA
>NW_017738658.1:0-1031 GCF_001890085.2 Hipposideros armiger | reverse complement strand
GTGAAGCAACGTCCTCCACAACTAGACTGAAGAACAAAAGGACAGCAACTTGTCTGTTCCCCTTCCCCCAATTCCCCAGTGCTGTTCCCATCCCAATTCCCCAATAAAAATCTTTAAAAAAAAAAAAAGAGACAAGACGATGGAGCCTAGTACAGCCTGTCCACTAGAAAGATAAGGCCAGCCACCTATGTCTTTGTAGCTTTTCTACTCATCACGTTTTTTAAAAAGTAAAAAGAAATGGGTGAAATTCATTGGAATAACATTTTAGGGGACCCAGTGCATCCAGAATAGTATCACGCCAACATGTAACTAATACTTAGAAAGTACTGATGAGCTATTTCTAGATTCTTTTTCTCATGTTAAATCTTTGAAATCCTGTGTGTGTTTTACACTCAGGCACATCTCAGTGTGGAGCACTTAGCCTTGCAAGTGCTCAGCCACGTGTGGCCGTGGCCTTCCTGTTGAGGAGTGCAGGGTAGTAGGAAGCAAGGCACTGAGCAAGTAAGAAAATAGCCACATACTGATGAGTTGGAAGCAATTCTCTGAAAGCCAAGAAAAGCATCTCGGAGCTTCCTTGGGGTGACTGTTAGAGACCACAGCCACAATCATCCAAACAGAAGGTTTTTCCTTAGTTCTGCATAACCGAGAAAGATTATACTTGTTCTATCCTAGGTGTGTGGTTTGGGGTTTTTTAAATTATGTATAGTTATTACATTTTTAATAAAGGATCACAGTTGCTACTCTTTATGTATAAGGTGATGTCCATTTCAGAGAACAAGAGTTCAAGAAATACGAGTATAACCACTTAGAGACAACCAGATGTTTTTCCTTTCCTTTTTATTTTTTTTATTGGGGAATTGGGGAGATGGGAACAGTTCTGGGGAATTGGGGGAAGAGGAACAGACAAGTTGCTGCCCTTTTGTTCTTAAGTCTAGTTGTGGGGGACGTTGCTTCACTGGCCCAAGTTGGCACCATCATTGCGCTCTTCCCGGGCGAGGCAGATCAGTCACCGGCTTCTGGACGGCCGCTCA
>NW_017738657.1:0-1003 GCF_001890085.2 Hipposideros armiger | reverse complement strand
TTTCAGGTACTTAAGGTGAAATTTTAGGTAATTGATTTGAGATATTTCTCATTTCTAACTATAAATGTAAAAAGCTATGTTTTCCTATATGAAATGCTTTAACTGCATTCTATAAATTTTGACATATTTTAATTTATTCAGCCTTATTGAGATATGAAAAATAAAAATTACATATATATATATGTAATTATATATATATATAATATGTATATATATATTTAAGGAGTATAATGTGATCTTTTATATATCTATACATTGAAATGATTACCACAATAAAAACCATCATTACCTAACATGGTTAATATGTGTGTGTGTGTGTGTGTGTGTGTGTGTGTGTGTGTGTGTGTGTAGGTGCACATGCACATGTGCACAGTGTGCTCTACTCTCAGCACATTTTCAGTTTATAACACATCATTATAAACTATACTCACCATGCTATACATTAGGTCTCTCCATAACTTACCATCTTATCACAGAAAGTATGTCCCATTAATCAATATTTCCTCTTCCCCTACACACAGCCTCTGGTAACTACCATTCTATTCTACTCTCTGTTACCATGAGTTCACTTCTGTTTTTTTTTTTTTTTTAGATTCCACATATAAGTGAGATCATGTGATAGTTGTCTTTCTGTGTCTGGCTTATTTCACTTAGCAAAATGTCCTCCAGGTTCATCTACATTGTTACAAATATTAAGATTTTCTTTTTTAAGGCTGAATAATATCCCATTGTTTATGTATACCACATTTTCTTTATCCATTCATTTGAATAACACATAGGTTGTTTCCATATTGTGGTTACTGTGAATAATGTTGCAATAAATATGGGACTACAGATCTAACTTCAGATCTGTTAAGATTTGCTTCATAAATTTAGATGGTCCTATGTTGGATGTTTATATATTTATAATTGTTATTTCCCTTGATGAATTGACCCCCTTATCAATATATAATAACCTTATTTGTTTCTTCTTACAATTTTTTATTTAAAATCTATTTTGTCC
>NW_017738656.1:0-984 GCF_001890085.2 Hipposideros armiger | reverse complement strand
AATGCAAAACAATCCCATTCACAATTCCAGCAACTTTTTTGTGAAAATTGATAAGTTCTGCAATGTCCTCCACAACTAGACTGAAGAACAAAAGGACAGCAACTTGTCTGTTCCCCTTCCCCCAATTCCCCAATAAAAACCTTAAAAAATAATAATAATAATAAAATAAAAACAGCCATAATGTAGCACAGACACAGAAAATATAAGAGACATTAAAGGAAGCATAGGATAGAGTGAAGAGATCAAGTATAAGTCTAACTGGAATTGCAGAAGAAGATAATAAAGAGAATGGTTAAGAATCAATATTTGAAAAGGTAATAGCTGAGCATTTTTCAGAATCAACATGACAAAAATCCCAGATTAAAAATGCACAATAATCCCTAGCAGGATAAACTTAAAAAGGAAAACATACTGAATATATTATAGTGAAACTGCATAACTCCAAAAACAAAGAGAAAATCTTAAAAGCAGATACAGATAAAACAGGTGATCTAAAAAGGAATGAAAATTAGACTGATTCCTTTGTGGGGTTTTTTTGGATTTGGAGGGGGAAATTTTCAAACTCACAGAAAAGCCAAAAAGAATGATACAATGAACACACGTTTATACCACTCACCAGATTCACACCGTTAATATTTTGGCTGACCCACTCAAAGGTTCTCTAAACATACATTATCCTACCCTTTTGGGAAAATGTAGAAAGTAGGAAGCAGATAGCGGAATTCTTCATCCCAAAATTCTTTGTCATGCATTTCCCAGGAACAAGAGCTTCCTTCACCATTACCTCATCTAGCATAATCAAAAGTAATTCAATAACGTCACTCTAAGAGTCCAGATGAAATTTCCCTAGTTATCCTAAAAATGTCCTCTAAAATTTATATTTGTACTCATCCAGTACCTAATCAAAGTTTATGCATGACTTTCAGATGTTCTAGCTTTCAATTTAAGTTCTCTTTCAATTTAAATATTCTCACCACTTCCCTC
>NW_017738655.1:0-1032 GCF_001890085.2 Hipposideros armiger | reverse complement strand
CCTGACCTACCTACCTATCATGAAACTATAGAACTGCCTTTCACACAAGAGGAAAATTTTCATTTAGAATTTTAAAAGAAAAGAAATAAAAATGAGTAAAATACAAGTAATTATAGCTGGATATGTAGTCTCAGGCTTTGGTCTTTGTACAGAGTATGCTTTAGTTTACATACTATTGAAATGTGTCTGGAAACGCGCGCGTGCGTGCGCGCACACACACACACACACACATGTGCATATAATATACATACTGTATGTGACCATATATTAACTCATAGTAATTACTCTTAACAGTAAGATAAGAATCTATCATTAACACACAAAATTATGTGCTATGAACATATAGTTAATGATAGGTTCTTATTTTACTAGTGATTGTAATAAAGAGAACTCACTTTTGCTGTCTAATATTTAGATTATTGATGAATAAATATATGTTATGGTCCTAGGGCTCAAGAAGTAGAAACTCTTCAATTTGTTAGGTGAGTCTGGATTTACATATACAAAGAAAAATAGCAATGCAAAGTCCTGCCTTCTAAACCCCAAACAGAGATAAAGAGGGGACCTGATAACATTTAGAGATTGTATTGTAGGATTATAGGATTTGACTTTGCCTTGAAGCATTCAGAGGAGGAAACATGCAAGAGGAAGAAAACAAGATTATAAAGAATGACATGACAATGCCATGGTGGTAGAGGTCTGCAAAGAATTGTAAAAATGAGACAAATATGGCTGCTTTGGAAAGTTCTTGGGGCCAGCTTGTGCAGTAGCTTAGTTTTTTGCACAGAGGTTTGATGCAAACTAGGTACACATTCAGTTGATATCTTCGTGTCTACCACAAATACAATCAATCAGATGGTATTACCGCGCCCTAACTGATTGATGTTGCTTCTCCCTTAGATTTGGAATTGCTATTCTCTGTCAAGTTCATCTTGTTTTGAAGTTCTGTGAATCTCTCTCCATGATGTCTCTCAGACCTTCCTTTCTGTTTACACTGTTATTCTGCTAGCATGGTTCTCCATTACCTTAAAA
>NW_017738654.1:0-1032 GCF_001890085.2 Hipposideros armiger | reverse complement strand
TGCCATGGGCTACTGTGTGTAGCCAGCAGCCAGCGTGAGCGGCCAGCAGCTGCAGTGAGCGGCTGTCCAGAAGCCGGCGACTGATCTGCCTCGCCTGAGAAGAGCGCAATGATGGTGTCAACTTGGGCCAGTGAAGCAACATCCTCCACAACTAGACTGAAGAACAAAAGGAGAGCAACTTGTCTGTTCCCTTCCCTCAATTTCCCAGCACTGTTCCCATCCCCCCAATTCCCCAATAAAAAAAAAAAGAATTGGAACATACTCAGCACCTTAGGGGCACCCCTGTGCTCTCTTCCAGGCACTACCCACCTCAAGGTAACCAATGCCCCTACTTCTAACACCAGAGATATGTTTTGCCTGCTATTAGACTTCATATAAACGGAATCATAAGAATGTACTGTTTCAGGATTGTGCAATTTTCTGTATGTATATTATACCTCAATAAAAAGTTTAATTATAAAAAGAGCTGGTTGTGATATTTCCCTCATCCTACCAACGTCGAAAACTGTGTAACTTTCAAGGACTTTCTCAGCTTTTTTAGAAATGACCTTCTCTCCAAACAAAATAGTCTCTTAGATAGCAAATTCTTTCAGCATCTGCAGTAAACTTCATAGGTGGCCAAGGTCACAGGCAGTGGGGCCCATGGGAGGGACTTGCCACGCTCCTCAGCCTCCCACCTCCTTTTGCACGGCCTTCCAGCCTGGGCTTTACCCTCTCACAGGGGGCTGTTTAGGAAAACGTCAGCCTTTGCTGGTCTTTGCATGTGGATACCAGAGGTGAGCAGAGGGCAGCTGTCAATCAAGTGACGGTCTGCGGGCAAACCTTCGAAGGCTCGTGGATAGAAAAGAGAGATGGCATCATGAGGTCACTGCAGAACAGTGCTTCAGAGACCCCTTAAAGAGTAACGACAGGGCCGGCCGAGTGGCGCATTGGTTAAGAACTGGCTTGGGACGCCAGAAGGCCCCAGTTCGGATCCCACATATGAGGGCCAGTGACACTGCCCTCCACAGCTAAGACGCTGAACAACAGCTC
>NW_017732127.1:974794-977458 GCF_001890085.2 Hipposideros armiger | reverse complement strand
CAAGTTTTAAGTGGAAGAGATGGAGGACGTTTTAGGCAAAGGGAATAGCATAAAGATACAAACAAGTAAAACTAAACGTGTGTTCAGGAAATTTTGGGTAGTTTGTTTTGCTGGAGCAAAAATCTGAGGAATATAAAAAGCCCTAAATATGCTATAATATTTAATAAGTCGAATAATTGGTGTATTGAGTATATATACAATGGAAACGTCACTATAATTTCACATTGCTGAGATGTCAAATGTAGAGGAATTAAGAGTTTTTACTAACGATAATCATTAAGAAATTATAGACTACTACACTTATAAGTGATGAGCTACCTACATGTTTATACTAGTGTTTCTTGTGCATTTTGACCTGAATCATTTGTTTTTTAATTATCTTGTGAATTTTCTTTTGTCTGTCTTCAACTACTTAAATTAGCCTTTAAATTATTTTTAAAAGGAGACTCAAGGGGAAGAGGGGGGAACATATGAAGTAATCGTTAGCTTTTGGGACTAAAAATCTAATTTGTGTAATATTTTAGTAATATGTAAATGTCAGTTTAATATATAGTTCTAGCCACCACATTCAGAGACTGACCAATATACTTAATTTTTCACTATACTTAATTTTTTGTATTGTATATCTTAATTAAGTTCATATCATTTAATTGTATATAAATGTTGGAGATTTTAAAGATTTTGTGAGAAGGAAAGGGAAAGTAGTAGGGAAGGAGACGAGCTCTATTTCGATGTATTTATCCTAATATCTCTTCAATATGACTATAGATGGAGATGCCAAACTTTAGGACACAAGATTGAAGGAGTACTAGCCCTAGCCATGCCCTGGAATAAATACCTTTATAAGAAGTCTTATGTTTTCATGGTCTGCCTAGTTACTCCTTTTTCTCCTCAGGGATTTATTTATTTATTTATTTTTTCTATTTCTTTTTAAATTTTTAAATTTTATTGTTAGTTTCAGGTATACAGAACAATGCAATAGTTATCCTTTTCACCCTCACAAAGTAACAACCCCCCCATCTACTGCCCTCCCACCCCCGATATCATGCTTATCTATTACAATTCCANGGGGCTCTTCCATTTAAGAGGGTTTCTTCAAATATCTGGAGATCCTTGACTGTTCACTCACATTTAAGAATGAGATGATAGGGGGGCCGGCTAAGTGGCTCAGTTGGTTAAGAGCTCTCTCAAGAGCATGAGCTCTGAGCAACAGGGTCGCCGGTT
The DNA here is from genome assembly GCF_001890085.2 of Hipposideros armiger. Classification (NCBI taxonomy): domain Eukaryota; kingdom Metazoa; phylum Chordata; class Mammalia; order Chiroptera; family Hipposideridae; genus Hipposideros; species Hipposideros armiger. The sequence continues at coordinate 976,234 of NW_017732127.1, read as the reverse complement.
CGATTCCCTACCTGACCCGTGCTGAGCTGTCGCTGAGCTGCCAACAGGTGGCAGGATGGCTCAGCTAAAAAACAAAAACAAAAAACCAAGGTTGCCAGTTCAATCCCCACATAGGCCACTGAGATGCGTCCTCCACAACTAGATTGAACCAACTACTTGACTTGGAGCTGATGGGTCCTGGAAAAATATACTGTTCCCCAATAAAAATAAAAAAAATAGAACAAGGCTGGAGGTATCACACTCCCTGACTTAAATTATACTACAAAGTGACAATAATAAAAATAGTATGGTATTGGCAGAAAAACAGGCCAATGGAACAGAATTGAGAACTCAGAAATAAACCCACATATACATGGGCAGACAATTTGTGACCAAGGATTCAAAAACACAATGGAGAAAAGAAAGCCTCTTCAATAAATGGTGCTGGGAAAATTGGAAAGCCACGTACAAAAGAATAAAAGTAGACTATTATCTCTCACCATATACCAAAATTAATTCAAAATGGATCAAAGACCTAAACATAAAACTTGAAACAATAAATTGCATAGAAGAAAGTGTAAGTACTAAACTTGCGGATCTTGGGTTTAGAGAGGATTTTATGAATTTGACCTCAAAGGCAAGGGAAGTAAAAGCAAAAATAAATGAATGGGACTATATCAAATTACAAAGCTTCTTCACAGGAAAAGAGATGCAACCAACTGAATGGGAGAAGACATTTAGAAACAACACCTTCGATAAGGGGCTAATATCCAAAGAACTCAAACAACTCAACAAAAATAAACAACCCAATTAAAAAAAAATGGGCAGAGGACATGAATAGACACTTCTCCCAAGAATACCTACAAACAGCCAACAGATACATGAAAAAAATGCTCAACTTCACAAGCTATTAGGGCAATGCAAATCAAAACCACAATGAGCTACCACTTCACACCTGTAAGAATGGCTACTATCAACAAGACAAGTAATAACAAGTGTTGGAGAGGTTGTGGAGAAAAAGAAAACCTTATAAACTGCTGGTGGGAATGTAAATTTGTATAGCCACTATGGAAAACGGTATAGAGGTCCCTCGAAAAGTTAAGACTAGAACTACCATATGGCCCAGAAGTCCCTTTTCTGGGTATCAAAAAAAATCTGAAAATGTTGATCTGTAAAGATATATGTACCCTTATGTTCACTGCAGCATAATTCATGGTGGCCAAGTCATGGAAACAACTGCAGTGTCCTTTGATAGATGATTAAAGAAAATGTGGTACATATATACAATAGAATATTACATGGCCATAAGAGATGAAATGCTGACATTTGCGACAACACAGATGCATCTTGAGATTATCAGGCTAAGTGAAATATGTCAACAGAAAAAGTCGAGATTCATGATTTCACTCATATGTGGGATATAAAACTGAAAGCAACAAGGCCAGCCAAGTGACTCAGTTG
>NW_017732127.1:966876-969669 GCF_001890085.2 Hipposideros armiger | reverse complement strand
AGTGTCCGGGAACCCGGGCCACCAGGTCCCACAGCCCTTTTGCACTCTAGGGCCCTCTAACTGCTCTTTGTGACGCAGGTGGAGCCACGGAGCTGCAGGGGAATGGCCTGGAGTCCTAGTCTCTCGGGAGGCCTCCCTTCCTTCCACCCTCTCAGGGAAAGCCCTTCTCTTCCCCGTAACCCCGAAGACTGTGGCGCCACCACCTACATGAGACGTTTGGACCCTGCCGGGCCCCCGTAGCTCCCCTTCTCCAGCAGGTGGTTCTGGTCTTCTCCCCCACCTCGGGGCGCTCGCGTCAGCTGCGAACCTCTACCCACGCGCCAGCGCCGCAACCAACCGAGAAAATAAACAAACCCCCGCGCGCGGCGGCGGCGAGCGCGCCAGGCCCCGCCCCTGCCCCGCCCAGCGGCTCTCACGCCGCCCCCGCCGCCGGGACTTCCCTCCCGCCCTCGGCTCGCAGCCGCGCTCTCCCCGCCCCTCACCGCAGCCTGCAGCCGTGCTCCCCGCCGCGGTCCGCCTGGCCCTGCGCCCCGGGGCCCGTTAGTGCCTGCCTGCTCGCGGGGCCGCCGCGCGACCTCAGCCCGGCGCGAGCCCACCTCCGCCCCTTGACCCAGCCCAGTCCCAACGCCCAGTGCGGCCGCCCAGGGAGCCGCAGGAGCGGCGGCGGCGACGGGGGAAGAGGGAAAGGAGGGCCGAGCCGGCGGCCCCGAGGCTCGGTGAGTACGCCGAGGGCGGGCCCGTCTCGCGGAGGTCCGCTCCGGCGCCCGTGAGGTGGTAGTGGCGGCTCGGCTGCGCTGCTCCGTGCGTCCCGGACACGGCGCTTGGGAACGGCCTGAGGCGATGGGCCCGGCTGGCCGGAGCCGCCGGGCAGAGGGCGCGGGAGGGCCGCTCCTCGGGAAGGGCCGCGGCCCCTACGCTCGGCACAGGGCTCGGGGGTGGCGGAGAGCGTCCTGCGCTGACCCCAGGCCCGGCATTGGGGTCGTGGCTGCGTCTCCCGAGACCTCGCCGGGGTCCGGGGCTACCGCGGTCGCGGGGCTGGCGAGTGACAGGTGCCGCCGCCCCCTCCCCGTCGCGGGCATCCGCGCTCCCTCCTGGGGAGCCTGGCGCTCGGAAATTTCTGGAGCGACGACCTCACTCGCTGTTTTCTCCCTTTCAGGTTCTGTAGCTACTTTGTTCGAGTTCGGTCTCGCCCAGCCCGACTTCTTTCTCTGAGTACTTTGTGCGAATAAGTTTTGGAGCATCGGTTAACAGCCTATGGGTGAAATTTGGCTTTCATTCATGAATGAGGTATAGTGAATTACTTTTTGAGTAAAGTGTTCCTCCTCCTCACCGTGAGCTNAGACAGATGGGCATTTCCTCTTAAAGAAAGCTGTTAACCATCTGTAATATGAGAGGTCAAAGAGAAGCAACTAGAAATTCCATATTAAATTTTAAAGCACCTGTTTAAATGAAAACTCTTATCTGCAAGAGTTGAACATATTAAATCATTGATGGCCTTAAACACCCTAATTTAGAGAATTCAATTCCTCATTCTTTGAAGATTTTAGTACCAGGCTCATTATCCCTCACTCCAAGGCTACTCACAACTCCAACACATCATTCCTATGGATAATCCTTTGTGTATCTCTATCTCTATCTATCTCACCCTATCTATCTATCTATCTATCTATCTATCTATCTATCTATCTATCTATCTATCTATCATCTCTATCTCTAATCTCCCTTTCAAACACTTACTGCCTCTCAATTCCTTAACCACAATTTTTCAGATGATCTTGTGTCCTCTGCTGTCTCAGCTTCCCACTCTCATGATCATTCCCTACACCTTGACATCACTGACAATTACAGCTCTTCTGATTTTAATTTCAAGCCTCCTACTCTCCAACCCATCTCTTTTCAGGTCATTCTCTATAGCACCTTAACTCCAACAATTCTTCAACCTGATCAGAAACACCAATCTATTCACCCTATCATATTTTCACAGTTCATCAACCTCTCACAGCCTTACTTCTTGCCATGTCTGAAAGTATAATGCCTCCTTTGCTTCTACCCCAGACTACTTTGCCCATCTCTCCCTCATCACACTTGCCTGGCCAAATCTCAGTTCTGGTTAATCCAAAACTGCCTACTCAGTGCCTGCACATAAGCAACTGAATATGGCTGGAGAAAAATGCACAACCATATTGACTGGTCTCACTATAAATTTATGACCACTCACTCAGGCGGGCCCTTAATGCCTGGAAACCTTACTATGTTTCCCTGGTCAATTCCTTCTCCCATACTCATGGACTACCATTTCACCTCTTCTTCTTTCCTCCCTCTCTCAAACTTCCACCTCCTTACTTTCAGTTAATAACGACTTTAGCTAGAGTAGGCTAAACTTCTATAACAAATAAACCCCCAAATGTTATGGCTCCAATGCAATATAAATTTATATCTTGCTCACATAATAATCCAGTGTGGGTGTTCCAGGTCCGTGGGCAGCTCTCCTTCATCCAGGTACCTTCTTTCTTGCGGCTCTCTCAACCCCAGGAGTTGGTATATCATCATCTGCATACTCAAGCTGGCAGTAAGGAAAAACACATGAAATAAGAACACTGGTCTGACAGTGGCAGGTATCATTTCTGCTTACATTCCACTAGCAACAACGTAAGATTTGACCATACCAACCGAAAGGCTGAAAAAAATTGTCTGTGTGCCCAGGAAGAAAGGGAGAATAAACCATGATGGACAATTAGCAATTTGCCAAAATGATCTTGCTTATTTCACCAAGAAAATAGAAGCAACTAGAAA
>NW_017732127.1:964763-966091 GCF_001890085.2 Hipposideros armiger | reverse complement strand
TAACTTCTTAGTGTCCACCTCTACCTGGCTGTCTGGACAACCTTTCAAAACTTTAAAATGTCCAAATCTAAAGTGATCTCACAAAAAGCAGTTTCTACTCCTATCTCTGTCTCTTTTCTATGTTCTATACTTATCTACAAACTCAAAACCTACACTATCTTTGATTTTTTTATTTTTCCTCCATATATTAATCTTCATATATGTTCTCATGCTAGCCTCTCTTGCTGTAAATCCAGTTAATTACCAAATTCTGTAGATTCTGCTTCCACATCATCTTTAAACCATGCTTTAAAATTTCTCCACCCTACCTTTAGTTCAGACTCATCCTTACTTTTCACCTGGCCTATTGCAGGTCTATCTGGCAGTTTTACCACCTCTAATTTCTGTATCCATTCACAGCGAGATCAAAGAAAAGCTGTGCTTTTCTTCCCCAAAACTTTTAAAGCACAAAACCTAAAAACACTGAATTAAATACAAATTCTTCTACTTGGTATCTTAGGCCCCATTTCCTCAGTCTCTGCTACAGCTCAACATGCCCTAGAGCAGTGGTTCTCAACCTTTCACAGGGGTCGCCTAAGACCATCGGAAAACACATATTTTCTATGCTCTTAGGAGCCGAGACACGGCTCCTCTATCCGTCTCCAGGCCCACATGCAGATACGCCCATTTATGAGTACCCGGCGACCCCTGTGAAAAGGTCGTTCTACCTCCAAAGGGGTCGCGACCCACAGGTTGAGAACCGCTGCCCTAGAGTCTTACTATTTTGCTTTTTCCTGAACACGACTTTCATTGATTCACCATACATCCTCAAACTATCCCGTACTGCTGCAAAACCTTCTCCATCTCATTCACGGTCAATCCCAAATGCCTTTTTCATGTTGCCTTCATTTCCTGATTCTCCAGACAGGTGAGTTCTTTCATCATCTGCAGTACTCCTTGTATTTTTCACATGGCACCTATCATGGTTTGTCTTTTATTGTTTTATCTTTGTTTTATTCCTTACTCTCTGAAGGCAAGGATGACACTTCAACTCCCCTCTGTAACCCTGCAGCATCCTACCCATATAGGGGTCTGTGTCTCCTACTAGCTGAATCAAAGTGATTTAGTGAGATAATATGATGCAATGGTAAGCAGCACAGAACTTGAAGTCAGTACAGCTGGATTCCGGCTCTATTTATTAGCTGTGAGGCTTTGGGTAAGTCACGTAAGTTGGCTTGTAAAATGAGACTCTTACTACCTGATATAACACCAAAAACGATAACGTGAAAGTGCCATGTTAACTCTACAGAGAAATGAGCAAGTTCCTTACAAAGATCTGATGCACTCTT
>NW_017732127.1:958359-960282 GCF_001890085.2 Hipposideros armiger | reverse complement strand
GAAATGTCTGCTATTTGTGAATATAGAGATTTCAGGCCGTTGTTTGGAACCTTGCTCACTAGAAGATTTTGTGCTTCCCCACTCCTGACACCAGCTGCTGTTCCCTGTACTGCATACCTTATGTTTTGGGCACCTAGAACACAAGCTCTCTCAACAGTTCCATGGACCTATGTACCATGATGGGCAGCAATGTATTTTGCAGCTGTCTGATGAAGTCGATTTTCAGTGGCTTGAACACTTCTCTTGTCATAGTTGACAAATAACTACAGAGCAGCGTGTGCAGCAGTTGTCCTCTGGGAGAGGCTGCTTGTACCTGGTGGTGACTGACCCAGAGTCTCAGAATTCTCCATGGTTTTCTTGACTGCTCCAAGGACTAAGGGAAAATAGCTGAGGATACACTGGTAAGGAAGCTCTGCCCTATGCCACAGAAAGAAAGATATCAGTCATAGTAAGTAAGGCTAGGTTATACTGCAGTAAAAACTTAGAAATCTCAGCAGCTTAAAGCAGCAAAGTTGCTTCTTGCTTAAGCAGCATATCCATCCCAGGTTAGTAAGGAGACTTTGTTTATTGTGGTTTCAGACTCCATCAGACCTGACCGATGGAGACTCCTCAACATATGCTTCTACAGTCACAGAAGCAAGGAAAAGAAAACATGGGGAACCATGTTCTGGCTTTTAAAGCTTTTTAAAGCTTATGTTTCACTGGCCAAAGTCAGTCACATGGTCATGCCTGCATTCAGCAGGAGAGTGATACATAATTCTGCTTCAGGGAGGGGAAGTGAATATTTTGTGAATGGCTAGCACATGCAATTTATAGTTTCAACAGTTAAAAATATAGTAGTGGCTGTTGAACAATTTTATTGGATTGTTGTACTTAAAGTGTTTAAAGCAACTAAAACTTATAGGATTTTAACATGGCATGTTGAAGTTTAAGCTCAATGTTTTGCATAATATTTTTGAGTCTGGAATTTCCTTTTTAATTTTGTAATATTTTTTTCTCTTGTAATAACTCAATTCTTGTGCTTGCAGGAAAAATTGAAGCCTAAAAATTTATTAGTGTGATGTCATCGCTGTATGTTGTGGTATTTTATCTTGATTTGCATATTTCTGAGCATAGGAGCAATAGTTCTTAACATGGTATAAAAATTATTTGATTTAATAACTACTAAATGACATCTTCAAATGTGAACACTTGTTTTGATTTTTCTTCATTAACAAAAAATTGAAAGATTTCCAAATAATTTTCTGGATTCTTAGGTTAAGATGGAAGACTGAAAACATGCTTTTAATTTTTGTTCCTTCCTGAAAACATACAAACTATAGTGTGTTGTTAGCTTTCAAAATGGACCTTACTGATCCCCACCGCCTAGTCTTCACCCACACTGAACTGGGTGGACCTTTGTAAACAGTAGGATATTGTGGAAATGACACTAACTTGTTCAGATACGAGCACTGTGACTCGAGAGAGACATGGTAAAACCATAAAGAAAAACAAAGAATAAGTAACACAAAAATAAGGATAATAGTTATCTCTGGACAGGGGAGTGGAGGATACTATTGGGGGAGAGGTATGGAGTGAGTTAGCATTGTGTTAATTTTAGTGCTGGGTACTTGGAGTGTTGAGTTATTTTTTTTTAACTTAATGTTTTAGTCATTTGTGTACCTGATACATTTCAAAATAGAAATTTCTGAGTTTCACAATCTCTGAAGAAACTTTTTTTCCTTTTGAATTGAAAGGGTACTTTTCTAATAGTTACAAGGTTTCAGTGAACTTGCAGAGTGAAGTTTAGCATTTCTAGGTTCAGGTCCTGACTTTTCCAATAACATGCAGTATGACTTTAGGGAATTCACTTAACCAGTCTAGGCACCACTTGCCTCATATGTAAAACTAAACAATTTGAATTAGAAATTACTAGAGGACCTT
>NW_017732127.1:950140-955904 GCF_001890085.2 Hipposideros armiger | reverse complement strand
CTTTTCCCATCTCTTTACTTTCAGCCTGTGTGTCTTTAGATCTGAAGTGAGTCTCTTGTAGGCAGCATATGTAAGGGTCTTGTTTTTTCTATCCATTCAGCCTAGGCTTCTATGTCTTTTTACTGGAGCATTTAATCCATTTACATTTAAAGTTATTTTTGATAGATACATAGTTTGACCATTTTATTATTCATATTTTTAATCTTTTTTTGCTTGTTTGTTTTCAAGTTCTTTTAAGATTTCTTGCAATACTGGTTTGAATTCCTTTAGCTTTTTCTTGGCTGGGAAGCTCTTTATCTGTCCTTTGAGTCTAAATGATAACTTTGCTTGGTAGAGTAATCTTAGTTGTAGGTCCTTGCTTTTCATCACTTTGAATATTTCCTGCCAATCCCTTCTGCTGCAAAGTTTCTGTTGAGAAATCAGCTGACAGTCTTGTGAGAGCTCCCTGGTAGGTAACTAGCTTTTCTCTTGCTGCTTTTAAGATTCTCTTTTTGTCTTTAACCTTTGGCATTTTAATGATGACGTGTCTTGGTATGGGCCTGTTTGAGGTCATCTTGTTTGGGATTCTCTGTACTTCCTGGGCTTGTATATTTATTTCCTTCACCAGGTTAAGGAAGTTTTCCATCATTATTTCCTCAAATAGGTTTCCAATTCCTTTCTCTTTTCTCCTTCTGGTACCCCTATGATGGGAATGTTGGTATGCTTGGTATTGTTCCAGAGGCTTCTTAAGCTATCCTCATTTTTTTGGATTCTTTTTTCTTTTTGCTGTTCTGTTTAAGTGTTTTCATCTGCCTTGTCTTCTAAATCTCTGATTCGAACCTCTGCTTTATCTAATCGGTTGATTCCCTTTACCATATTATTCATTTTAGTGATTGTGATTTTATTTCTCACTGGTTCGTTTTTATGTTGTATATCTCCATTTTTACTTTTCCTATCTCTTTCTTGAAGTTCTCCCTGAGTTCACTGAGTATCCTTATAACCAGTGTTTTGAACTCTGGGTCTGGTAGATTGCATGTCTCCATTTTGTTTAGTTCTGTTCCTGGAGCTTTGTTCTCTTCTTTCATTTGGGACATGTTTCTTTGTCTCCCCATTTTGGCTGCCCCCCTGTGTTTGTTTCTGTGTATCAGGTGGAGCTGCTACATCTCCTGGTCTTAGTAGTAGTTGTCTTGTGGGGCCTAGTGGTGCAGTCTCCCTGGTCACCTGAGCTGGATGTTCCAGGAGTGTCCCTCATGTGGGTTGTGTGTGCCCTCCTGTTGTAGTTGAGCTTTGGTTGCTGTTTGCACATCAGTGAGTGGGATTTATCCTCAAGCTGATTGGTTATGAAGACTGGCCATGATTACTGTGGAGAAGCAGTGGTGCAGAGGCTGACCCTGCAGAGCAGGATTTGATTTAGCAGGGCACTGGTTTTGGTGTGTTGTCCCCAGAGGTGACCTGGTGATGCTCTGACTGGGTCTGAAGCTGGCCACCAGGTGTGCTAGTCCTAGGGCCTCCTGTGAGGAGTCCCACTGCAGGCCAAGTTCAGCCACAGCCTGTGACCTGTTGGGGTCACCTGGCATGAGCTACAAAGCAGTCTTCAGATGGCTGCCACCTGCACTGGGCTTGAAGGTGCCTTGAGAAGCCAAGCTGCTAACTGAGGCTAGCTGGTACTAGTGCCGGGCTTAGGGCTGCTCAGCCAGAGGTATGGGACATGCCAAAGCCAGATGCTGATTGTTTGGGTTTTGTGAACCTTTGAGAGATTTCAGGAAAGTCTGCAGCATGAGCCAAGACAGGAAAAGCCACTGGAAGCGGCTTGGGTGGGCCCAAAACTTGGGTTGGGTGGGGTCTCAGGGAATCAGGGCTAATAAACAGTGTTAGCCAGATTGATGGATACTCAGATATGGCGGCCGCCTGCACCTGCACACTGGGAGGGCTCGACAAAGAAACAGTGACTTCTGCCAGCTCCTCTGTCCAGGTGAAAGCTGCCCCTCTAGCCCTCGCTTTGAAGCCAGACAGATCATTTCCTCTCTATCTGTCCCTGATGCCTTTTTAGCTGCTGCCTTAGCGCTGGAGCTCAGAGTGAGTCCATCAGTGAGTAAGTCTGTGTGTGGGCCCTTTAAGAGGAGTGCCTGGAAGTGCAGCTGCCCTCTGTCTCTCTCAGCCACAATCTCCACTGGTTTTCACAGCTAGAAGTTATGGGGACATCCCTCCCTGGCACTGAAACCCTGGGCTGGGGAACATGGTGTGGGGTGGGACCCTTCACTCCTGGGGTGCGGGGAACTCTGCAAGCTGAGATACCCTCCTGAGTTTTCATGATCACACGCAGGTGTGGGACCAGCGCATTCCGCGTCTCTGCCCCTCCTATCAGTCTTGGGGTGGATTATTTTGTATGTCCTTAGTTGTAGGGCTTTGGTTCAACTAGACCTCAGGTAATGCTCAGTGATGGTTGTTTTGTAGTTTAGTTGTAGTTTTGATGTGATCGTGACAGGAGGTAAGCACAGCATTTACCATTTACCTACTCCACCATCTTGATCAGATCTTTATAATCAGTCTTTCTGACTCCATCTTCCTTGAGCCTAACCAGTTTCCATAACCTATGACCATTTGTTTTTAAAAGAAATGCTGAAAAACAGCTCCAGTTTTGTCTTTTAATAAAAAGAGCAGTCGGTTATATAAGGACCTTTTTCATTATCATTTAATGAGAGAAGTAGTAAAAATGTTATTTTTCCCCTCCCTGCGTTCATTTTATAATGTCCCACAACTTAGAAAAATCCTTTACAATTTGTTTGTTTCTATTACATTTTCATCACCATTGCTTTTTAAATATCTCTTTAAAATGCTGCCACACAGAGAGTAACTTAAAGAGAAAAGACATTTTTCCTACCTTATAACCTTTCATAAGTCCAGTCTTTTAGAACTTTTGATTGCCAGCCATTTTCTTTTTGGAATTGATGTTGTGAGGGGAACAGATAATAAGGTAATAATAGAGTTTACATTAGAGAATAAGAAAACGTGTAACTGAGAATGAGCCTGTGGATCTTCCGTTTTCACTTCCATGGCTGTAGTTCTATCAGTCTTTACTTTCTACAAAGTAAAGCAGCAATCTATTTGCTAGTGTTTCATCTCCAGTAGCATCTCTACCTGTATGTCTTTTCCACAGCTACTTAAAGAGGTATTTGTATGTCATCATTCCCTTTTGCAGAACAAAATATTGATTATCAGTTAAAATTGTTGATCCTTGGGCCGGCCGAGTGGCTCAGTTGGTTAAGAGTTGGCTTAAGAGNAGAAACTTTTTTTCCTTTTGAATTGAAAGGGTACTTTTCTAATAGTTACAAGGTTTCAGTGAACTTGCAGAGTGAAGTTTAGCATTTCTAGGTTCAGGTCCTGACTTTTCCAATAACATGCAGTATGACTTTAGGGAATTCACTTAACCAGTCTAGGCACCACTTGCCTCATATGTAAAACTAAACAATTTGAATTAGAAATTACTAGAGGACCTTCAATATCCTAATTTTAAAAGATTCTTAAAAAGCTGAAAGAACACTAAATGAAACCATTCCTACCTATACTTGGAATGGTAGGGTGCACTGAGGCTAGTGAACTAAAAGATAATGTGGAAGATGATTTTGAAAAGTTTTCTTTGGTTGAGAGAATTTAAGTTCTCTATTTTGCTGACAGTTCTGGGATTTATAAGCAGTCTCTAGAATTAAACTTAAGGTGGCATTCATAAGTATTCTTCCTTTTCTACTTTTTTTTTCATGTCTTGGAAGTTGGGCATAAACATGTGGATACTTTTCTATTCTAAACCATATTGATTTAGGATGTTCTTAAAAAATACATGTAATTACAGCAGTATATTTAAAAAATAGAGGAAGGTCATGAATTATTGAAACCTATATATGGAAAAATGAATATATTGTATTGGTGGTAGTCTTGCACTAGTTGTGAAATCTCAATATATCATTTTTATGTTTTCTATTATATAATTTTATGTTGTTTACTTAAGTTAAAAAGTATGTTATTGCCAATAGGACTGTGGGTAGTAATCTAAATATTACTAAATTTGTGTCAGGAGAAATGTATGTGTACGTTTGTATATATAATAATATATATTATTGTTCTAGAATCTTGAACAAATTTTACTGAGTATGTTTACTTGTCTGTTTACTTCTCCCTCCACAGGGATTATTCTTGACAGAAGTATTTTAAAAGAAAAATCTTTACAATGGCCTCAGCAGTTCTTAGTTCTGTTCCCACTACTGCTTCTCGTTTTGCCCTGTTGCAAGTGGATAGTGGCAGTGGTTCTGATTCTGAGCCTGGAAAAGGCAAAGGTCGTAATACTGGAAAGTCTCAAACAAGCAAATCAACTACAAATGAGAAAAAGAGAGAGAAAAGAAGAAAAAAGAAGGAGCAGCAACAGAGTGAAGCAAATGAGGTATCCATTATAATTATTTGTGTCTGCTTTCCCAATAGACTAAGCATCATGAGGATGAGCAGGTATTATCTTACTAATCCATGTATCTGTAGTACCTGGTCCATAGATACTTGGTAAATATGATTTGAATGAATGGATGTAAATTTGTGTCTATTTAAAGTCAAATGTAATGAACATTTAAAAAATGCCTTTATATTTTTCTGACTAAGGAAACTTGCATGCTCATTCCAAAAAGTAAGGAATTCTTCTTAAAAGGTAACATAGGTCATTAAAAAATATAACTAGAGATATAACCAATTAATATTTTGGTATGTGTTTTCTGTATATGTATATAAGTTTATGTGAATAGATAGATATGTCTATGCACATATATCTGTATTCATAGTTAAACAAAAATGAGATTATATAATAGACTTCTATACTGGCTTTTTTTCTAATTAGCCATGAGCAATTTTCCACATGAGTAAACAAAGATCTACATTATTTTGAATGATTCCACATTATTTAATTATATGGCTATATTATACTTTAATTAAACCCTTGTGATAAACATTTATTAAAATATAGCTAACATACAATATTATGTTAGTTTCAGGTATACACAATAGTTAGTCAACATTTATATACCTAAAAAAGTGAGCACCATGATAAGTGCAGCAACCATGTGACACTGTGCCCCGCTATCACAATATTATTGACTATTCCCCATGCTGTACATTACATCGCCACGACTTATTTGTTTTATACCCGGAAATTTGAACCTCTTCTTCCCCTTTACCTCCCCCCACTTTTTTCAATTATAGTTGACATTCAGTATTATTTTATATTAATTTCAGTGTACAGCATAATAGTTAGACATTTATATAATTTAAGAAATGGTCCCTGTGACTAGTCTAGTACCCACCTGACACTACACATAGTTATCACTATATTATTGACTATATTCCCTTTGCTTTAGTTTACACCCCATTGACTATTTTGTAACTAGCAATTTGTACTTCCCTTTTCTTACCCATCCCCCTAACCCCCCTCCCATCTGGCAGCCATCAAAATGTTCTCTGTATTTGTTTTGTTTGTTTGTTTATTTTGTTCTTCAGATTTCACATATAAGCGAAATCACATTGCATCTGTCTTTCTCTGTCTGACGTATTCCACTCAGCATAACACCCTTTAGGTCCATCCATGCCACTGCAGATGGCAAGAACACATTTCCTTCCCTGGCTGAGTAATATTCCACTGTATATATGTACCACCTACTCTTTATCCATTCTTCCATTGACAGACATCCAGGCTGCCTCCACATCTTGGCTATTGTAAATAATACTGCAGTGAACATATGGATACATATATCCC
>NW_017732127.1:940634-945505 GCF_001890085.2 Hipposideros armiger | reverse complement strand
TTATAGTTGACATGCAATGTTATTCAACATCAGCTTCAGAAATACAGTGTGGTGGTCAGGCCTCTACACCGACTATGAAGTGGTCTTCCTAACAAGCCATGAGTCCATCTGGCCCCCTAAAAAATATTTACAACATTATTGATTATACTCCCCAGACTGTCTTTTCTATCACTGAGGCCATTTTGTAGTTACAAATTTGTATTGTCTTGTCCCTTCCCCTTCACTTCTTCTTATAAGGATACCCATTGTATTGGATTAGGGCCTACCCTAATTCAGTATGACCTCATCTTAAATTGATTATACTTGCAAAGATCCTATTTCCAAATAAGATCACATTCACAGACACTGAGGGTTAGGGCTGCAACATATCTTTTGGGGGAATACAAGTCAGTCTATAACAGCCCCTTGATATTTTTCTCTCTTGTTTCAATTTCTACGTCTCAGATCGATTATTCTTACTGTTGGGAAGTGGTTTGGCCAGTACAGTTTTAGTTCATTATGTTAGTTTGTGGATTAGACCTTGTATTTTTCAGGACTAACAAAGTAGTTGCTAGAATCTTCTCTCACTGTTTAAACTTTTAAATTTGTAAGCTATTAAACTTTAATCTTTTTGAACCCTATTGTTTTCAGTTTAAAAGCGCACTTGTTATCCCGTTTTCTACTCCCATAAACTTCTTCACTTTAGTAAAGCACAATCATTAAAATGATGGTATAATAGAGTACAATCCATTTTCACTTATTAATCATTTCACCCAGAAATCCACTAACATTATCTTAAATGCTGGCAAAATTAATATTCTACAAAGATTATAAAAATACAAATAGTGACTTTGGAATTAGAAGTGTATTTAGAAGTATGTAGAAGTATAGTATTTAGAAGTGTAAAAGTATTGTTTGGGCCGACTGAGTGGCGCATTGGTTAAGAGTTGGCTTGGGGCGCCAGCTCTGAGCAGAAGGGCCCCAGTTGGTATCCCACATGAGGGCCAGTGACACTGCGCTCTCTACAGCTATGATGGTGAACAACAACAGCTCAACCTGGAGCTGGGCTGCCTTGAGTAGCCGGCGACCGTGTCGGCTGCAGCCCCTGCTGCAGTGGGCTGCCGTGAGCTACCATGAATGGCTGGCACCCAGCTTGAGCAGCCGGCAGCAGGCATGAGCTGCTGTGAGCCGCTGTGAGTGGCCATCCAATGGCTGGTGAGCGCCTGCCTCACCCAGGAAAAGCGCGATGATAATACCAACATGGGCCAGTGAAGCAACGTCCTGTACAACTAGACTGAAGAACAAAAGGACAGTAATTTGTTCTCCTTTCCGGATTCCCCAACGCTGTTCCCCAGTAAAATCTTTAAAAAATAATAATAAAAATTAAAAAAAAAAGTATTGTTGATGCCTTAACTTTCAAAAAATTTTAGTATAGCAGGATTGGTAAACTGAATATAATATATTTTTTGTTTGTTTCATAGCTCAGGAATCTTGCTTTTAAGAAAATTCCCCAGAAATCCTCCCATGCCATTTGTAACGCTCAGCATGAGCTTTCGTTACCAAACCCAGTACAGAAGGATTCACGAGAAGAAAATTGGCAAGAGTGGAGACAAAGAGATGAACAGGTACAGCTAAGTAAATAAAATTCTTTTGCTTTGATTTTCAATGAATGTATGCATTTTTAAGATGGCGTACATCTGAATCTATGACACCACTGTTCTGAGTAGCTTTTAGTATTGGATTAGTTCACATCTGTTTGTTGCTTTTAATAAGAGATTCTGCTTTTCATCTGGAAAAGCAGATTGATACGTTTATTATTTTTGTTAGTTTTGAAACTTCAAAGTTATTTTGAGTTTTTGATTAATCTACCTTTTTACAAATGAGTGGAGAGATAGGTAAGGTAAAACAACAGGATTAAATTATTTTCAGTAAAAAAAACTACATTTGTAGGGCTAGAATTCTCATTAAGAATATCCATTGACAGTTTTGCTTAAAAAAGAAAGACTTAGAGGAGAAACTTTTCTTTTTCAACCTTGATGTAAAATGCTTTATACAGTTTGTTTCTTTAACCTATTTACATGATATTTTGTTTTTTTATGCCTCTGTTAAATAAATATCAGTAATAACCAAATCAAATAGATAACTTATTAAGGCCAATTTCTTCTTTTGTGTTTGGTGTCCAAGAAAACATCATACTAAGCCTGGAGTGTACTCTAGGAGTGCAGTATATATGGGAAATGAAGAGGTACTTGTTTATCTGTTAAACTGTCATTTGACCTATTGGGAATAGGAATTGCTTAACAGATGTTTGGCTTCATAGAGTGGCTGTACCTATCATTCTTGCGTTACCAGTTTTGTTTTTTTTATTTTTAATTTTTCAATTACAGTTGACATTTAGTATTATTTTATATTAGTTTTAGGTGTATAGCATAGTGATTTAACATTTATATAATTTACAAAGCGATCCTCCTGATTAGTCTAGTGCCCACCTGGCACTATCATACATAGTTATCACCATATTATTGACTATATTCCCTATGCTGTATTTTAGATTCCCATGACTGTTTGGTAACTGCCAATTTGTACTTCTTAATCCCTTCACCTTTTTCACTCAGCCCTCCAACTCCCCTCCCATTTGGTAACCATCTTGAGTTACCAGTTTTAAAACAGTTAGACTATAGTAAACTATGCTCTTAACATAAACTATATAAATTATAGCATTTGCTTTAGGATTTTGTAGTGCCTCGGGCTCATCATTAAAAAAGTTAATTATACTATGGCTAACCAAAATGGTGTTCAAAAGATATTTCCAGGCACTGGTATACTGGATAAATAATTTTGTATTATTCTAGCGATTTTATTTGATTCCTTTTTCCCCTTCCACAGCATTTTTCTGGTTTACAAATATAAATGTAATGATATACTTGTTTAGACAGTAATAGAATTCACCAGTGCCTTCACCAGAGAGAATTTCTTCCAGTGGGCCACTGGAAAATTAATGAGGGAAAGCTACTCAAATTTGCATCAAAATAAATTCCACGTAATAAGGGAACTTGAGCACAGATATTTGATTGCCCTTCTTCCTGCCCCACTGATTGCTGTCAAAATGATTTGGTAATTATGGAAAGGAAATAGTCAACTTGGCCTTGACCCTATATAAGAACAGTTGGACAGTATACCACTTGGAATTTATTTTACTGTGTGGAATAATAGATTTTAAATAGGGACCAGGCAGTGACTATATTAGGCAGAAAGCATATAATTATGGTGGGTGTTCTTTCTGACACAGTTGGGAATCATCACTATTCCAGGTAATGAGGGCTAAGTCAGACAAAAGGCTGGATATACTCGTAGACACTTTGCCTGCTATGTGGCTGTGGGTTTAAACATAAGAGGTGAATTATGCTAAAAGTTTACTACTCCTAAATCACCAGAGTGATAATTAAATTTACATCAGCTAAGCCCCAGCATAAAATCTGAAAGCTGGCATTAAACAGCAACCACCACATAGTAAAAGAACAATCCACTCCACCTACTTTATGAAAACACACTAGATCTTAGTTGATCTCATGTCAACTGAAGAAAAGTTTCTATCACGTAAAAGGAAAAGACCATTGTACTTAGTGTCCAAAGTGAAAGCACACTTTGAAAAAATTTGCTGCAGGGAACAAGAAGTTGATTTTAGATAGCATCTATTCTTTTCTTTAATAAAAACCAAGGGTCTAGAACATTTTGTAAAATTCATGGGGGGTAGTAATGTTATGTAACAAGGTGATACAATAGTCTGACATGAAAAAAGTGGCTAAGAGACAGAAATTGAAAGGAGATGGGTGAAATAAAAAATTGGAGAAGTAAAATCAGCAGAATTAGAAACTTTATTAGAGGGACTAAGAACAGAGTATACACTGAAGACAATTGAGTCAATTGTGTGAAGGAAAATTTGAGATAAATTTTGCCAATAAAATTGACATGATAGATTGGAACACAGAACTGAAATCCACTAGAGGCATAATCACTGTCCCTGAAATAAGTAGAACAGAGGGAGTCATTAAAGATAATGTTAATAAGAATTTTCCGTAAGCTAAAGACTTGAATCTAAGCTTGAAAGAACTGAAACCTTTTTTTCTTAAAGACTTTTTAATTCTTTTAAAAAGTTCTTAATTTCAAGAATGAAAAACAAAGAAATATTAGTATAAATATATGCATCAGAGAAAACAGGTTGCCTTAATATTAAGGATGAAAAAACAAGCTGGGTAGTTTAAATGCCAGAATTGAAATGTTAAGACCAGGAATTGTATCTAGCCAAAATGTCATTTGTGTGACTGCTAAAGAAATACCTTCTCAGATGTGCTAATGCTGAGAAAGCATATCACCATTATCCTTTCTGCAAGTTTTTCAGTGGTGTGCTCCTGCTAATTAAAATGCAAATCTAAATGAAGAGCACAGCAGTGGGGAAGCACCAGTGGTGAGCATTGAAGCTAGTTCAGTATAGAATTAACTGTAAATGTGGTTATTAAAGAGAACATAGCTGTATCCTGAAACTAATACAACTAATATAATGTTATATATGAACTATACTTAAAATTTTTTTAAAGAGACAGGAGTTCATGAAATATTTTTCTCATAAAATGGTTTTAAATCTGTAAATACCTGTGCTGAGGAAAAATGGAACACAGTCTCCTGGAAATTTTAGAGCTTGCCATAGTTTCAACAATCAGGAAATAAATACCAGGAAATGAGAGAACCATACAGATTTATTTCTAGTCCTAAGTTTACTCAAAGGGACTATCACAGTCATGAAAAATAGGTTGCTGAAATTGGGAGACTTGGGTGTCTTTATTTATACACACACACACACACACACACACACACACACACACACACACACACAC
>NW_017732127.1:937504-938709 GCF_001890085.2 Hipposideros armiger | reverse complement strand
GCAACAAAATTCATCACTTTTGTTGTGGGAAGGCATTACTACTTGGTACTTGTTATGGAAAGACTCATAACAGGTCATTATGCTTTGAAAATGAGACAAAAAACTATAATGTCTTCAGGCCACCAGTCTTCCCATGTTTCATAGCTAGAAATAAATAGATTGACAACTCAATAACTCAAAATTTCAAATATTCACTGTCTTAATTTTCTATTTGTAATTTTCCTTTTAGTTGCTTACATGACATTGCTCTTATGGCACATAACAGCTTTATATTCTATATTCACTGTACTAGTCCGATTTATTTTTAAATTTATGTTGTCTTTATAAGTTGCATTATTTAAAGTTTAATTTTCATTACTGCATTTAGTCCTTCAGTGAATCATTAAACCATGTTTATTACTTGGAGATACAATGAAACACACAACAAAAATGAAGACTTATTAATGTAAACAGCACTCAAAAGACATGAAAATTCATTAGCTGAGATGAACTGAATCTGATAATTAGTGTGAGCACGATACAGCTTTTGTAGAACACTGACAGCCTTTAAAATCATAATGTTCAATAAGACTGTTAGAAGATTTCTGCGAAAATAATTCTGCTTTCCAAATTAGTGAAAGATATGTCGTCCACACTTTGAAAATCATTGAGTTAGTACCACAAGGCATTACTTCTGTTGTGGCTAAACAGTTGGCTTCAAGTGTTAGATGTTTTCAGAATGCTGTTCTGTGTTGGTTTACAATAACCCTGTTCCCATGATGCCTCTGAGAAATGAAGAGTAACGCTTCATGTAGAAATTGTTTTGCTTGGATTTAAAATGGGTTAAAATTGTTATGGTACTTAGGCTGACAGATTTTTAAAAATCTAGTTCCAAAATATTTACTGTTTTTCCTATTTTTCATTGGTTCTTCATACCCTTTATCTGATCATAAATCCTTGAGCTATAGGTTTGTTTCAATGGAAAAAAGAATGTTTTACATATGAGATGGGGGGGAGTAGGAGGCAATAAAGGAAGCCAAGAAGAGGGGATCTTAAGTATTTCATATTGGGCACATGTAAGTATCTTCTTTAATCCTGTAGGCATTTTAGTGCCTACTATCAATATTTCCTCTTTTTCTTCCTTGCCCCCTACTCCTCCTCCCATAAATACAAAGAAAATGATTAGGAATTCTCAATTTGCAAACTTCAACATTAGACATTTTTTT
>NW_017732127.1:935230-936378 GCF_001890085.2 Hipposideros armiger | reverse complement strand
ATAGATAGATAGATAGATAGATAGATAGATAGATAGATAGATAGATAGATAAAAAAGAGTACATAGTTCGCTTGAAGAATTTGTCTAAAATGAAATCCCTGTTTATGAACTCAAAACTTAGGAAGGCATAGGTCAGAGGAGTCAATAGGTATTTAAAAATGTTTTGTATTGATAACAAAATATAATTAGTTCTAAGTGTGCTTTTTAAATTTAAAGAGAACTACAACTGGGACAAACTGAAGCACATTTTGATCTTAATTCTAATCTTTTCTTTAACATTGCTGTTGCCTCACAGCTGCCAAACCGTCTGCCCTCTCCCCCCCACCCCACCATGCCAATCCCCTGACCTAATGAGGTCATAAGGAAGTGTGACTCGATGGAATGATATTGGTAAAGCTTCCTTAAGGGAGTGTCTTGGAATGCTGGGACCCTGATGGAGTGATATCAGTCATCCTCCCTTATCAGATGGTTTCGGAGAACAGTGATTCCATCCCCCGGGGTGGTGTGTGTGTGTAAAGGCACACAGCACGTGCTGGAAACACAATGGGGACTTTCAGTAACCACAGCTTGCAGGCACGTAAACCCATAGACAATGGAGAAGGCAAAGTTCACTTCCTTTCTTAATAACCAATGAAAGGTATGCGTTGGCTTGATTCAGGGTTCAGTCCTTGAGAGACTTGAGTCCCTTGGCCCCACTTTAGCCCTATACTTGACTTGTGTTTTCTTAACCCTGCACCGCCCCTCTCGTAACCCACCGCTCTTGCTGTGCGGGACGTGGCACATTGCAAATTATGATATATTGCCCCTGAAAAAGATAGGTTCAGGCTATTCACAATATTGTATGTTTTACTAAGGTATGCTACCAAAGCTGCTGGAAATTGTAGAGGTGATCTTCGATGTATTACTTATGCCTTAAATGTTTTTATCTCATTTTCCATTTTATAAACTTGTTTCTATCCCAGCATACTTCAGTATGGAAAGTTAGTTTTACATTGCCTATTTCTTTGCAGAGATGTATACATCAAAAGGAGGTATATGTTTCATACTTGAAATGGGTGAATTTTATGTGATATGTGACATATAAAATGTGTGAATTATATCTCAGTAAGGCTAAGTATTTAAAAAAAGATAAATAGGCCATGGCTTTG
>NW_017732127.1:917719-932655 GCF_001890085.2 Hipposideros armiger | reverse complement strand
ATCCCCTTTCCTCATGATTTAGCCTTGTGCTACCATGCTCCCTGTTAACTAGGGTCAAAAATCTTATCTTTGATTCGTTCTTTCACACTTCATAATTTCGTCAGTTCCAAAACTTGGTCATTCTTTTCTAAGATACAGCCTTCTTTATTTTCTGCACTGCTATGTTCTCATCCAGGTTCCTATAGGCTGAGATTGCAGTGGTTTAGCCAGACACATTGATTCTAAATTCTCATTCTTCTAATATCCAGTTTATTTCTTTAAAATTACTTTTATCAGCATTCCTCTTTCTTCTGCCCTGAATTCCTAATTTTTAGGGAGGGTCTGGAACCTAATTTTGCCCTACCTAAGCAATATTATTTCCTACTATTCTCCAACATAGAGGAGAGGGGAATTCTAATCTACTGTGTGAAACTTTTATATCATGCAGGCTCTGTGCTAGGCACTTTACATATATTATAGCTTTAAGTCTTCAAAACTACCCTACAAGGTGGATATTTGTACTTCCTTTTTATATATGATGAAATAGATTAACAAGTTACATAACTTGCCCAAGGTCACAGCTAGCATAGTGGAATAGTAATTTAAATTACCCACTTATATGATCTCCCAAGGCCTGTGTTTTTTCCACATTTCCTGTATAGAATTTACCTTATATCAGGCATCTCTTTCCTTGATACCTGATAGTATATCCATTGTTAATATACCTTTGTTCACATGGCTCTTTCCTCCTGAAGTTCTTCTATTCCTTTTTCTATGTGTTCAAATTATGTATATATATATCCTTTAAGGACCAGCTTAAATTAGTTTCTTTTCTATTTGTTGTTTATCTTCATTCCATTAACTTTGTAGCACTTTTAATGTTGTATTCTATTTTCTGTACTTCATATGTGATAGTCTTCTGTCCCCAAATGGAGTAGAAATTTTTTGAAGGCAAAAGCACAATTTATGCTGCTGCTTCAAAGCCAAGCCCTACATGCAAAGCACATAGAAGGTTCTCTGTAAGTCCTTATTGGCTGATTGATCGTACATTGACATTTTTGGAAGATTTCTTCTAGTTTTCAAAGATTTAAGTTGAAATTTAAATAATTTTTTCCTACTTGTGTTTTTTTGTTTACTAGTTTGTGTTTATGATTAAAAGGTAATTTAAGCTCTAAACTGCTACATTTGGAATCAAATGCTGAAGTGAGCCATATTTTTCACTTTATAAGTTCCATTTCATTCAGTTCTTATTATGCTATTAGACTCAGTTACCTTAATATCTTTGAATTAATATGAAAAAGAATAACGACATTTTGCAAGTCTCCCAACTTCCTAAGTATTCTCCTCCCACTAACTTATTTTTGAAATATCAGTCAGAAAATTTATTATATATTGGAAATAAATGCCCTTTCCATAAATACAAAAGTGCCGTTAATATTGATTAAAAGTTTAGTGGTACATTCAACCAGGTTTGTTTAGAGTAAAGTTAAGTAGTTTTGTTACTTTTTCTATATTGGGATGACAACTATGCTTTAATTATAGTGAAATGATTTTTACTCAGTTTGCTTTTGAGTTTAGGTGGAGAAATTGATGTCAACTTTATTTTTTGTGTAACACTAACATGAATCCAATTCTTTTTATTGTATAACTATATTGTTTTTTATTATCCTTTTATATAATAAATTATTTAAAAGGTGAATTTATTTTTCCAGATTATTACTAGTTTGGATTGAATGAATTATTCAGTTCTTCTTAGTTATTTCATAGAAAAAGTATGTACAGTTTACTCTGGACTTAACCAGATTTTCTCATGCCATGTACCCTTAATTCTCATTGTATTTTTCTCTGAATAAGATTAAGTTTTTTCCTCTGATAAAATTCATCTTTTTGCCCTCTTTTTGTTGTCATGGTATAGAATTAGATGAGGTACTTTCAAAGAAAATAATTTTTAACTTTTTTCTAATTTGTTGGTATTGGTAGATTGGATGTCTGTGTGGATATTGTGATGGGTGGTATACAGGATTATGTGATTGACTGTACTGATACAATAATAGGACATTGGAATGAACTATAGTTGTTCAAAGGAATAAAAGAAGGGATTCTGGACAGACAAAAGCAAGAGATGGCCACTAAATTTATGCTTTCATTATCCAATACACATAGGTTGACAGATACATGCATACAAATGCAGGCTGTTTACTCTTGTCATATTGCAACTGTCCTATATTCAGCTTCAGCTATTCCGTATTGTCAGTGCTGGACCACTCAAAGTCGCATCCAGCTACTGTAGCAATTCTGTTTGGCAATTAGGAAAATTAATTCTTGGAGAGTTATTTGATTGGAAGGTGATAGAAACTAGATTATAAGAAGATAAGATGAGATTGCCATTACAGTGTCAATTTCTTCGTAAGATTTTTTTTTATTAGAATAAAAGGATTATGTGATATACAACAAATTATTGACAATGAATGGGGAAATAGAAATCTCAAATTGGAAGTTTTTGCTTTTGTATCTTCTATAAAATACAGGGTTCCCTACTTTGGCATGGATAGATAACTTTGGGGAACCCAGATTGTTTTTTAATGTTATTTTCTTTTTTCTTTTCCTATATTTGTCATGGTTATTTTCCTAGTGTGGTATAATGCTATCATATGTTTATTGTGAACCTTTCTTTTTTTTTTTTTAGCTGACATCTGAAATGTTTGAAGCAGATCTTGAGAAGGCATTGTTGCTAAGTAAATTAGAATATGAAGAACACAAAAAGGTATTTATATATTTATTGATATAGCTGTATTAGGTTTAAGTGGTCAAAAGTTAGGATCAACCTTCCTGAATTTTGTATGAAAGTTCTCCTTTAAAGTTTGCCTTAAAAATTTTTTATTATACAAAAATATTATCACAAAGTTTTTATAATAAAATTCCTCCTCAGGTTTTGAGAAATAACAAAAATGTGGACTAAGCTTTGTCTGATGATTTGGAATGTTTAGTTAAAAAGTTCCTTTCCCCCAACATGAAGGGAAGAGAGGAAATTTAATTAACAGTACATGATTTATTTTAACTTAGTTTATGTGAACATAGAAAATAAGTAGATAAAAAAATGTAAGTAGCTATGAGTACAGGGACACACATTAAGAGACCCTCTGCTATAGATAACACTACAACTAACTAAAGTAAATGAGAGGACCTTTCTGATAATTTGACATTGTGAACTCAGCATTTGTCACTAAGATGTGATATTGGGCTTTGTGCTGAAATGCATTCTACAGTCTGTAACTGTAGAAACATTTAAGTATCAAGTAGTGTTGGTTTCCAGTTTCTATGTTTAAATTGAGCATTTATATTCATATTACCATTTTAATCCTTTACATGTATTGGGAATTTTTTTTTAGCCCATAAAATTTATCCAACTTGTGATTACTCAGTGGTTGATCATAAATGGCCTCTGGTCATACTTAGGAGCCTTTAGACTATCATTGTACACTAGCTCTTTCACTCAAGATAAAAAGGAAAGAGAGGAATTAAAATTCACAATAGATGATTTCATTATTAATTCATAGCTCAAGGGAAAGAGGATGAAAGTAGCCAGTAAAGTGGACTTTGTACACTATAAGCATTAGTTTCGTTTTTCATTTCTATTCCTGTTATCCTGAAAAATCAAGAGTAACTAATCCTGTTGTTACTTTCTGTTTTGACACAAAGCTGTTAATTACAAAAATGGGTACAGCTAGCTTTACTATGACTTAATCATTTGCTGGACTTTCAGGTTACACTGGAAAAGTCCTCCTGACTTGCTCAATTTGAAGATAAAATTTATCAAATTGAACATTGTTATATAATAATGATTTGTTGTTAGATATATGTCTAGATTCTAAAGCTAAAATCATTAGCTATATCTGTAAAGGAGGAGTAGAATAGATGGTGTTGATACAATGTCATGCTTCCAGCCAGTTTTCTTGGCACAGTCATAGGCCTAATACCCAAAAGCTTTGGTTTTATCAGACAATAATGACTCTGAGAGAATGGAAGAACTCCTTTTGTATGCGATGGCTAGTTTGATGTGATTACATTGATACAGTCATTCAGTTTTGTTTTTTATTTTAAAGATTTTTTAAATTGGGGAATTGGGGGAGGGGAACAGCATTGGGTAATCAGGGAAGGGGAACAGACAAGTCGCTGTCCTTTTGTTCTTCAGTCTAGTTGTGGAGGACATTGCTTCACTGGCCCATGTTGGTATTATCATTGCACTCTTCCCAGGTGAGGCAGGTGTTCGCCGGCCATTGGACAGCCTCTCACGGCAACTCACAAAAGTTCACAAAAGCTCATGCTAGCTGCGGGCCAGCTCCATCCACTGCAGCCTATGCTGTTGCCTCTTGGCAGCCCAGCTCCAGGTCGAGCTGTTGTTCACCATCTTAGCTGTAGAGGGCACAGCACCATTGGTCCTCCTGTGGAATCCAATCCTGGGTCCTGCTGCTCAGAGCTGGCGTCCCAAGCCAACTCCTAACCAACGCGCCACTCGGCCGGCCCAGTCATTGAGTTTTAAGACAATTTTTTCAATTAAAAAAACCACAATTATTTTGGCTTAAGGATTTTTATAATAACTAAAGTTTGGGATGGCATTTTTTATTCTGTTCTGTCACTCATTCACCAGTTTTTTTTTTTTGACTAGCCAAAATATGCTAGGTACACAATACAAAGATAAAGACATAGTCCCAGCCCCTGTAGGGAGACATACATATAATTATAGTGTATAATACTGAGAGATGTATGTTCCCGGTTGCACCAGTTATTCAGAAAGAGAAGAATTTTCTTTGCCTTTCAGGGGCATGGGTTAGGGTTAGGGATTCTTAAAAGAGGATCTTACTAGATGTATTAGAAGTTCACAGAGTAGGTAAGAGGAAAGTTGGCATTCTTGGGAGAAATGGCAAGTATACAAGATATGTACATGTGTAAGAGTATAGCATATTTGAGAAACTATAATTTAGGGAGATAGAGTTGCTGGAGGTACTGCCAGAAGAATAGGATGTAAAGAACCTTGTGTACCAGGCAAAGGAAATTGGGTTATACATCTGTCAGCAGAGAACTATTGAATATTTTAAACTTTTAGACTGATTTCATTTTAGAAACTCATGCTGTAGCAGTGTAGAAGATTGATTGAGGGGCTAAAATTAGAGGGTGTTGTAGTGTTAAATAAAAGAAGATAGGGGAAATGGCAGAATGTACAAAGAAAAGAGAATAGATTTAAGAGAGCTTTAGGAGGTAAACTCAACAAGACATAGTGACTAATTTGGATATAAAATTGTGTAGGAAGAGTAGGCAAGGATGACTGAAGTTTCTGGCCTAGACAGTTGTGTAGGAGATGGTGGCATTAAACAAGGTGCTTTCTAGAGGATAAATCCGTACTAGAGAATTGAGATGCTTATTGAACATTCAGTTTTATTGTCTGTACATATAGAAATCATCATTGGATAAGTAGAACTTTACACTTGAGTTTGAAGAACAATGGGTATGAAACATAAGAATAGATTAGAATGGAATAATGGTGAGCAGCAGCTACATTTTTCAGAACAAGAGTTTGGAAAAGAAAACCAGTGAAGGCGACTCAAGTGTAGTCAGGAGTATTGAGAAAACCAAGAAATGCTTGAAAAAATAACGTCTTTTGGATTTGGCATTTAAAAGCAAGTTGACCTTAATTTTAGTGTCAGAGAACAACAGAAGCCAGGTTTTTGGGGGGAGATGAGAAAGCAAATTGTATGTAGATGATTAAGTTTGGTCCAGAAGAAGCTGGCTACTAGGCAGGGCAACTAGACCAAGGTATAGCTTTTCATTTTTATTTTAATGTTTAAGAAGCAAGAGATTGAGTATATAAATAAACAGGTATCCTTTTATACAGTTTGACTAGCCTAAGTTATTTTTCATTTGCCTTTTATCTTTAAAAAGAAAACTTGAATGAACGTATTACCTGTTGGTGAGTTGATTTTACTAGTGTAACTAAGCTTAATGATTGTTGGTAATTCTTTTAGGAGTATGAAAATACTGAAAATGCTTCAACTCAGTCAAAGGTTATGAATAAAAAAGATAAAAGAAAGAATCATCAGGGAAAAGACAAACCTCTCACAGTATCACTAAAAGATTTTCAATCTGAAGGTAATACAGGTATGAAATCTCTTATGCTACAGGAACTATTCTCAGTCTTTATATACTTTCTAATAAGTAAAAATTGTTTTGTTAATGTGCTACTGAATATGTAAACCTGTTTGGAAATAAACAATTTAGGGGTTAAAGCAATTTAAAATCAATCATTAAAACCCCATAAACTATAATTTACCTTTTTGTATTTCTGAATTTGTCCCTTTTCTAAAATTCACTGAAAATAAAAATTGACATTTGTAGTTTTTAAGTCATGCAACATATTATTGTCCTTATACATAAAGTGATTTGGCTTAAACTAGACCAGGAGTAGTATTATCTTCAGGTTTCATTTATTGTTGGTAAACCTAAGTTATTTGGAACTACATCTTAGAAAGTTAAAATATAAATTTTAAAAATGAGACCTATTACCAGAAAACTCTTTATAATATCATTTGTATTTTTTTTAATCAAAGAGAAAAAATAAAAGGAAATTGTACCATCCACCAAACTTTTAAAGACAGACCACAAAGTACGTTATTTGTGTTGTAGGAAATGGTGAAAACCCTAGATCTGTACTATGTAGTATGGTAGCTACTATTATTGTGTGGCAGCTTAAATAAAAATTAATTAAAATGAACTAAAATAAAAAATTCCTTAGTTGTATTAGCCACATTTAAGTGCTCAGTAGCCACATGTGACTAATAGCTTCCATATTAGACAGCACAGTCACAGAAAATGTTTTTGAACAGCGTTGTGCTTAGGCCAGTTAGCATAGTTGCCGACCAAATGAACAGCTGTTTGTTCATTGACAAAGCAGCCTATTTGATTCACATGAATTTAGCCTTAATACATTGGGCATTTGTTCTGTGAGGATTAGTAATACCATAACAATAATCTCAAGAAAAAAAACAAACCCAAAAAAACCCTACTTTACTGTTTTCAGAAACAAGCCTATCTGTGAAATTAGGAATAAAATTAGAGGATTATATTGCTTTCCTTTAAGAATCAGGAAGGTTTTTCTTACAGTCTTTTCTCTAAGTTGCTTTGTTTTGGTGTTAAAAAAACAGATGTATGTTAAAGTTTCCAATTTTAGTAAGAAAGATTTTATATAAGATATACTTCATTAAAAACTATGAAACGCAAAAGAAATACTTTTAAAAAACTCCTTAATTTATTTTCCATATGTTTGATTTATTAAGTATTATGTACGTTTATTAGATGGATTGAGAAACACATCCTTACTGATACTGTTAAGGTGAAATTATACAATTATTACAAGACATAATTAACACAGTTGTGATCCTTCCTTGGTTTCTGGCATACACTCGATGCAAAGTAGAACATGCTAGAAGATCGACTGTGTAAGCTACCAGGGTTTGGTAGTTTGATCTTGTGATTTTGAAATCTATGTTTATGGACTCTATTCCGATCAATGGATGCTTTAGAGAATTGGTCTAGCTTTTAGATTCTTGGTCTTTAGAAAGCTATTATATTAAATTATTAGTCTTTGAGAATGGAAAATTTCTGCTGTCCCCATGAAGCATTATTAAATATTAGATATCCTGATCATTTCCAATTTAAATAAGAACACTTGCTCCCTATTTGTACTTTAGTTTCAACCTTATATCTGTGTGGATTCCCTTATACCTTTTCCTCATTCTGTATTCCCTTTCCACAAATACTGTGTTGTTACTAAATCAGTGATTTGTTTAATCTAGATATATTTGTTATGCCTTCTTTTTTGTGTTCATTCTATAAATATACATCAATTTTTAAAAATTTTTTCATATCAAATCACTATAATGTATATTTTTTAAATAAAAAAACTAGCTAATAGCTTTAAAGGACACAAATTACTATTTTACTTTTTTTATTCCACAAGGGCAGTAGTCAGTATAATCTTTGCAGTCACAACACCCTTTGATTTGATTTTAGACATATTTGTACACCCTTAAGATCCTCCCTCCCAAATTATGTGAAACCAAAAACTTAAATGATATGCAATTCAAATATTTAAAATTTAATAATACACCTTGGTACGGGTGGCATTTACTGGGATACAAGACCTAACCCCTAATCTGAACAAATTAATAGTTATATACTGAATTTTAACATCCTGCCCCTACAAAAGTAAATCTGATGAATCGTAGACAAACCCCAAATAACTTCTGAAACTCTTATTATAATTTTGAAATTCTTTTCAATTATTTTGTTTAAATATTTTTTTACATATTAAGATATTTTATGTTAATTTCCTCCAATGAAGTGTCATCACTTTTTTTTTATTTACAGATCACATTAGTAAAAAGACAGAGGTAAGTGTTGTAACCATCTTCATTATAGAAAACATTTCATTTTAAGAATAGTACTTTAATGTTTAGCAGTAAGTCTTTTTTGAAACATAGCCATTTAAAGGACAACCCATAGGTGTCTCATGAGTGAACTCAGTCATATATCTGGCAATTATAAGGATATAAAATACATTATGGTAGAATAAAATATTATTTGTATGAAATACAGTATCATTTGGCTTTAGCATCCTAATTAGTGTGTGTATGGAGCCAAGAGGTTACCACATGTAAGTTAAAATTTTAGGGAAACCGTCTGTTTAAATCTTTGTTAAAAACACCCTGAAACCATATCTCAAGATATTTTGGAACCATAGAAATTGTAAGGTAAGCCGTAATTATGTAGCTTATACTCATGGATAAAATTAACCTGATCATATATTTTCTTACTGTTCACCATTAGAGGGTAGTGCAGCTTACATATAACTTCCTAGTACTATCGGTCACTTTTTTTTTTTAAGATTTCATAAAGCCTCTACAAACCTTTTAGATTGGGAAATGAGACTATTATAAAGTATCTTTTAATATAGAAGACAGTACTAATAAAATGTTAGAGCTCTTTTTACTTCTTTAGGTAATTATTTGAAAGTTTCATTATTTTTCTATTAGGTATATATTCTTGTCAGTAATTCCATTAATTGATTTTTTTACATGGTCAGGTGTCCCTTGGTTTCACTTTAGAATATATACATGGTTTTCAGTTGTTTTTTGTTGTTGTTTCAGGCATTTGCTTGACAAGTTAGGGAAATGAAATTCATCTATATGAAAACAACTAACTCTGTGACTATATTAATAATATAGTCTTTATTCACACAAATACAGAACTTGTTGTTAAAACAGATGCTAGAAATTCTTTTTAAGTTATTTACAAACCACTGTTACCATTTCTTACATGAAACTTTAAATGACCCCAAATATAGACTGATTATTAATTTTATGTTTGAAAATGGAAAACACACTTTTGGATTGATTTCAACTTTTAAAAATCCATTGATTTAATTGGAAGTTAGCTTTATGTGAATGAAAAAGAAGATACAAATGGTACACCCTATTCCTAAGAAATTACCCCCAACTGTTAGTGGAGGGAAAAATAATTTTTATAAATTGTTCCATACTTACTTTTTACCTGATTTGAAAGAAGGAAAGGAAAAAAAAGCAGACTTATCAGTATCTCATCTATGTAATATACATACTCAGCCTGAGTTGTATTTAAACAGGCATAGGTACTCGTATGTTATATAGCATATATTTTGTCTTTCATTATAATGTTAAAACTGTGTTCTGATTGTTTTCTTTTATTAAATAACTTGATATATAATAAAATTCACTTTGAATAATCCTAATGTCAAGACATTTTCTGCATTTGTAAATGAAGTCTAATTATACTTTCTACATAATTATTTTAAGGAATTGATCAAAAGAAAATGAAATTCACATTATGCTTGACACTTGTTAAAAGCATATGAAAGTTACGTTTCATTTCCATTATAGGTATTCCTCGCTTGCTGGGACCTGAATATTATTAAATGTTGCAATGATTATGCCATTGCTCTAGGAATATAGAAAAACCTCTTTTCAGAGAGTTCAAAAAAGAAGTCTGAAAATAAGTTTCAACTCTAAAATAGATGTTTTCTACTCCTAAAAATGTACTAGTCTTTGTTATATTGTATGCCCAATTATTGACTTAATTCTTTCCATCTTTAATATGTTACTTACGCCAAGACCTTTTCTTTCCATGGGTACTCTAAAATTCCTAACCTCTGTTGAGAACATTATACATCCCACTCATCTCCTCTTAAATTAGGTTTTTACTGGATATAATTCTAAAGGGAAAATATTTTTTACTTTATTGCTGGGTGATGTGGAATACTTGAACTGCCCGTATATTCCTCTAACTGCTAGCTAACCTTATCTCAGGGTAATTTCATCATTCCCCTTTTTTCTTTCTCCATTCATCACATAATTCATGATTACGTGCTATTAATCTCAGTACTTTCTTTCCAATCCCAATTCTTTGTAATCTCTCTCACCCTGACACAATTAGAATAAAATGACACTTTCAGGAATAGAGGATGGAAACTATTTTTCTTCATTAAATGTAAAAGATATGTGGTTGCCACCAGTCCTCTAACCCTTCACTACAGTGTAGTCAGGAACCTCCCAAGAGAATTCTAGGCAAGTAGAATGAATAACAGAATAGGTGCTCATACATACCTCTTAAAACCTCAACTAACCATACCTTGTAAGGAGCATTATTTGATCCTTAAAGTTGTTTTGTTTGTTTTTAATTTTAATATGTTACCTTTTTAAATGCTAGTGCTGCTGGGTAGAGCATCTCATAGCTACTTATTTCTCTTTAGTCTCACTTTTACCTGTCTTCCTCAACTCCAGTCCTTCTAGTACATTTCAATAGCTTTAAAAATTTTAGTGATCATCATATGTTTTGAAGTGTAAAAGGTCAAGTCTTTAATATGCTTGAATAGACTATCTCTAGAAGAGCACCCAAGAAGTTCTAATAGTGATTGCCAAAGGGTGGGGAAGGAGGGGTTGAAGAGGGATAGGAGAAAGGCTTACTTGGCATAATATAAACTTAAATTTTCTATAATGTCTAGGTACTACCTATTAAAAAATTACATTAAAAATAAAAAGCACTGGGTGAGAGAGGGAGCTGGAAAACAAACTCAGTCCTATCTGGCTCCGTAGCCTATTTCCTTTTTATTGCACTATGCTTTTAACATGTCTACCTTAAGTATATGAGCTTGGATAAATTATTCATTTTAGGTCCTGGTCATATTAGCTGAAAAGTAAGATGGAATCTTTTGATTTCTAAAATTACGATAAATGGTCAGTATGTGATTGAAATAAATATCTCAAAAAAAAAAATGAACCCTATAGTTAATGCTGCCAAAACACAGGAGAATAGACTATTAAATCTTCAAAGCAAATAAATTCTGCCTAGCTTTTAAAAATCTCACCAAAAAAAATAATCTCACCTAAAATCTGGTTTTACCTAAGCACTTCAACCTATTGCCTTACTCCTCAGAACATATCATGCTCACTTTTGTTCCCATGCCCTTTCTTATTCATATTTATTGTATTTGTTAGCTCTCTTTGGTTGTAAATAACAGAAGCCCAACTCAATCTAGCATAAGCAAAAGAGAGACATTTATTTGGTTCCTATAACCAAACCATGGAAGAGTAGGGTGAGAGCTGGCCTCATAGTTGACTGGATCGAGGAATTTATATAGCTTTAGGACTCTTCCTTTCTCTCCAAGTCTCAGTTGATGTCTTGTGAGCGAAGGAGGAGCGAAGTTAGGAATGGCCTGTGTTATCATCTTGGAGACGTCATTCCCTTCCATCTTTTTTTATTTGGCTAACTGCTTCAGAACTTGGTCAAAGAGTCACTTTTTCCTGGAAGTTTTCCCTGATCATGGCCTATTTAGATGACCAGAATGCTCTTGTGTGTACTTCATAGCTTTCAACACCTGTTTTATCATTGTTTTGCTTTTTCACTGGAACTTGAATTCTTGGAAGTATGGGACCATATCTTGTTGAATTAGTTTCCCTGGTAGTTCTAATTCCTGTCACATAGTAGGTAATGTAAATGAGTGTTGGTTGATGAATGAATGAATGTTCTGCCTCCTCACTAAAACATTCTCTAGCCTTTTTTGGTTTGCTTCTTCTGTATATTTTTACAACATATAACAGAGGTACATAGGTTTTATTTCCTCTGCCAGTTCAAGCACATTGTTAGGGCCTTCATGGAGCTCTGCATTAAGAATTCTGAGACTGCATAAAAGCTCAGCAAGAAAAAGTGTCACTATCAATTAATTGTTTCCCATTTATAAAAGAGGAAGCAGTGGCTGCATGCTTCACAGGTATTTGCCATCCTGACATGTAGAAAAAGAGTGCTTAATAATTGTGTTTGTTATTATATTTCTTAGTTTTTGTTCTTCTCAGTAGATTATGAGTTCTGTGAGAATAGTCCATGTGTAGCATAGTGCTAATTGCATCTTAATAAATAATTGATTTAAGTGAAGTTCAAGACTTGAATCCATCAAGGTCTACCCTAGGGAAGAGGAGAAAATAGGCTTACCCCACATATTATGTAATCTTTAATATAATTGCTCATTTAAAAAACACCATTATTTAGATTTCCTCTTGGAATAATTCATTCAAAGCATCCAAGTGTGGCAAAAGGGAAATAGCACATATAGAGGGAGCATTTTGAGGTTTGCATGTCACTGTATAGAAAGATATCTTGAAACTAAGCTGAGTGGCTATTCTGGGAGGTGACTTGCAACCCTTAGATATATGAAAGGAATTGTTGACGAAAGCATTCATATTTGTCAGTTTACTCTATAAATGATATGTTCTTTAGTTAGAAAATAAGTGCTCAGTGGGAAGCTAGTTTTATTTTTTAATTGGAGTATAATTTACACACAATAGAATGCACAGGTCTTAAGTGTGCAGTTTGATGAGGTTTGACGCATGCATATACTTAATGTAACCTACATCCCTATCAAGGTAAAGAACATTTGCATCACACCTGAAAGTTCCTGTCTCCCCCATCACAGTCATTACCTCATACCCTTCCCTCCCCCCACAAGAACCACTGTTGTGATTTCTGTCATCATAGATTAGTTTTGCATCTTTGTTTAAAATAAGGCCTGCAGTATGTTAGTCTTTGATCTGGTTCTTTCCCTCATCAAAATGTTTGAAGGTTCATCCATGTTGTGTATTAGTAGTTTTCCCTTTTCATTGCTAAACTGTATTCCATGGTGTGGCTATATCACAATGTGTTTATTTATTTATTTTCTTGTTTATGTATTTTTGGTTTGTTTCTATTTTTTACCATTATGAGTAAGGCTGCTATAACATTTTAAAAAACAACTTGATTGAGGTATAGTTTACATACTATAAAAGTTACCCATTTTAAATATGCAATACAGTGGATTTTAGTATGTTTATAGAGTTGTATAGTCATTACCATAATCTAATTTTAGAATATTTCCATCATCCCCAGAAGAAACCCTGTGCCCATTACCAGTCACTCCTCATACCCCCTCTGCCCTGCTCCTCACCCCTGGCCTAGTCAACCACTAATTTATATTCTGTCTCTATAAATTTGCATATTCTGGGCATTTTGTACATGGAATCATGCAGTATGTGATCTTTTGTGACTTCTTATACTTAGCAGGATGTCTTTTAAGTGTACCCATGTTGGAGCATGTATCAGTACTTTATTCCTTTTTGTTGCTAATAGTATTCCGTTGTATTTAATTTTATTTACATATTCATCATTTGGACATTTGGATTATTTCCACTTTTGGCTATTATGAATAATGCTGCTATAAATATTGGCGTACAAGTCCTTTTATGAACAAATGTTTAATTTCTCTTAGGTAAAAACCTAAGAATGAAATTGTTATTTAGATGTATATTTAAGTATAAGAGCTACTGAAGTGTTTTCCAAAGTGGCTGTGCCTTTTTACACTTGTGGAGGTGTAGGAGTTTGTGAAATAAGGAAAGTTATTTTTGGCATTCCTGGCAGGGAGGCTGACAGAAGGTTTTTTATGATGCTAACCTTTGTTTCATATCCTAAACTTTAAATGACAAAACAATTTCAATACTTATATTCCTATATGCCAGTAACAGCAGATAGTGTAATTAAAAGCAAAGTGCTTTTTAAATAGTAAATTATAATAATACCTAGGAATTAATCAGATAAATGATGTGTAAGACCTAATTGGGAAAATTATAAAACTATTGAGAGATAGTAAAGACTTAAATGGAGAAATATACCTTGTTATGGATTGGAAGACTTACCATAAGGAGGTCACGTTTCCTCTAATGTGTAAAATCAGTGCAATCCCAAACAAAATCACAATTTAGTTTTCAAACTGAAAACTAAAGTGCATCTAATATTTAATGCATTATCTGTTATTTATCAAGATTCCATATATGCATGGGTCTGTTGAGCTCTCTATTCTGTTCCACTGGTCAGTTTATTCCTGTGTTCATTACATAATGTGTTCATTACTTTAACATCGTAATATCTTATATATGGAAAAGAAAGGACAGTTGTTAGTCATAGTAGGAAAAGAATCAAATTGGATCTCTAGCTTTCGTCATGCATTAAAAGTGATTCCACATAGATTAAATACTTATATGTGAAAGACAAATTGAATAACCCTTAGAACTAGAAAATATAGGAGAATATATTTCTGACTGAGGGGTAGAAAAAGCACTATGAAAGAAAGCTTGAAAAATTAGATGTTATTCAAAATGAATAACTTATTTTTCACAAAAATACCAAAAAGAATGTAAAAAGACAAGCAACAAATTGAGAGAAGGTATTTTCAAAACAGGACTGATAGAGGATTAGTATCCGGATACAGAAAGAACTCTTATCAGATGGTTAAAAAAGAGATGGTTGTCTTGTTTTCTTATTGTCTTATGGATACAAATAAAAAAAAA
>NW_017732127.1:914744-916999 GCF_001890085.2 Hipposideros armiger | reverse complement strand
CATCCAATCTCTGTCACAACTAACTGAACTCTGCCACTGTAGTATAAAAGCAGCTATAGTATAAAAGCATGGCTGTGTTCCAGTAAAGCTGTATTTACAAAACAGGGAAGTCTTATTCTGGGGCCACAGTTTGCTGACCCTTGATATAATTCTAGCAGTCCACTTGTAGGTGTACATGTGCTAGAGAAACTGGGACATGTGTTCTGAGAGCCATGTACAAGAATGTTTTCATAAATGTGTAATACCTAGCCCTCACCCCAAAAAAAATCTTGGGAAAATTTAAATGTTAATCTTTAGTAGAATGGATACATTTTAGTATAATCACACAATGGTTTATACAGTAGTGAAAATGAATTTATAGCTCTAAGCAACTAGGTGGATGAATCCAAAAGAGAATGCTGAGTGAAAAACAAGTCTCAGAAGACTATCAGAGAGATACTAATTTTATGAAACTTAAAATCAAGCAAAACTAAATAGTCTTCCTAAAATTGTTTAAACTGTATATAAATCAAGATCATACAGGGATTACATTTTACAGAAAATGCAGGGACTAGAAGTATAAGTTAAATAATAACCTAAAGGAAGCAAACAGGTTAATGTAGAAGATAGATATTTTGTAGACAATTGGTCTGGTCTTTTCACCAAGAAAGTATTATGGAGAAGAAAAGGTGGAGTGTGGGGGAGGGATGTTCTGGATTAAAGGCGATTTAAGAGATGACCAATGTAACGTTTGGACCCTAGTTAGATTATCAATAAAAGACATTCAGATACAACTGGAGTTCATATTAAATATGAACTAGGTATAAGATGATACTCAGATGTGATATTTTTGTTAGTTGTGATATTATGGTTAAATTTCAAAATTTATTTTTTTGTAGCTGCATGTGAAAGAATTTTGAGATGAAATGTCATGATGTCTATACTATAAAATACCTGAACAAAAAAGGGGTGGGATAACCTGTTAAGTAAAACCTTAACAGTGGTTAAACCTAGGTATCAGGTGTATGTGTAGAGTACTTGGGTGAAACTTTTCATAATGAAAAGTAACATAAGCAAAATGAAAATCTATTGTTTAGTGATATAGCTATACAACAATAAAAGATGGAAATGATAAACACTAAATTTGTGTTAACAGTTACCTCTTTGGAGGGCACAAGGCATAGGTAATGTCCTAGTTTTTAGGTAAAATAGTGGGATCATGGGTGTCCTTTAAAAAAAAAACAGCTTTGAGTTATAATTTGTATGCCATAAAATCCATCATTAGGTATATAATTCAGTAATTTGGTAAATTTAAAGAACTGTGCAACCATAACCATCATCTAGATTTAGAACATTTCTATCATCCCCAAAAGTTCCCTCATTTCCATTTGTAGTCAGTTTATACTCCCAGCCCCTGGCAACCAGTGGTCTGCTTTGTGTCTCTGTAGTTTGCCTTTTCTGATAATCCGAGTGGACTCATTCAATATGTATCCTTTTGTATCTGACTTCTTTCACTTAGCATAATATTTTTGAACTTTATCCATGTTATTACAGCATGTGTCAGTAGTTCATCTCACTTTATTGCTGAATAGCATTCCATTATATAAATGATATTTATTCACTAGTTAATGGACATTTGCTATGAACATTTGATCATTCTTTGTGTGGATATGTTTTCCTTTCTCTTAGGTGGATGCTTAAAAGTGAAATTGCTGAGTTGTAGGGTAATTTATGTTTAACTTTTTAAGAGTCTGTCAAGCTGTTTTCCAAAGTGGCTATACCACTTACCGTTCCCATCAGCAGTGTATGAGGGTTCCAGTTGACATCCTTGTCAACACTTGTTATTTTCTCATTATGATTATAGCCATACTAGTATATATGTAGTGTATCTTATTGTTTTAATTTGCATTTCCCTAATGATTAGTAGTTGAGAAAATCTTTTCATGCACTCATTAGCCATTTTTACATCTGTTTTGGTGAAATGTCTATTCATATATTTTACCCATTTTTAAGTATGTTGTCTTATTATTGTACGATTTTTTACACATTCTAGATACAGGTATTCCATCAAATACATGATTTGCAAATATTCTCCCCTGGACTGTTACTTGTCTTTTTATTTCTTAATGGTGTCTTGTGAAACACAAGAGTTTTTTTTTAATTTTGATGAAATTGTTTATTGTTTTCTTTTATGGATTGTGCTTTTGTTGCTCATTTAATAACTTTTTGCCTAACCCAAGGCCACAATGATTTATTCTAGAAGCTCTACAGTTTTA
>NW_017732127.1:907860-912494 GCF_001890085.2 Hipposideros armiger | reverse complement strand
TGAGAGTTTTGACAGTGATGAGGATTTGTATGAATTTTATGATGAATAAAACTTGAGTTCAATAACTTTATGTAATACATTTTTTTTTCAAATTTCGGGCCCCAAAATTAAGGTGTGTCTTATACATGGGAAAATACAGTACTTATTTTGTGTTATCCTTGCCAGGTTTGGATATTGGTATTGTTGGCCTCATAAAATGAGTTAGGAAGAATTGCCTCTTTAGTTTTTTGGGCGAGTTTGAGAAGGACAGGTATTAAATCTTTGAATGTTTGGTAGAATTCACTGGTGAAGCCATCTGGTCCTGGATTTTTACTTTTTGGGGGGTTTTGGATGATTGTTTCAATTTTCTTACTGTTGTTTGGTCTACTTAGATTTTTCAGTTGTTTGTGATCCAGTCTAGGAAGGTTATATAGTTCTAAGAACTTGTCCATTTCTTCTACATTATTGAATTTGGTGGCATGTAGTCTTTCACAGTATTCTTGTATGGTCCTTTGTAGTTCTGTGGTGTCTGTCATAACTTCTCTTTCATTTCTGATTTTGTTTGAATCTTTCCTCTTTATTCCTTAGTGAATCTAGCCAGAGGTTTGTCAATTTTATTAATCTTTTCAAAGGGCTAGCTCTTTGCATTAATTTTTTTCTATTGGCTTTTTGTTCTTTGTTTCATTTAATTCTCTAGTTTTTGTTATTACCGTTATTCTGCTGACTTTGGGCTTCATTTGTTCATATTTTTCTAGTT
This sequence comes from Hipposideros armiger, assembly GCF_001890085.2. Taxonomy (NCBI): domain Eukaryota; kingdom Metazoa; phylum Chordata; class Mammalia; order Chiroptera; family Hipposideridae; genus Hipposideros; species Hipposideros armiger. The sequence continues at coordinate 911,758 of NW_017732127.1, read as the reverse complement.
CTCTAAGATGTTATGTTAGGTTCTTTATTTGGGATTTTTCTTGTTTCTTGAAAAAGGCCCTCTTAGTACCACTTTTTCTGTACCCCAAACATTTTGATATGTCTTAATGACATTCTCATTTGTCTCTGTGTGTGTTTTGATTTCTCCTTTTATTTCTTTTTAACCCAGTCATTCTTTAGTAGTATGTTGTTTAATCTCCACATATTTCTTGTTTTCCTTGCTTTATTTTTGCAATTGATGTCAAATTTCAAAGCATTGTGATCAGAGAATATGCTTAGTATGATTTCAGTCTTAAATTTTTTGATGCTAATTATATGTCCCAACATATGGACTGTCCTTGAGAATGTTCCACATGCACTAGAGAAGAATGTATAATCTGGTGTTCTGGGATGAAAGGCTCTGTAAATGTCGATTATGGCCATTTGGTCTAATGTGTCACTTAAAGCCAATATTTCCTGATCTTGGAGAACGCCTTTTGAATTGAGATAATTTGCTTTTTGGATTTGAGGATCCAGCTCTTTCCATAGGTTTGGGAAGTTCTCGTCACCTATTTGTTTGAATAGGCTCTCTGTTCTTTCTCCCTCTCTTCTCCTTCTGGTATATACATTATTCTTATATTGTTCTTTCTAATGGAGTCAGATAGTTTTTGTAGAGCTCTTTCTTTCTTTCTTTCTTTCTTTCTTTCTTTCTTTCTTTCTTTCTTTCTTTCTTTCGTTTTTTACTGTCAAGTCTCTCTTCTTCCATCTGCATCATTTCTAGATTTCTGTTTTCAGAATCATTAAGTCTTTCCTCCAGCTGGTCAGCTCTGTTTCCTGAGCTCGCTACTTCATTCTTTATCTCTTTTTTTGAGCTCTTCAGCTCCAGAATTTCTATTTGGTTCTTCTTTAAAGTTTCAGTCTCTTTGGTAAGGACTCCTTTTGTTCATTGATTTTATTTCTGATTTTATTAAACTGTCTCAATTTTCTTGTATCATTGAGTTTTTTCAGAACTGCAATCTTGGATTCTCTGTCATTTAAATTATATATTTTCATGTCTTTAAGTTTGTTTTCAGCAGATTTTTCATTTTCTTTCTGAGTTATCTTGTTATCTTGGTGTTAATGGTATTTGATGGATTATTTCTCTGCCTAGGCATTTATGGGAATGAAATCTGCATTTTATTTTAAGCATGATACCTCTATTTAGGTTTATAAGAAGTGGGCTTTCTTCTGTTTTCCAGCAGGTGATACCAAAGTGCAAGTTTATTTTCTCTTGTGTTGCTCTGGCTTCTAAGGTCTCTGCAGGGTGGTAGAAAATGCCTTGCATTCCCTGGGGAAGCAGATGTCTCCTCAGTGACCAGGTCACCTCTGTTTCTAGGCATCACCCTCCTGGGGGAATGTGCGCAGTGGGGCTCTGAGCCTGTGAAATCACAGTGCTGCCCCCTGCAACCAGATGCTGCTAGAGGTATATCAGGTACCCCCACTAGGATCACCTGCCATGGGTTGGGGTGTGGTGGGCTGGGAGAGGCCAGCTCCTGCGTTTCAGACTTTGTTCCACTCCCAGTCATGATGACTGCCAAACCGCAGCTGCCTCACCTCTGTATCTTTACCCCTGTCACTGGGATTAGCTGCAGTGTGCATCTGTCACTCAGGGAGGAATACTCCTGTCTCTATAGTTCTTAGAGCTGCAGATAGTTTGCTGTGTAGCCGGACTCTCACTGCTACAGCTTCTTCTGGGGCCTGCCACTAGTTCTGGGAGGTGAGGGGAGGTGGCCAGGCTCCATGGTTTTGTTTCCTTCTNATAAACACTAAATTTGTGTTAACAGTTACCTCTTTGGAGGGCACAAGGCATAGGTAATGTCCTAGTTTTTAGGTAAAATAGTGGGATCATGGGTGTCCTTTAAAAAAAAAACAGCTTTGAGTTATAATTTGTATGCCATAAAATCCATCATTAGGTATATAATTCAGTAATTTGGTAAATTTAAAGAACTGTGCAACCATAACCATCATCTAGATTTAGAACATTTCTATCATCCCCAAAAGTTCCCTCATTTCCATTTGTAGTCAGTTTATACTCCCAGCCCCTGGCAACCAGTGGTCTGCTTTGTGTCTCTGTAGTTTGCCTTTTCTGATAATCCGAGTGGACTCATTCAATATGTATCCTTTTGTATCTGACTTCTTTCACTTAGCATAATATTTTTGAACTTTATCCATGTTATTACAGCATGTGTCAGTAGTTCATCTCACTTTATTGCTGAATAGCATTCCATTATATAAATGATATTTATTCACTAGTTAATGGACATTTGCTATGAACATTTGATCATTCTTTGTGTGGATATGTTTTCCTTTCTCTTAGGTGGATGCTTAAAAGTGAAATTGCTGAGTTGTAGGGTAATTTATGTTTAACTTTTTAAGAGTCTGTCAAGCTGTTTTCCAAAGTGGCTATACCACTTACCGTTCCCATCAGCAGTGTATGAGGGTTCCAGTTGACATCCTTGTCAACACTTGTTATTTTCTCATTATGATTATAGCCATACTAGTATATATGTAGTGTATCTTATTGTTTTAATTTGCATTTCCCTAATGATTAGTAGTTGAGAAAATCTTTTCATGCACTCATTAGCCATTTTTACATCTGTTTTGGTGAAATGTCTATTCATATATTTTACCCATTTTTAAGTATGTTGTCTTATTATTGTACGATTTTTTACACATTCTAGATACAGGTATTCCATCAAATACATGATTTGCAAATATTCTCCCCTGGACTGTTACTTGTCTTTTTATTTCTTAATGGTGTCTTGTGAAACACAAGAGTTTTTTTTTAATTTTGATGAAATTGTTTATTGTTTTCTTTTATGGATTGTGCTTTTGTTGCTCATTTAATAACTTTTTGCCTAACCCAAGGCCACAATGATTTATTCTAGAAGCTCTACAGTTTTAGTTCTCCTTTAAAGTCTATGATCCATTTTTTTTTTATTGTGGTAAAGTACATATAACAAAATGTACCGTCTTAACCATTTTTAAGTGTACAGGTCAGTTGTATTAAATACATTCACATGGTTGTGCAGCTAACACCATTCATCCCCATAACTCTTTCATCTTGTAAACTGAAAATCTATACCTATTAAAAAATAGCTCCCACTTCCTCTCCCCACAGCCCCTGGCAACCACCATTCTACTTTTTGCCTCTGACAATGACTATCCTGAGTACCTCGTATAAGTAGAATCATACATTATTTGCCTTTTTGTGAGTGACTTATTTCACTTAGCATAATGTCCTCAGATTTCATCCATGTTATAGCATAGTGCAGAATTTCCTTCTTTTTTAAGATTGAATAATATTTCATTGTGAGTATATATACCACATTTTGCTTATCCATTTGTCAGTGGACACTTGGGGTTGCTTACATGTTATATATAGCTCTTGTGAATAATGCTGCTATGAATGTGGGTGTACACATATTTTTTTTGAGATCCTACTTTCAGTTCTTTTGAGAGTATAACCAGAAGTAGAATTTCTGAGTCATATGGCAATTCTATTTTTAATTTTTGAGGAATCTCCATACTGTTTTACACAGTGGCTGTTCCATTTTACATTCCCACCAGCAGTGTGCAAGGGTTTCAGTTTTTCCACATCCTTGCCAACACTGGTTTTTTTTGTTGTTGTTATTTGTTTGTTTGTTTTTGACAGTACTTTTCCTAATGGGTATGAGATGATATCTCATTGTAGTTTTGATTTGCATTTCCCTAATGGTTGTGATGTTGAAGATCTTTTCATGTGCTAATTGGATGTTAGTATATCTTCTTTGGAGAAATGTTTTCAAGTCCTTGGTCATTTTTTTTCATTTTTTTAAAATTAAATTTATTGGGGTGACAATGGTTAATAAAATTATGTAGGTTTCAAGTGTACATTTCTA
>NW_017732127.1:899785-906037 GCF_001890085.2 Hipposideros armiger | reverse complement strand
CTCTACTGTTTATCTTCTGGAGGTAGAGAAGAATTAGATGGTTGGTTGTCTATCATTTTTCTTTTATTCTCTACCCTTCTAGTGGCTGACTGGGTTTATTAAATGCATATACTTTTGTGTTGAATGATAGTAAATTATAATTCATTTTTGACAGGAATTGAGTTCTTCTCAGACTTTATCACATGATGGAGGATTCTTCAATAGACTGGAAGATGATGTTCATAAAATTCTTATTAGAGAAAAAAGAAGAGAACAGCTTACAGAATATAATGGAACAGATAATTGCGCTGCTCATGAACACAACCAGGCATGTAAAATAGAAAATTCAATCACAGTGAAACTAAAATACAATTTTTCTTTTTAAAAAAACATAAGCAGTGAAATTTAATTATTCTATTAAGTTACAGTTTTAGGATTTGTCTTAGTCGTAAATATTTATATTAAAAAGTGTGGAGTACTTCATTCATTGATGAATATTTATTGAAGTACTGTTAGGCTCCAGTGTAGGGGAGTAGGAATACCAAGATGAATAAGACTGTCCTTCCCTAAGACACTCAGAGTGGTAGGGATCAGAGGAGGTAGACCTGTAAAGAGATTGTCATTCAGCATGATGAAGGCTTTAAGAGATAACAATAAAAAAGAGGTTTCTAATAGAAAAAGTAATAGGTCACTCAGATGAATTGTGAAAGATATGTGAAAAAGTGACATTTGGGGTTGATTTTGAATGATGAATAGCTGAGAAGTGGAGAAAGCCTACGACAAAGGCCCAGAGTTAGGAAAGGCCCTAATTAGACTGAATATTCAGCAAACTGAAAAATTCTGCATCTAAGAATGTAGAGTTAAATGAGTGTGTGATAACATGACCAGAGAAACAGATGGCATTTAGATTACAAAGGTATTTTTATGTGAAACTAAGTTAGAATTTTATGCTGTAGACCAGGGGTTGTAGACCAGGGGTTGCAAACCATAGTCCACGAGTTAGACCTAGTCAGCAGTCTGTTTTTATAAAGCCCACAAGCTAAGTGGTATTCACATTTAAAATATATATATATATATATATATATAATTTAAATCTTATAGAGACCTATAAATCTGCATTTTTTTCACCACAACCCCTTCTTCTATCTTACTTCCCCTTAAACTATGAATGTGTTCTTTACTATGTATTGACCTCCAATCCATCAATAACTTCTCCCAGCCTGAAACGTGTCATAAGTAATTTGATTAATATCCCCATGAACACTTTCCCCTTACTTCCTTGATTTTCTCTTATTCCCTGCCTCCCAGTACACAGCATTGGCTCTCACAGAATTGTCTATCCTTCTTTATTCTAATTTAATTCCTGGGCTGCCAGGTGTTGCTGGAATATATATATATTTTTAAACAGTGGTAATGTTCTATTCTGAAAATCAATACTATGTAACTTTTACCATATCCTCATTATTCATAATCACCAGACTGCTTAACAGGCTTTTAATTCATCTCTTTCTGACTTCCTACAATGGCTGTTCCAAACTCTAAAAGTCCATTTCCCATTCTTTTATTCTCTTCAGTGGATGTTATCTCTGTTTCCTAAGACTGATAAATTCAATCATTGAACAAATTATACACCTATTGTATTGTTTTATAGGACACAAGAGAAGTTAGACCCTTAAGAATTTTTTACTCCAATGCAGCAATAAGATTGGTTAATAAATAACACTAACATTAATCCACTTGAAAATCTATTTTCAACTTATTAATAGTAGTGGGAAATCCTTGCTTGTGAGCTTCTTCTTTTCTGGCATTGAATTAAATGTAATGTTTTCCTGTCTTGCCTTGATTATCAAAGTTTATGTACAGTCCATGTTAACATTTATGGTTAGCATATTTGCTTCCTTCCTTTTAATTGACTATAATTTTCCCCTTTGTGGTCCATACCTTCTTTTTTATAATCTCATAATTTGTGGATAGAAAGCATGATATTAATATATTTTAACAAATAGGTGTCTCAAAACTTTTGTAGAACAAAGTTGGGTATATATGTTTAGTTCAATGATTAAGTAATATTAATGATCTAATAAAACCATAGAACAATACAGTATAGTAGAAAGGGAAAGTCTTTGAAATTAAAGAAACGTAAAAATACAAAATACAGCTTCTGCAGCTTATCAGCTATGTTACATTAGGATGAAATTCCCTGCCTTTCATGTACTGTTAGGAAAATTAGCAATTATAATGTAAGTGTTTATCAGATCATGTTATACACAGTGCACATTTAATAATAGATAATTACTTTTGTACAGGATAGAAAATTGGTAAGCCCATAAAAGGATATAGTGATAAAGTGTCATAGTAATTCACAGGAATGGAGATCAGAGGTGGCTTTCTTAGAAGAAAATAGCTTTTGATTTGGAATTTAAAGGACAGTAGAATTTGGACATGCAGAGGTGAGGAAGAAGAAACTGGAATGCCATGAGTAAAGGTACTGAAGTAAAAATATAATCCAATTGAATTAATACAGAAGGATCATAGAGAATAGTTTACAGGTAAGTTTGGAAAAGATTGTGGAGGATTTAAATAGGCCTGATTTATGATTTAATCAGTAGATAGTAAAGAATTTTTGAAAGTTTTTGAATAGAGAACAAAGTCTTATATGGTAGTATTAACTCCACTGCAGTGCTTAGGAGAAACTGAATGAAGTTGAGGACTAGTGATAGGAATTAGACAGACGGTACTCAGTATTATTATAGATATAGAACAACAGTAACATACTACTAGTGGTAGTAGTTATGCTACTACAATTGGTATAACCTATTGGAAAACAATTTGGCATTAAGTTTTAAAGTTGAAGATGATCCATGTTCTAGAAAGTCTACCGTAGATTAGATCCTGGAGACAAGTTCAAGAAGAATGTTAAAACTCAATTGTTTGTAATAACAAAATTGATAGGCAAAATGAATGACAGCTATACATAGCAACATGGATGAATATAAAAAACATAATGTTTAATAAAAAACCAAGTCACCAATACTGGCTTGATGCCATGTATATAAATCTGAAAAAGTAGAAAATTTAATATGTTTTTGTAGGAAAACACATATATGTAGTAAAAGACTAACGGGAAGAGAATGACAAACACAAAATTTGTAACAGGATATTCTCAGGAGGATATGACTGGGGAGAGGCACATGGGAGATGCCAAAGTATTGGTAATGTTCACATTCTTTTTTTTTTAATTAAATTTATTGGGGGTGACATTGGTTAGTAAAATTGTATAGGTTTCAAGTGTACATTTCTATAATACACCACCATATATTTAACCCCCTTTTCCCTCTTCTACCATCCCCTTGCCCCCTTTACCCTCTGGTAAGCACTAAACTGTTGTCTGTGTCTGAGTTTTTGTTTCTTTGTCTCTTTCAGTTTTATAGCCCACATATGAGTGAAGTCATATTGTTCTTGACTTGCTCTGACTTACCTCACTTAGCATAATAATATTAAGGTCCATCCATGTTGTTGCAAATGAAAGTATTTCATCTTTTCTATGGCTGAGTAATATTCCATTGTGTATATATTCCATATTTTCTTTATCCAGTCATCTATCGAAGGACACCTTAGTTTCCATGTCTTTCTTGGCCACCATGAATAATGCTGCAATGAACATCAGGGTGGTAATGTTCAAATTCTTTATCTGCATATTGGGTTATTTTGCTTTTTCTCACCTGTGTCATTCATATATATTTCTTTTGAATGTGAAATTTTTCATAATTAAAAAAATTAAGATTTTTCTCATACTATGTCATTGAGTGTAATGGGGAAGAAAAGATTGAGGTCATTTAAAAAATACTCTACTTCTCTGGTTTTTAAATTAAGTTAAATTTATTGGGTTGACATTGATTAATGTAGTTATGTAAGTTTCATGTGTACAATTCTATAATACGTCATCTTTATCTAGCCTTATGTGTTTACCACTCAAAATCAGATCTCCTTCCATCACCATATATTTGACCCCCATTACCCTCTTCTACTACCCCCCTTCCCCTCTTACCCTCTGGTAACCACTAAACTGTTACCTGTGTCTGAGTTTTTTGTTTGTCTTGTTTGTTGCGTTCAGTTTTATATTCTACATGAGTGTAATCATACGATTCTCAACTTTTTCTGACTTATTTTGCTTAGCATGATAATCTCAAGATGCATCCATGTTGTGCCAATGGCAGTATTTCTTTTCTTATGGCTGTGTAATAGTCCACTGTGTATATATAACACATCTTCTTTATCCAGTCAGCAATGGAAGGTCACTTCAGTTGTTTCCATGTCTTGGCCACCGTGAATAATGCTGCAGTGAACATAGGGGTACATATATCTTTATGGATAAGTGTTTTCAAATTTTGGGGGTAGATACCCAGAAGAAGGATTGCTGGGTCCTATGGTAATTCTATTCTTCATGTTTTGAAGACCCTCCATACTGTTTTCCATAGTGATTGTACCAATTTAATTTACATTCCCACCAGCAGTGTAAGAATGTCCCTTTTTCTCCACAGCCTCTCAAACACTTGTTATTACTAGCCCTGTTGATGATAACCATTCTAATAGGTGTGAGGTGGTATCTCATTGTGGTTCTGTTGTGTATTTCCCTAATAGCTAATGAGGTTGAGCCTTTTTTCATACATCTGTTGGCTATTTGTATGTCTTCTTGGGAGAAGTATCTGTTTAGGTCCTCTGCCCATTTTTTAATTGGATTGTTTCTTTTTTTGTTGTTGAGTTGTATGAGTTCTTTATACATTTTAGATATTAGCTCCTTATTGGAGGTATTGTTTGCAGATATCTNTTAAGCTGAGCCGTCCTGCCACCTGTTGGCAGTTCAGTGGCTGCTCAGCTTGGGCCGGGAATCGAACTGCTGTTGCTCAGAGCTTGTACTCTTGAGCAAGATCTTAACCAACTGAGCCACTCGGCCGGCCCTGTAGTTTCTTATCAAGGTATCTTTTGAAAGATTCCATCATTAGGTTAAAAAGAAATTTTACTCACTAAAAAATACTCAAGTGCAGAGTACCCTTTGGGATAGGTATGCTGATAATTGTAGCAGCTATCAAAAAACAGAGGACACTGCTGGAACTGCAGTCTTTATAGAACTGATTAATCACTATCATAATGCTATTTCATCCAAGATGCTCAGCAGTGTTTTCAGCATGTTGTATTTATTGCTTTAAGATGAAATGTTACTGGAATCTACTGGAATTATTTTTTGAAGCAGTAGACATTTATATCTTTACCACTTAGCAATAGAATGATTCATGGACAAGTTATTTAACTTTCCTGACTTGCCATGATTACTTTGTGGGGAAATAATTCTTGTTCTATCAACCTCATATAGTGTTGATGAGATTCCAATAAAGTGATGTTTGTATAAGTGCTTTGCAAAATATAAAGTGCTGTACAAATATTTTAATGTTATTTGTGTATTTATTAAGCACTGGTATACAATTATTTTTCTAAACATTTGTGAAGGGGAAAGGATGACTAGTCATTGAACTTTTGGGTCATTGGCTTACAAATACAATTAAGATGGGTAAAACTGGCAGTATTACAACTCAAGAATGTGGAACATGTGTGAAACCAATGAGAGTGAGAGGAGCATTTTCTTGTCTCTGACTTTAAAACAAGGTGAAGAGGCAATGCTACTTTTCTTGAATAACATGTAAAATTTGTAATTTTACGGAATTGAATATATCGTGCTAAAATCTTATCTCTTTATCATTGGTGTGTAGAATTTATGTAAAAATTATTTTTAAATGTAAAAGATTGAGCAATACAAAACTAAAATAATCAAGCCAGTATGGTCTGGCAGAATGGTAGCCATAAAGGTTGACAAAAGACCACATATTATTCCATTTGTCTAGAATAGGCAAATCTATACAGACAGAAAATGGATTAGTCTTGCCCAGGGGACAACTAAAGGGAAGGTATCAGCAGGAAATGGGGAATGACTGCTAATAGGTTCAGGGTTTCTTTCTGGGGTGATGAAAATTATAAAATTGATGTGGTTATGATTGCACATCTGTGTGACATTTAAAACCATTACACTGAGCACATTAAGTGGGTGAATTGTATGGTATATGGATAAAAATTGTAATCAAGCGATATCTAACAAAAAAAAATTTGAAAATGTGTCTCTACTGTTTATCTTCTGGAGGTAGAGAAGAATTAGATGGTTGGTTGTCTATCATTTTTCTTTTATTCTCTACCCTTCTAGTGGCTGACTGGGTTTATTAAATG
>NW_017732127.1:890933-893025 GCF_001890085.2 Hipposideros armiger | reverse complement strand
TATAACAAACTCTGTATTTTGAGTGGAAATGTTAGGGGGTCGTCTTATACGCCCAGTCGTCTTATACGCCGGCAAATACGGTAATAGTTTCTTTCCCTTCCTCTCTCTCTCTCTCTCTCTCTCTCTCTCTCTCTCTCTCTGTTTTTTTTGTTCTTTTTTGCTTAACTGATTTTAATAACATGATATAAAACCCCTACACTTGATATAACCATTATGCAAAATACATAGATGAACACTGTCTTCTTTTAAAAATATAAAATAAATAAGCAGGAGGATGTGAAAATAGGCGTTTCTGTTCAATAAATGAAAATTTTTTAAAGAAAGTTTTGCTTTCTGTATCATTTGAAGGGAAATTATCATTTAAACAATATTCAAGTTTATTAAACAAATTTCAAAAAGTATTATAAAACGTTTAACTTTCATCAGCTTTAAGGTTTATATTGCTTTCAAATTTTGCATATAGCTGAACTTTCAAATATGCTAACACCTACTGAATTGATTCCACTCTTTGTTGCAAATTTTTCTTTGTACTTTTAACATTTCTTGTGTTTCTTTTTTTAAAGATTTTATTGGGGAATTGGGGGAGGGGAACAGTGTTGGGGAATCTGGGAAGGGAAACAGACAAGTTGCCGTCCTTTGGTTCTTTAGTCTAGTTGTGGAGGATGTCACTTCACTGGCCCATGTTGGTATTATCCTTGCGCTCTTCCCAGGTGAGGCAGATCAGTCACCGGGCCCTAGACGGCCGTTCACTGCTGCTCTTGCCAGCTCACCCTGGCTGTCAGCTGCCAGTCACTCACGGTAGCTTTTTACAGCAGCCCACTGCAACTCCACTGCAGCCTATGCCGTCGCCGGGGACTCACAGCAGCCCAGCTCCAGGTCAAGCTGTTGTTCACCATCTTAGCTGTAGAGGGCACAGCGTCACTGGCCCTAATGTGGGATCCGAACCAGGACCCTGCTTCTTAGAACTGGTATCCCAAGCCAACTCTTAACCNCAGATCTGTTTTATTAATTGCCTTTATGGAATATTTTATCCTTTTATTCTATGGATGACTTATACTTACTGTGTCCAAACTCAGACTCATCATTTACTCTCCATACCAAGCATTTGGCTTGACTTCGTCAATCCTGTTTTTGGTTTCATCAATTATCTAGATATCCAGATTCTAAACCTCTTTTTTTATTTTTCTGTTTTTCAAGGCTTGGGAATTTTTAATCTTTGAAATATTTTTCAAATTTATCTTTTATATTCTTAGTAACATTTCTGTAATTTAGGCCCTCATTATCTCTTATTGGTATTATATCAGTAATCTTTTAACAAGTCGTTCTGCCTCCTACCTTCTGATTAGGTTATTTATTTTATACACTGCTAACAGATGACTTTTTTAAAGCATAACATCCACCATGCCACACCATGTCCTTAAACTTCAATGTCTGTTGAATCAAATACAGCAGGTCCTTGAATAATGTGATTTCATTTAATGTCATTTCAAAGTTGATGAGATGCACTGGGCACTTAACACTTGTTTTGTATCAGTTAGCCTGTGGTAACACTTGTTTTGTATCAATTAGCCTGTGGTAAAATTGGTTTTGTTATAGTAGTTTAGCTTAAAGTTGCAGAACTTATCCACGACCTTAAGTGAAGACTTACCATAAGTACAACGTCCTTGTCTTGACATTTAAAGTCCTCAGGCTGTGCTTTTCAAACTGTGCTTTTCATTTAACCAGTCCTGAAGTCAATTTAGAAGATTGCTACCAGCACTTATAAAATGAAAAAAGAAAAAATGTCAGAGTATATGCATATATCTATTCATGTTTTATGAAATTTATTTCTGTGTGCATATTTTGTTGTGGTACTTACTTTTCTATGGATATATACTCCCCCCCCTCGCCCCCCACAGTAATGTAGAAACTGTTGTATGGATCACTTTTTAGTGAAATGCAGATGGTGAGTATGTCATGTCATTAAGCAATAATTCTTGAACATTAAATAATTGAGTTTTGAATAACTAAATTTCTTTCATTTGCCCACACTGAGAAAAAACTATTTAAATATACCAGTTTGATATAACATTTCTTGCTTACTATTAAAACT
>NW_017732127.1:886646-888099 GCF_001890085.2 Hipposideros armiger | reverse complement strand
ATCTTTCTCACCTGCCACATTCAACCTCATCAAGTGCTCTTGATTCCACTTCCAATTAATTTCTCACATGATGCACTTCTTTCCATTTAAACTGCTTCCACCCTAATCCAAGGCATAATCTTCTCTGACCGGAGCTTGTAGTAGCAATTAAAAGGTCTTTCCCCCTGTCTTACCCCACTCTAATCCATTTTTCACATATCACCCAAAGTCATCCTTTAAAAACATAAATCTAGTGTAAATCTTATAGAGCCACTCAAAATCCTTTACTGCTTTCTGTTTTACTCAGAATAATATGCAGACAGACCTACAAGGCCCTCCAAGATCAGGCCCCTACCTGTTTTTCCAAAATCATCTTATACTGTCTTCCACCTCGCTAAGCTGGCCTCTTTTTTTCTTCAGATTCTTTAGCTAGGCTCTTTCCTGACTCAGAACCTTTAAGCATACTGTTGTTTCTACCTGGAAAGCTCTTACTTCCCTTAACTTAGCCAATTCCTAGCCATCATTCAAGGTTCATCTTAAGTGTCACTACCTCAGAGCTTCCCTGATCCATGAGGGAATAATCCACATTATTCCCTTTATATCACTATGCTGCTTTTCTCCATAGTTTAAATGTCTGTTTCTAATTGTAGTGTTCCCTTTCATTAGATCTGCCTCCTGCACCGGACAAGTCCCATAAGGGCAAGAATCTTTTCAGTTCTATTCACCATTGCATACCCAGCACCTAGCAGTTAGGTGCTCAGTGAGTAATTTTGGAATAAGTTAATGTTACCATATCTCTCATTAGGTAAATTCAACCAATTTATACTATTATGAAAAGTATGATTTTGGGTCAGTTTTTCACAATTAAGTTTATTTTGGTATATGTTGAAAGATGGCAGGTATTTAACTTGATTTTTCCCAGTTAGCCATTTGTCCTGTAACCCACCATTATTCTGTAATTCAGCCTTTTGTCACTTCTTTAGAAATACTACATATTACAATAAATTCTTATATCTTAAACCTCTTTCTGGACTTTGTTTTCTGGTACGTTGCTCTGTCAACCTAGGTGCCATGACCATGCTATTTTAGTTATTTTTGTTGTATAGTATAGAATTGTTTTGGAGATTCCTCTTCATTGCATTAATTTTTTTGTTTGTTTCCATCCTGTATTCTCCCAGATGAACTCTTGCTGAGTTACAAAGTACAAAATCCTATTGGAATTTCAATTGAAAATTTATTGAATTTACAAAGTAATATTTAGTAATATTAGTCTTCCTATCTACAAACATACTTTGTTCGTGTCCCTCTTCAGTATTTTGTAATTTTCATTATGGATCCTGAAAATTTCTAAATTTTAGTTTTAGGGATATTTTTTATTGCTATTGGAAAGAAATGGTTTTTCTAGTTAGATCTTGTACCTGCTAGTCGCTGATATACAGAGAAAAGCTATTTATTTATTTATTTTATTATTATT
>NW_017732127.1:884767-886286 GCF_001890085.2 Hipposideros armiger | reverse complement strand
GTCACTGGTCCTCATGTGGGATCCGAACTGCGGCCCTGCTGTTCAGAGCCGGCGCTCCCAAGCCAACCCTTAACTAACGAGCCACATGGCCGGCCCTCCGAGCACTTTTAATATGTTTATTCATAGGATTATCATTTCAAAGTCCTGATATTGTTTGTAGTTTGAGATTAATCATAAATACCTTATTTGCTTGCAGTGTACATAACTACAATTATATCATTGAGTAGAAGCGGAAATAAGCCAACAGTTTAAAAGTTTGCTGTAGAAAATGAATTAAAATCGGGAAAACTGGGATTTGTGTTCCTCTTAAATTTTTCACAAAGGAATATTGTGAACCAGAGTTGTCAGACTATCTTTGTTCTAAAGTAGTGTTTTTCTCTCTTTAGGAAGTAGTTCTGAAAGATGGAAGAATTGAAAGACTAAAGTTGGAACTTGAAAGGAAAGATGTTGAAATCCAGAAGCTGAAAAATGTGATTACTCAGTGGGAGGTTTGTATTTATTTTCTGTTGTAAACTAGTAATTTGCACATTTTCTGTTTTTCTTACATGTAAATACGTTTAATATTTGATTGATAGAAGTAATGTTTCTGCTGTTTGGGTTTTTAAACTCATTAATGATATAAAATTTGAATGATATAATTTATTTTTATAATCTAATGGTGAAGATAAACATGTAAATAATTCCATTATATGGTAGGCTTTATAATTGAGATTTGACTGAGTGCTCCAGAGGCACATAAACAGGAATAAATTAGTTACTGTTATTGAAAATTGGTAAGGATTTCACAGAAAAAAATAGTATTTCCTGGTAGAGAGAACAGCCCATACAAAGGCACGGGAATGGTAGGGAATACATTGTTTCTGATATTTAGAGAAAAGAGCAATTGTAGAAGGTGAGATTGGAGATGTTAGTTGGGGTCAGAATTCAAAGGCATTTGGATTTAGACAAAGAGAGGGCAGTAAATGTCTTTCATAAGGAAATGACATGAGAATTGTTTTGTGGGCAGTAATGCACATAGCTGAGTCTTGGAATAAATATAATATAGTATGGTAAAACAATTAACAGGTATTGAGTATAAAAGCATGAGTACATTTTGAGCTGGTTTGGGCAGTGGGAATAATAGATCCCATTTTGGATATGTTGAGTTTGAAATGGTTGTAGATTCAGGCATAGATGTGCAGTTGGACACAGTGGAGTCACAACATATTTGCATTTAACTTAACTGTAAGTGCTCCCTTTTTCATGAAATTAAAAATGTCAATTATGGCATTGTATATTTCATTTGTGCTCTTTATTATAAATTACATGGTACTAGTATTTTATACAATTATGTTTTTATAGGTGCATTTACTATTCAGGATTGTATATACATAATTCTTACTATTTTTATGGGCAATATAAAGAATTTTCAGGGGTAATTTTGCTCATTTGCAATTTTTGCTTTATGAGCTGACTTAAGACCCTAAGGCAGGTGTAAGAGGTGCCTCCATGTAGGCTTGAGCTAGTGATAGTTTGGTGA
>NW_017732127.1:872366-880482 GCF_001890085.2 Hipposideros armiger | reverse complement strand
TTTTTTGATACATTTATTTTTATTTTCCTGCTATCAGGAAATAAATCTTATTTTTTAATACATGTAATTTTACATCTCAGGTTTCACATAACCTCTTCATACTTATTTTCTCTGAATGAATCCTTGCAAAAGTTTTATTTGGTCAGGAATAAATAATAGCATTCTTATACTTGATTTTTTTAAAAAAGAAGGTTGATGTAGAAATGTTTTTGATCACCAAGAGGAAAGTTATAGCAGAAAAAGGATGAAAAAAACAAGGAGAAGCTGCCAACATTATTAAATGGGCCCAGGTTCATGTACCCCTGATATAATCACCATTTTAAGAAATGTACTTTCCACAGACAAGTAGTTCCCATACTTGGCTGCTCATTAGAATCACTTGGGAACTTTTTGAATTACAGATAGCTTGGCCCACTCCTGGTAATTGTAAATAAATAGGTCTGGGACAAAGTCTAGACATCAGAATTCTAAAAATATTACTGCTCAGGTGATTCTAATGATGAACTAAATTTGAGTACCATTGCCATAGTTTGTAAAAATGGAGAAAAAACTAAAAAAAATTGTAAGGCAAAAATACATCAAAGCATTATTTATGGTTAAAATGGGAGGTAGAGTAGTTATTGGTGATTTTAATTTTCTACTTTGTACTTTCCATATTTCTATAGTATTTACTTTTTAAATCAGAATAAGGCAGAAAATGTGATGTTAAAAGGAATTAATGTAAAATACTTGTCTTTTAAGCTGCTTTTCTCTTTCCTTGGCTGAAGTCAAACACCACAGATGTAGTTTCAGTTGGAGCACATTCAATACAGATGTATATGTGTCACTGAGCCATATGAAAAGTATAACCTCTTTTTCAACCCAGTGATGAAAAAAAACCAGATTTCTAATGCCAATATGAACAAGCCTAGATAAAACTTGCATAGAAATTGATTTACCTAAAAGGGTCATGAACTAAATTACCAAATTTGTTCATCATATGGAATAAATTGTTTCAGTAGTGATCAAAATGTTTATTTTACAAACTAGGACAGTCCAAATGAGCTTTAATAAATAAGATATTGGTGATCTTACTAAGTCTATACTAATTCAAATAGAATTAACAACCAACATTAACCATTTGTAAAAATAACCATGTAAAAATAATTTAGTAATATCGCATTCAAACTCTCAACAAACTCAAAAAATAAATTGCTTCCTTCTCACACCAAAAAATGCCTTTGGTTTCATATATTCTTAAAATGAAAATGCCCCCAAAATGGTATTTCCTAAATAATTTGCCCTATTTTTCTTTACAGGGTGGCAGAAAAGGGAAAAGAAACTCTGAATACGACCAGTGTAGGTGATTCCATTAGCCTTTGAGGTCAACACAAAAATTAAAACTTTTCAGGGTTTTGCAAAAATGTATATATTTAATGCTGTACAACTGCTAAACTATGCAGTTTTTGTTGGAGAAATACTTAAAACGATTAGCTCACTAACAGTCTGGTTTTTTTGTCCTTTTGGCTTAAAGTGAAAAGAAGAAAAATAGAATTCCAGCAGAACTCAGTGATTGTTGTTTACTGCCCATACTTCTTATCACTTTAGTTTTTCATCAGTCAATAAAATTAATTCACTCTTCCATTATGTTTGATTTTTTTCAGTTTCAGAATCAATGTGAAAGTATTATTTTTGCTTATAGCACAACCAGTTAATTGGATCATCTAAGTTCAGTGAATACTCAGCACTTTCTGCATGCAAAAACTCTATGGGACATATAAGATGAGTGAAAAATGGTTGATATCCTCAAGTAGCTTAAGCTTAGAAGAAATAGAGGGTGGGTTGGGTAAAGACAACAGCAAAAATAATTACCATACAGATTAGAGTGTGATATCATGTTGCTTGGAAATTGAGAAAACTTATATGAGATAGTTTTTGGAGGGTAGATACCTTTTCTGTAAATTTGTTGAAAGGCATTCTAAGGAGAAGGAACAAACTCTGGGCTGAAATGTTTGTTTAAACAACTGTCTGGCCCAAGGAGAGAAATGTGGCACACTGAGACTACAAAGAATATTGATGTGGGGGAGAAATGAGAGATTTTTCATTGGTACAATCAATTACTAGAATAATTAGTAGCTTATGGGATTCACTTTTTTACTGTAGTCAGTGAAATACAAATATTCATTAAAATGCCAAGAACTTTTTGGTTTTATAACGAAGATGAATACATAAATACTGGTCTTGGCCTCCAAAACCAGCATTCTTTGAAAAATTCCACTTTACACAGTCTTTGAACAAAAAAATATTTAATGTCATCATTGCATACATGTCTGGGTTTTTCCATAAGGTTACATGAACCTTGCAAAGAAATGCGACTTTCTGTTCCCTATATTCTCAGTGCTTGGTCCTCTGTGTGGCACAGAGGAGATGCTAAAGAATTATTTAAATGGTAAAGGTTTTTGAGATAGTGTTTCCCAAATTTTAACTTTGATTAAAAATTAAGAATAGGTACCATTAGAACCTAATTCATTAAGTAAATATATATGTTACTATTCTATGTTACCATATTTTTCAACCCAGCGATGAAGAAAATCAATTTCTAATGTCTTATATGAACAAGCTAGACAGGACTTGAATCAGAATAGTTTGAATTATAATTGAATTACCCAAGTAGGTAATGAACTGAATTACCACTACTCCTGTTTCTCTTCCTTTTTCCTTTTTTTCATCTTTTTTATTTTCTGTCCATCTGTGTATGAAATTTATTGCTACATATAGTTCTAGCTGATGCTAATAACAAAAGAACCCCCCCTCCCAAAAGCATATTGTGTTATCATCTGCTTTGATTATCTGCCTGCATATTATCCATTTGGTACATTATCTAGCATCTAGCACAGTGCCTGGCACATGGCAGACACTCAACAGATAGGCNTTTTTCAGTCACACTAGATGCATTTCCAGTAGTTAATAGCCACATATTGGACAGTGGCTGATATAAAACAGATACAGAAAGTTCTAGTATAGTACTGAATAGACCTGGTATAGAGCTATGAATCATTTTTTTTTTCATCGAATTATTTTGAATTGTTAAGGGTTTTTTTTTGAGGAAGAAAAGGAAAGTCTTGAGGAAAGTTTAATATTTTCCTGAGTTTTATTCATTTTTATCCCTCTTTATTTTTCAATCACCTATAATATTAATTTCTACTATTATACCAGAGATTGAATTTTAGGAGTAGACTGTTCTGAATACATTTTCCTCCATCTTGTTTCTTTAAAAAATAACTTACGTCTTTGAGCAAGCCAAGAATTCATAGCTCCATACATTGATAGTGTTATTAATTACACCATTTACCTTTTAAAAAATAAATCTTTTTTCTTTGATTATTAGGCAAAATATAAAGAAGTAAAGGCAAGAAATGCACAATTATTGAAAATGCTTCAGGAAGGTGAAAGTAAGTGATTTTTGTGTTTTTAGAATTAAAAGTTAATCTTAAAAAATATTTTTTATTTATTAACTCAACAAAATAGAATGGTCTCCCAGAATGGTACAAACTGGATTGTTGCTGATATTACAAGTCACTATATACCACCTTAGGTATTATACAAGTTTACAACTATTCAGATAAGAGAAATCTTGAAATATCAATTCTTATAAATGATTAGACTGCATTTAGCAGGAAAACAAGAATAACATTGGCTTAAGATTCTGCTTTTTAATTATTAATGAAGAAGACCTATTATCACTTTAGGTTTTCCTTTTTCCTGACCCACCACTCTTCAGTTTTGCTGCTACTCTAAACTTCTGGCAATAAGCCACCAGCAGGAAGCTAAAGAAATTAATAAAAAATGGTTAGAGGTAATAAGATTAGTACAGTTGGTGTACTAATCACCCACAAATCACTTAATTTCCTAACTGTTTACCTAGTGACACTTACTTTGGAAGTTCTATGAAAATTTTCCATTCATAACAGAAAAGAAAATGTGTATTA
Organism: Hipposideros armiger; assembly: GCF_001890085.2. Lineage (NCBI taxonomy): Eukaryota > Metazoa > Chordata > Mammalia > Chiroptera > Hipposideridae > Hipposideros > Hipposideros armiger. The sequence continues at coordinate 876,514 of NW_017732127.1, read as the reverse complement.
ATTTTTTTAATACAAAGTTTATGCAAAGGAAATTGTAAACTATAAAAGAGATATAGAAAAAGACATGAATAAATGAAAAAATCTTCTAAATAAACAAAATTAATAAACAATTTTCCCTGTAAGTATTAATGAAATCCCAAATATAGCTCCTGTGAGTACTGTATAGCACTTAAGAGATTTTGAAACTCACCTTAAGAATAAGTAAATAAGACCAAACAATTGTTTCAAATATGATGATACTGGGAGTGGAATTACCCAACCAAAATTTAAACTCTATTCTTAAATAACAGTTATCAAAACAATATGAGTAAAAACCAGAAATCAGGTCCAACTGAGCAGAATATATAATCTGGAAGTAGATTCAAACTTATTTTTTTATAACTTTTATATTTTTTATAACTATACCTTAACTGTTATATAGCTTAACTGTGATAAAATAGAAGTTAAAGAAGAATGGAGAAAGGCATTAGTTGGGCAATTAGATATCAACATACTAATGAGATTCATTTAGATCTGTGCATGTTACTTAACTTCATGTGGATCATTTAATAAATAATATGAAAATAAAATAATTGTTTGCAAGGTATGTTTCTAATTGAAAAAATTAAGGGTATCGTTAGACATTGGATGCATGATTTTTAAATATGTAAAAATAAATATTCCTTAGTTAAGGAAATATTTGTAAACAGTGAGAAAATTAACAAATAAAAGCTTACTCTCATTAATGGATTAAAAATGGCTACCAGTAAATAAAATCAGTGTCCATACTCCATACTCTAAATAATCCAAGTAGAAGAATTTTATATAGGGCCATTACATGAAAAATATTCACAGTACATTAGAGTATACATATTGTAGCATTTATAATATAAATGTAAATGCAGTCGGTTCTGTTATAATGTAACGTGTTCCTAAAAACCACCCATCTTTGAAAAATCACAAAACCACAAGGTTTAGGGGGGAAATGGAGTTAGGAGCATACAACACTCAAAAGCTTTATTAGTGACACATTAAAAAAACAGATAGAAATCTAATAAATAGTAAAACAGTTTATACATATTAAAATGGTTAAACACATAAACACTGTAATAAATATAGCACTTTACCTTGAACACAACCTAGTTTACTTGTAGAAGTAGGCTTCAGAGGGCTGCAGCTTTTGTGTTCCTGGTGTGATAAAAGGCTTGAAAGTTGGTGTGGTTCTTAACACACTGATTTGAGATAGCTGGTGATATTTGAGATGTGTGTGTTGGTGCAGTTGTTTGTGTTCACGAAATTGTGCTTCAGCAAATAAAAAATTCCTGTTATGTTTAAGTTGTTCTCTAAAACATCAGTGTCACTGAAACAACCATTATAGGAAAACTGATTGTAATTAAAATATTACATAATTATGAAAAATTACTAGTTTTCAGTGTGCGTGTGTGTTTAATTCTGGAGATGGAGTAGAAAGTATAATTTGTAAAAGTTCCCAAGTTGACATTAAGAGACTGATTTGTTTATTGATAGTGTTACACCTTATTGCATATTAAACTATGAAAAATAAATCTGAATTACAGTGTTATATTGGTATAGCTGTGGTGATATCAGTACTCTAAAATATTTAAACATTTCCTCCTTTACCAATTTTTTTACAATTTTACCTCTTCAATCTCTCCTAGCTTGTTTTGAAAGTTGAGTTAGTTTTTCATCCATTAGCCATTACCATGGATTAAGGAATTTGTCAGCCATGTGGAGATCTTTAAAGCTTAAGAAACATAGGGGCCAAAATATAGATCTCTTGCTTCCCCATAGAGGGAAATCCTCGAGACAAATGAATACTTCTGAGAGACCACAGATGTTATATGATTAGTTATGATCATATGAGCTACATTTATTTGAGAATGTTTTATTGGTGTGAAATGTGAGATAAAACTAATGTTTGTGGGCCTTGTGTGCTGATCCTGACAATTTTAAACAAAACAAAACAGCAAACAGAAACACTCTACATTTTTTTGATCTTGAAAATTAGTCAAGGTATTTAAAGTTTTCTCCCTTGGTGAAATGTTTTATTTTCTTGTGTCCTAGTCGTTTTTAGTATAGATGGAAAAACTTACTTGTTCATCCTATACAGAAGAATAAATAAAATTTCCAAGAAAACCTGCTGTGGTGATAATGATCAGCATTTACCTGGGAAAAATAAGAGCTATATGGGGTCAAGAAATACATTCATTAAGTATGAGGACGATCTTTATCTTGGATGTATTGCTGTCTTGGTTCACTATTGTTAAAGTATTTGAGTGATTGAAAAGATTATGCTACTCTTTTTCCTTTTTTGTTAGTGAAAGATAAAGCAGAAATACTTCTGCAAGTTGATGAATCACAGAGTATCAAGAATGAGCTAACTATACAGGTAAGGAAAACTATATATAAGACTGGCTTTCTTAAGCTGTCCTTTAGTCTTGAATTATGAAACTTGATTAAACAAAAACGCAGCCCATGAACACTGCAAGAAAGTGATATAAATTATACTTCATTATTATGTAATAGCAAATGAATAATGATTCTCTTTACTGTGTAAGAGAGGTATGTATGTCCTGAAGAATAGAGGAAGATAATAAGGTTGTATTTTAGTTGATGTGGACTATGAATATAGAGATAGAAAGGGCAGATAAAACTTACCCTGCTCTTGGACTTGATTTTCTCCCCTTCAGTCCTTATTCTGTGGTCTAGAACAGTGAGCTTGTCCTATGTATCTTTAATATACAGCTGAATAAAATGCCTAATTGAAATTGGGGTGATGGGGAGGGGTTCTCGTTCTGATGCTCATTCATCTGATTGTCAAAAACCATCATTGTGAATAAGTGTTAAGAATTAAGAGTATTTACCTACAAAGACAAAAAGTCTTTTTTTAAATTGAACATTTGGTTATAGGTGACTTCACTTCATGCTGCATTAGAACAAGAAAGGTCTAAAGTGAAAGTATTACAAGCAGAATTAGCCAAATATCAGGTATGCTTTTATAATTTTGAAAGTGTTTACATCACAAATAATACAGTTGTAATAGATACTATATAAGAATAAATGCACTATTCTTAGGCCAAAATTTATTCATCAAAAATATTAATACTTTTGTTATTATTGGTCATATAATTTATGTTTTAGAAAATGTTAAGGTTATTCTAGGCATTGGTATATACAGCAATAACTAAAGTATTTCAGAAAAATCCTTGGTACTACATAGATGATGTGGCATACATGCCATTGAATCATATTAAGGATAGGCACATAATGACATTTGTCCCATTATGTAATAAGTTTAACCACTTGGGTACAGCAGTATCTCCTAGATGTCTTCATTGTAAAGGTATATTTTTCCCTTTGGAATTAATAAATACTATGTGGAGTGATACTTTGAGATTGTGTGAAAATCCTTTTGTTTTTACCCAGTGGTTTAGTATACACTGATGATATTTTGTAGCAATTATTATTTTGGTGCTTACAAAATAGTGATTTTTCTAATTCTGTGATTTCTTCTGCATTTATAAGCTGGCATTAAGCATTTTTTTTTTCTGGATGAAGCAGTAAAAAAATATCAGTGCTTTGTTTCAGTATGTGTACACACAGACACACACACACATATATTTGTATGTACGTATGTATGTGTGTCTAAGTAATGATATAAAGTACGTTAACTAATGAGGGGGTCATAGTCGAAAAGTATGAAAGCCATTGGTGGCCTAGAGAACATAAAAGCTGTTTAGCCCCAGCTTTGACATCTCATCAGAAGGAGAATTTGCCTGGGAGACTTTGAAAAGGATCCTTGAATTTTTGTGTGTTTTTAAAAATCTTGTTGCGAAGCAAGGTAAGAGTTTTAAGCTGTATAACATTGGAACCTATGTGGTTATCTACCTTGTAGAAAATTTTTTGATACATTTATTTTTATTTTCCTGCTATCAGGAAATAAATCTTATTTTTTAATACATGTAATTTTACATCTCAGGTTTCACATAACCTCTTCATACTTATTTTCTCTGAATGAATCCTTCCAAAAGTTTTATTTGGTCAGGAATAAATAATAGCATTCTTATACTTGATTTTTTTAAAAAAGAAGGTTGATGTAGAAATGTTTTTGATCACCAAGAGGAAAGTTATAGCAGAAAAAGGATGAA
>NW_017732127.1:868442-869281 GCF_001890085.2 Hipposideros armiger | reverse complement strand
AGTTCTAGTCCACTATATCTGTTTCTCAGCCCATCTGCGTTAGACTTACCTGGTGGTACTTTTTGAAAACGCATAATTTCAGTCTTTACTTCAGCCATAGTGAATCAACATTTCTGGACATGGGCCTAGGTATCTAAAATTTTAAACTCCCCCAGGAGATGCTTATGCATGTTAAGTTCTGATAATTACTATATTACTACTGCTTTTTCTGATATACATATTAGAGTTGTCATTTCTATTGGCAGTTTTCAAAATACTTCTCAAGTGTCATTAAGTTCACAAAATTTCAATTTCACCTGTAAAATTCACCTAATGATTCCTTTATTTGTAAAATAAATGTTTTCTTAGATTTCTAAAATCCTTTTAAGGTCAAAAGGTAAATGTTGCTCTTCATGGAACTCTTGAAACTATAAAATGTACATTTGTATTTAAACAGTGACTATCTAAAATATACTGATAACCAGATGATTGGAAAATACCATTACTAAGGAAAAGCACTTCAGAGTTTAAGAGTTTATAAAAATTGCCAGCTGTCTACAAGTGAAACAACTCCATATAACCCTCCTTTGGATGAAGTGAATAACCCTCCCAGATAGCACTGTTCATTATAACATCAGTAGGTAAGGAACTTTATGTAGAAGCCTATTTTAAAGGAGTTTCATTTGAACTAGAACTGCTTTCAAATGGGGCATTGTGAATAAAATGAACTCAATCTAAAGAAAATGCATTCCTTAAAATACAAGGGAAAGAAAGATTTTAAAACTCTATAAAGAAAATACAGAGGGTGCCAAAAAAATGTATACACATTTTAAGAAAGGAAAAAACTATTAAAATTATAA
>NW_017732127.1:859175-862267 GCF_001890085.2 Hipposideros armiger | reverse complement strand
AGGGTGAAGCGTCACTGGCCCTCATGTGGGATCCGAATCGGGGCCCTGCTGCTCAGAACTGGTGTCCCAAGCCAACTCCTAACCAACGCGCCACTTCGCCGGCCCTAAGAGTGCACTTTTAAAAACAAATGACTAAAACTGGGAATGCAATATGTTGTGTAGTAATTTGTGATTTAAGATTACAGTGATGAGTTGGCCATGATTCTTACTGGTTCCCAAGAGTTGATTGTGTGCATCTCTTCCCAACTCTACAATTATATCACATCACATTGATAACTTGAAATTGGCCATGGTGGGAGTATTTACACCATGGAAACTGGCAACAGATAAATGCTACAAACCAGCACCCCCACCACCCAACCAGTTTATTAGCTTCTCTGTAAGGTACATCACAGCCTTCTAGCCCTAAGGAACATTAGCCAGCACTCCAGCACTATGCTTGACGGCCATTTTAAACAGCAAAATCATCATCACAAGCACAAAAATGTTAAAAATGTGGCACTAACTAGACTCTGAAAAGGACTCTATTATAGTTTGAAAGCTGAAACAAGAATGCAGGGCATCACCTTTTCTGACCTCAACTGGGAATGTGTGCATGAAGTGACTCATTTTTTGCTGCTCTGCACGAGTCTACAAGTGATTGCGAAAGCATTACAAGTATTGATTTTGAGTTTACAAATTTCAACAAGCAGGCAAGTTCATAAATATGGAATTGTTAATCTAAAAATAAGCCAAAGTGAGAGGCAACAAGCATTTATTTGCAATAAAAAAAGAATAGCTATTTAGGAAGCACTGATTCTGGCAGAAGCCCAAATAATGTTCCAATTAGGAAACAAAGATGGGGGATTTATGAGGAAGAGGAACAATTACATCAATAAAAGGAAGGCATTTCTATTGATACAGATAAGCCAATTCTAAACAATGTTTTTAATTTTCAGTCTAGTAGTTATCAGTCTGGTCGTAGTCATACTATCTGCTTTCTTGTTATCTTTGCAAACAGTTTTTGGGGACACAGTGTTGCTTTAGGCCCAGTCCAAAGGTTGTTTTGCCCTGTTCTAACACTCCAAAGGTTTGAGGTATAAGACATGCAAGAGTTCCTCTGTAATGGCAGCTCCGACTCCATTTTAAAGTTTCCCTGTTCATTATTGTTTTACAGAATCAACAAATAATGAGGGTTGACTGTGTTTATTTGATCAACTTCCCTGTTTATAACTAATCTCCCATTGGTGCTGCTGCCCTCCACTGTTGGAATGCCCTCTTCACCCTGCTCAGGTTCTAACACCCAACTCTGGACTATATATATGAGTAGTGCCTACCACCACACCCCTCTGTCTTCATCTCCACATTCTCAAACCCGCTGACTTTAGGACTTTCTGGAAGAGAAAGAGGGAGAGACTATTTCCTTTTAAAGGGCTTAAAAAGAATGACTCCAAATTAATGAGATATTTCAGAAGTACAAAAGATTAGAGGAAGATACAACAAACCTTTGTATATCCATGTGCTTAGGATACATGGGAGAATGTGCTTCAGTTTTACCTGTATTGTATTATAAAACTGAAGCACATCCTGCCATGTATCCTTTCCCAGTCTCATTCCTTTCCCTCTCTCCCAGAGGTAATTACCATCTTGATGTTTTTGTTGTCATTTCTATGCATGTTTTTACACTTTAATACGTATATTGTTTTGCATGTTTTAAAACTTGATAGGAATGACATAGCACTATAGATAAGGATATGCAATTTGCATTTATTGCTCAATGTTTTTGAGGTTTTATTAAATTGATACATATAACTAGTTTACTCATTTTTACTTGCTGTGTAGTATTCTGTATAAATATTGTAAGTGAATATTAAGGCTATTTCCCATTACAAGCAGTGTTGCAATAAATATTCTTGTACATGTTTTGTACATGAATTTATAGAGGAGTTTTTGAAGGTCTATATTTATACTATCCAGTGGAATTACTGTATTGTAGGTTATGTATATCATCAACTTTACTGGATACTACCAAATTATTTTCCAAAGTGGCTGTATCAATTTATACTCCCAATGGCAGTATATGAAATTTCCCTTTTCTTTATATCCTCAATAACACTTGTTATTGTCGGATTTATTTTTGCCACTATAATGGGTATGGAATTGACATCTTGTTCAAATTTGTATTTTCCATATAAACTGTAAGCATTTTTTTTTTCAGGGTGGGAAGCAACGTTTATTGATTCCAGCACTGGCTCAGCGGATTCATATCCAGAGGCTGAGCCTATAAGCATTTTTTAGGGGTTTCTATTNATTTACTACTAATGTATATTGGTTTAATGTCACCTGGGCACAAAGGGAACTTCATTGATCATCCTCTTTTGTGTTGTATAGTCTTTAGAGTACTGTATTCGTAGCTCTGTTTTACCCCATGAATTCTTTTTTCTTGATTTATGTATCCACTCCTATGGCTTTATCACTTTTAGGCCAGTGTATCAGTTTCAACAGGAAAAGATTAACTACCTTAAAATTAAAAATTTTATCTAGTATGAGTCAGTGATCAATTGGTAGTTTCTTCTGTTAAATTGATTTCTCAGGCATTCTCTTTTAATAAATATCATCATTTAGATTCTTTTCAGTTTCTGGAATGTTCAGTAAAGTTATTGATAGCTTATTCCAGGTGTTGTGCAAAGTAACAGAGATGCAAATATATCCACAGTCAATTGGAAGAAAATAGAAATGTAAAGAAATAATCATAAATTATTCTAATAAGCAATAATACTGATATATTCAAATTGCTATTGGAGTACAGAGAAAAGACACCTTACTGTTGTTTTAAAGGGGGTATCTTAGACAATTTATTTTAATTACTTCAAACTCCATTAATAATGTCTTAAAATTAATTATGGCAATATAGCCAGTTAATTAAGTTTGGCAAATATTTTTGACATCTTCTATAGTGTGTTAGTAAAGCCAGAGGAACTAGAGCTATGTTCAGGTCCCATTTCTATTAGTCGTATGACGATAGCTTATAATAAACATTCAGTAAATGATTGAACAGAATAAAATTGGGTATCAAATGAGAACAGCTATTGAAAGGGTAAAAAATTAGGTAA
>NW_017732127.1:853903-856263 GCF_001890085.2 Hipposideros armiger | reverse complement strand
TTGTAAAATCTCCAAAACTCAACCAAATTGCTCAGTTTTTTTTTTAAGAATGAAGCTAGAACTGTCAGATGTCAAATGACATAGGAATAACATAGATGCAAATGACTCTAGTACTTCCAAAAATGGACTAGTGCCATCTGTTGAAAACATGCGTCATGACTTTTCCGAAGACCCAATAGGTACCACCTGTCAGATCTTTTAAATGTCCTGCAAATGTGTCAGGCTGTTTAATGAGAAATATGCATTAGGCCAAGAGAGTAGGAAAATAGTATTATTTGCCTCACTTCTAAATAATAATTGGAATTCAAAACTAATCTGAACTAATCAACATTACCAGTATCCAACATCCAATAAAAAAATTATTAGCCATGCTTAGAAAGCAGAAACATGTTACCCATAATGAAAAGGAAAACCAGTCAATAGAAACAGACTCTGAGTGGCAGAAATGATGGAACTAGCAACAAGGATGTTAAAACATCTATAACTATGTTTATTCAAAGGAAAACATGAACATAAGGAGAGAAATTGAAAACCAAAAAAGAACCAAACAGAAATTTTAGAGATGAAAAGTATAGTACATGAAACAAAATTTTTAATTGTATAGGATTAATGCAGATCAGACACCACTAAGGAAGTATTAAAATTGAAGCCAGAGTGATAGAAATATCCAAAATGAGGCACAGAGCAAAAAAAATGACTAACAAAGTCTTGATAATCTGTGGGTCAATATGAACAGTGTAAAATATATGTAATTTGAGTTCCAGAAAGATGAGAAGATGAGGACGGAAATAAATTTGAAATTATCCCTGAAAATCTTTCAAATTTTATGGAAACTATAAAGCTACAGATTCAAGAATTTCAACAAACCCCAATAAGGTTAAGCACATACCAAAACAACAAGAACAACAAAAAAATCCAAGACATATCATAATCAAATTGCTGAAAAACAGTGATAAAGAGAAACATCTTATTTATAGCTGCAGGGGAAAAAATTACTTGACAGCTGAATAAAGTGGCTGACCCATTTTCTAAGATAGACTGGTATGATGTGAAAGCACCAGTTATTTCAATAGAAGAAATATTGTGAAAACACTAGTCACTAGAATTCAAGGAACCCAAATCGCATCTGATGGTCTCAAGAGTCATGTGTTTGAAGTGAGCCTAGCTGATCTGCAGAATGATGGAGTTGCATTTAGAAAAGTCAAGCTAATTACTGAGGATGTTCAGGACAGAAACTGCCTAATTTCCCCAGCATGGACCTTACCTGTGATAGAATGTGCTCCATGGTCAAAAAATGGCAGACCATAACTGAAGCTTAGGTTGATGTCAAGGCTACTGATGGTTATTTGCTTCATCTATTCTGTGGTGGTGTTACTAAAAAACACAATTATCAGGGCCGGCCAAGTGGCTCAATTGGTTAAGAGCTCGCTCAAGAGTTTGAGCTCTGAGCAACAGGGTCCCCGGTTTGATTCACGGCCCGAGCTGAGCTGCCACTGAGCTGCCAACAGGTGGCAGGATGACTCAGCTAAAAATAAATAAAAATAAAAAACACAATAATCAGATTTGGAAGACCTCTAATGCTCGGCAACAACAGGTCTGTCAAATGATGGAAATCTTGACTGCAGAGGTGCAGACAAACAACTTGAAAGAAGTGGTCAATACATTGATTCCAGGTAGCATTGGAAAAGACATAGAAAAGGCCTACCAATCTGTTTATCCACCCCATGATGTCTTTGTTAGAAAAGTCAAAATGCTGAAGCAGCCCAAGTTTGAATTGGGAAAACTTGGAGCTTCGTGCTGGAATTGGCAGTTCTGGAAAAGCTACTGGGGATGAGACAGGTGCTAAAGTTGAACAAGCTGATGGATATGAGCCTCCAGTCCAAGAATCTGTTTAAAATTCAGACTTTTTATGGTGACGAAACCTATTCAGGATGCTTTTAACAAGGCCTCTTTTCATGAATAGATACTATGAAAAATAAAATGGCAAGCAACAGAGTGGGAAAGGCTATTTGCAATGTGTGTGTGTGTGTATAAACTGGCAGAAGACTTGAACAGGCATTTCACAAAAGAGGAAATCCAAATGCCCAGTAAACATATAAAGGTGATCAGTCTTAATAAGGGAAATAAAGTTAAAATGAAATACCATTACACACCCAGTAGATTGTTAAAGCCAAATAGAAAATAATAGGTATATCACAAAATTTATTAGTAAAAAAGCGGAGCTGTTTGTACATACCTCTCACTTTAATACCTCTCATATCCACGCTATGTTCAAAAACAAAAAGGATCCTAGATCCCAGCCCCTTAAATAATAACTTTAAATCCTAGGAAGAAACTAGGCTTTCTCTCTCTGTCTCTCT
>NW_017732127.1:832485-850538 GCF_001890085.2 Hipposideros armiger | reverse complement strand
TTTCGTTGCAAAAATGCGTCATGACTTTTCTGACAACCCAATGCATAGTCAAGATAATCATACTAATACATTGTCAAAGTCTGTTCTCCAGAGAAACAGAACCAATGGGAGAGATATATGGACAATATATAAAATAAGGAGTTGGCTTATGCAATTACAGAGGCTAAGTACAATGATTTGCAGTCTGCCATCTGGGAACTCAGGAAAGCCAGTTGTGCAGTTTTGAGAAACAGAAGGCCAAAGGTGTGAGTCAAGAAGGGCAGGGAAAGACTGATATCCCATCTCAGCCATTCAGAGAGAGAGAATTCAACCTTTTTGCCTTTTTGTTTTATTTAGACTTTCAAAGGGTTAGATGATGCCCACCCACATTAGGGAGGGCCAGCTGCTTTGCTGAGTCCATCAGTTCAAATGTTAATCTCATCCAGAAATCCCTCACAGAACACCCAGAAATAAAGTTTACTCTGGGTACTACATGTCCCAGAAAGTTGACCCATAAGTTTAACCATCATATCCTACAAATGGCGTTTTTGTAAGCCTTAGTACTCAAGTGATTTTACTTTTCGGTAACTGTAAATTCTCCCAACTTGGGGAATAGGTACTTCATAAGAAAGTTAAAAAATGTTGCCGTCTCTTAATTGAATTCATACTAATTTATGAAAATCTTATTCTTTAGAGCAACATGGGTCAAATCTGGACTGCTGCTAGTTTTTCTACAGCTTGCCTGTTAATGATTTTAATATTTTTAATGGTTAAATCAAGAGGAATAATGACACATTAAAAATTATATGAAATTCAAATTTCAATGTCCATAAGTGAAATTTTATTGTTGCACCTCTTTATTTTTACACTGATTTGTTTACATATTGTCTACAGCTGCTTAGTGCTACAAGAGCAGAGTAGTTGCACTAGAGATTGCATGGCATGCAAACTTAAAATCTCTACCTTTAGAGAAAAGTTCTTGACCTCTTTTATAGTCTTTATGGTCTCTTCTCAGATATGTCTTGAAAGGTGGGGAGGGCTAAAATAAATATATTCTCAAGAACTTTCCAATACTAGGAGTTCCAGACAAATGTAAATTGTTAGTAGACTATGTTAGAAGACAATTCTCCATCAATCCATTGCATTTCTGCACATCCTGTGACGAGGCACTGATGGCTTTTGTTCAGGACTTTTTAATGATGTTTTGTATAATGAACAGCCTTGGAAGACAGTGTTTGTCTCCTAAGAGCAGGTATGCATACAGCCTTGGAAGATAGTGTTCCCCTCTTGAGCAAAGGGCAGGCAGGTGCATCCCTATTATAAAAGATTTGGGTTCTCTAAACTCAGAGTTCCTCTCGCGACACAACTCACTAAATGTACTGATGACACTTGTCGTCTTTGTGTTGCTCTTTGGGAACTGGGCCTTGGAGAAATGCTATGGCAATACTGATACTCTGCTTATTTCTGTTGATGTAAGTAAGCGAGTCCTTTGTCCCTGACCTAGGAGCTTTGTGTCTTCTGTCCACATCCATGAAACTGTGGCAGGTTAACTTGTCAGTTTGTAAGTAGGGCAAGTGGAGGCTGTTATTAGATCAGTCTCAGGTTCATGCCATTGTAATAACTATTGCTAAGTTTTGCCCTCAGTCAGACACCAGTGACAGAAATACAGTAATACCTTGGTTTGGGAGCATAATTCATTCCGGAAACAAACTACTCGTATTGCAAAACATTGCTCATTTACCATGTTAAAGTGTATTAGAAATGTTTGCTCATCTTGCAGAACACTCGCAAACCACATTACTCTCAATCTAGGGTTTTACTATGCATTACCTTGAACATGAAAGTCCCAACTGTTAATGGGCAGAAACCGGGCAAATTTTTAGAACGCTGGCTGGTTGGCTTGGGAGATGAGGGGGTAGGGATATGAGGCTTGTTAAGAATGGCAACAGCTAGACTGTCCTTCAGCTCAGTTCTTCCCTCAGTCTATCATGCTAATCTTAGATCCATCCAGAGATGACAGTAAAAGGTCTCAGACTTGTTTGGTTTTTACAGTGCATTCAAACTTCTATAAGGAGCTCTGCCTTTCTTAGAGAGATTTTCCTGAGGCAGACTAATTCCTGCAGGAACCATAAATACAGCATTTAGATTAGTATTAAGGCTCTTACTGTCCCAGGTTGGGTTTATAATGCTGATGAGGTAACCCACTAAAGATTGAAAAACACACTGGAAGAAATTTAGACAATTTCTGGTGATCATCCCTGCCATCAAGGGAACTCCCACTAGTAGTTACAGTTGAATTTAAGAGATGTTATTTTGATAACGGGGCAGTAAATGCCCTAGATTAAAGTGGACTCCTCAAAGGAAGTCCTTAGCCAAAGGGCACAAATTCCAGCCACAGCTGGAAAACATGGCTGTGGCTGCCAGTTCCTAAGGCTGAAATAGTGTGAGCAACTGACGACTTTGCTGCCAATATAGGGCTTTGGATGGACTGAAAACATTAGAAGTTCAGGTAAGCAGCAGTCATCCACTGCACTGCTTAAAACAAAGTCACTGCCCCTTGCATCAGGCACAGTCACCCTCTCCTTTCCCACCTCTTGATCACTCCCTCCTCAAACCCAACCTCAGCTGCTTTAAGGGAAGGATGATTAGGGGAGGGGCCAAACTTTCTGTGTCATCAAGGGGGACCAGAGTTCTATGAGCCTGACAAGTATGCTGGGCAACTTTGGGGAGGAGAGGAACTCAAACTTGTATGGCTCTGCTTGACACAGGAGCCCAAGTCACCATGTCCCAGTCCCACAGGGGAGCTGGCATCTGGATCCAGCTAATGGGGCTTGGGCAGGGTTCACCTGGGGGATCCCTCCACTCCAGGTCAATTCACTGCATTGTTGCTGTTTAACTTTTATGTCTGAATGAATGTACAGTAGGGATTGATGTGTTGTGTATTTGTGTTTCCTCATTCCTGAAGTGCCAGAGATTTTACCGATTAGGAAGAGCTGCATGTAGAGAAATCCTAGTGCCTTTGAGGCTCCATAGTTTGAGCTACAAGTCGACAGGACTGATGGTTTTGCCAACTGGAGCTTCTGACAAGGGGAGGCAGCCTCCATCTGGAGGTGCCCCTTGGGGTTTTGGACTCAAAGCCTCCCTCGCATGGCTACCACATACACCCCATTTGAAAAGCAGCTATTAGCTTGCTATTGAGCTCTTGTTGAAACTGAATGCCTGACTGACAAAGGCCCTGTGACTCTTAGCTTAATACTCCCATTTGGGGGTGAGTCAACTTGAACCGAATGACCACCAAGGTGGGAAGGGCTCAGTAAGCCTTGCTTATCAAATGGAAATGATATATTCAAGAATGCTGCTGTTCTGGCCCCAGTGGCCTCTTGGCTTTATATGAAAAGTGGCAGCTACCTCCCTGAGAGACTAGCATTTGCTTTCTCCTTCCTGTGGCTTTTCTGCTTAAAGCAAAACTGCTGACTCAATGGGGCGCTCAGTTCAGGGTTTCCCCTAAATGCCTGGGCCTGATTCACTAATGGTTTGGCTACACTGAAACCTGTTAGTTCTCAGAGCCTCTGTGACTGTTCAACTTCATTGTTAACATGTAGAACCCAAAGTGGATATGGTCACTACACTCAGAGGGCAGAATTCAAGGCCACTCTCTTATCTCTGACCACTAGTCCTCTTAATGAACCTTGTTATATTTGTACTTACTCTTGGGCTATTGCCAGTGGCCTAGCTCTTTGGTCTGCACTTGGAAAACTACAGACTTGCAGATTGAAAACACCCCATTTGGAGATGTGAAGTGTGCAAACAAATCACAGCTGCTGACCCAGCCACTTGGGTGTCTCATGTAGATGTCCATGGTAGAGGCCATTCTGATTAGACTGACTGGAGTCAAGTTACTGACAGCTTTTCACTGTCCTGATTGCCACCATTGCTGCCTGTGGCCATCATTGTACTGGATGTGGTCCACACCCATCATCACAGAGTGGTCACAGAGTACAGGAATCTGTTTTTGATACAAAGGCTACCACTGATTGTCGGACTTGGACTCCTGACAAAAGGTGATACATCTGTCTCACAGGGAATGAGGCCACACTGTATGAGTGTGGTCTCCACCCACTCCTGACATACTGATTACACTGGACTTTGGACCCACTCAGGGCTATTGGTGCTGCCCCAATGCTGTTGATACTTCTTCAGCTTTGGTGTTACTGGTCTAGTCCCATCAACTGACTCTAGCTATACCACTGTGATCCTTGAAACTAATTTGTGTCATGTTTTTGGCTTTCTGGACCATTTGTGGTCTGATAATAGTGTACCTTTTACTGCAAAAGCCACTTAACAATGGGCTAATGGACAAGGTACTAAGTGGACTTTTTGTGCTCTCTACTATCCACAGCCATCTCAAAAGTAAACTCAAAAACGTCTCGTACTGTATATCCCTCACTTCCTCCTAGTTCGTATACTTTAATACTAGGTATTTTGGTCAGCGAATGTGGCTGTCCCCAGAAAGAGATCATTTCCTCCTGGCCACTTCCTAGGTAATGATAAGGACAAAAGGGGTAGGGTATAGTAGTTTTCTTTGTTGTTTTTAACTATCTTGAAAATCCAGAATTCTACTCAGGGCACAAAGCTTGCTTTCTTTCCCCAAATGACAATCACAGGTCGGCATGGTTGGTATACCTCTCGGTGGCAGGCCAGCCAAAAGGGAGTCTGAAAGATTTAAACTTACTTCTGGTTTAGCTACTTGGATTCTCTTGGACTGACATGGTCCTAATGCATAAGGATAATGACTACATGGTTGAATACATTGCTCCCTGAATCTCCCTATAATGGAGGTACAAATGGGGGACATAATGGGTTTCCATAAGTTTTAGAAAAATGTCCTTATTGCTTTTGTGTCTTACCCTTCTGGACAAAAGTCCTGAGTGTGAGTCGGGGATGAATAGAAAAAGGTGAAGCTATAGCTACTAGAATGGGACACGCTGGTTTTTTGGTGGTAGAGGTAAACAGATTAGCGCTGAGAGAAGGAACATGTTGGACCCTGGGAGGCATGGGAGAGGGAGAGACATCAATGGTCTTCCATCTTCCAGAGCGACCCCTGGACTTTTCCTCATGAAGGAAGACACTCAAGGTGAGCTTCTGAATGAGCAAACACTGAACTCAACTGACTGTTGGGTCTGCTGTACTCCACTACATAGCTCTAACCATAACTGATGGCCATTCCCCTTTAGTAAGAAGCCAATTGAAAATGGTAGGGAATGTTCCAGCTCTTGTACCTCCCATGCAAAACATCTGTCAACACCTCCAGATATCTTGCCCACTCCCATTCCTTCGCTAGTCATTCTGTGGCGTGGATGAATGCCACTTTGCTGGTGGCATGGACAGTTTGGACTGACTGCCTGTAGGCAGTTCCTTCATAAAGATTATTCAATTATTCAAACTGAACTAGGAACATTACAGCCAACAAACCAGCTGGGAGGCCACAATGGAGGCACTGTCAACCTGTGCCCCTGACTGATGTAGATCACATTTGGGGGGGCTCCAATAATTATAAAAAACATTTGCTTTCCAGTATACTATGTGTGCCCCCCAGGACTGTACTTGTGTGGATGTTAGGCATTAATTTGCCTCCTCTAGAAAAAACAGTGTCTTGCACCTTAGGGGTGGTCGGTCATAAGAGGGTTTAAGGAAACACCATTGGTAGATCACAGAGCACTAAGATCTAACAACAGAAAGAACTATCCAAAATGAGGCTGCTCTTGATTACTTGGAGGTGTTTCTCAGAGGAATAACTTTTTGCTATTTGTATGCAAACTGGGAGCAGTTATTCCTACAATGACAACCATTCAATTAGAAGAGGTGGAACAAATTTTTTTGTCCCGAATTTAGCTGAAGAGATCGATGACATCACATTGACCCTGGAAAGCATTCAAGTCAGCCTCAACTCACTGCTCAGGGTATTTATGATTGATAATAATAGCCCTAGACTTCCTCCTTGTGAGCCATGGCAAAGTATGTGCAATTGCTAAGACATCCTGCTATACCTAGATTAATGCTTTGGGCCAAGGGGAAGTCAATACAGAAACAATACCAAGTTAGCAGCAAGAGTAGATCTTGATGGTTTATAGGATTTGTTGAGCTGATTGGGTCTGGACCCCTGGGGAGCACAGTTATTAATACTGCAGGTTGGCCTCATCCTACTTGTAATCTTGTTGATATTAGCCTAATTAAGTGCTCTAGAGACAAAACTGAATGGATTTGATTCCAGTCTCTGGTGGTCAGATTAATCAGAATGACTAACAGAGTGACATCCTCATGGGAGCTTGCCAGAAGCCAAGAAAGTGCAAAAACAAGGGGTGGATATTATCAGGAGATAATTCTTTATGGGTCTCTTATATTCCGCACATCTTGTGAATACAGGCACTGACTGCCTCTGGTGGGCAGCTCCCCAAAGATCCTAATCCTCAGGACCTGTGAATCTGTCACCTTACTTGTGAAAGGGACTTTATAGATGTGATTAAGGATCCTGAGATGATGAGATTATCCTGGATTACTTAGGAGGGCCCAGTGTTATCATAAGGGTCCTTATAAGGGAAAGAGAGAGGCAGGAGAGTCAGAGATTGATAAATAAAGCAAAGTTGGAGTGATAGACATAAGCCAAGAATGTGGGCAGTCTCTAGATGCAAGGAAAAAGCAAGGAACAGATTCTCCCCCAGAGCCTCCCCCAGAAAGAACACGCCTTTGATTTTAGCCCTTTAAGACCCATTTTGGACTTCTGACCTCCAGAATTGTAAGGTAATAAAACTGTGTTGTTTTGAGCCACTAAATTTGTGGTTGTTACAGCAGGAATAGGAAATTAATATACTGCCTTTGTTCTGGACTATGTTTTCAAGGATATTTGTATAGTGAACAGTCCTTGAAGATCTCTAAGCAAAGGGCTGCAGGATTACTGCCCATTTATAAGATCTGGGTTCCCCATGCTTGGGATTCCTCTCTTATAATGCAACCCACTGCATGTGCAGGTGTCACTTGGCCCTCTTTGCATCATGCTGCAGAAGTTAGGGCTTGGGGAACTGGTGCCAAAATAACAACAACAAGCCAAACGCTGATACCCTGGCTGCTGCTATTGCTGCATCAAAGTCTGTTTCGGACCTAGGGATAGTGTGTCTTCTGCCAGCATTCATGAGACTTGGCTTGTAAGTAGGGGAAAAATCTCAAGACTCTTCACAGTGCTTGATAGATTATAGAACAACTCAGATAAACCACAGTGTCATTCTGTCTTCGCCTTTCAACTCATTTGGGAATCAGGTTATATGAATTATTTGGGTGAAATGGAATGATTGAAGACTATGCTTTTTTTTTTTTTAAATACCTCTCAGTTGCCTATGCGTATGTAAAATATTTCAATAGGTTGCCTTCTTACGTACTACAAAACTCCCAACATTCTAAAGCATTTTTTCCCATAAGCATTATTCTTCTCTGGAATATCTAGATGATTTGTTTAATATAATAGATTTTGCACTTTCACCTATTTCTCTCTGCCCTCAGAGAGTGCTTAAAATTTCCCCATGGCTCATTTGCTAGTTTTACACAACATGGTGGCTGACTCTTCTTCATGTAAGGTAACCTCCTAAGGTAAGGAAACACAGTCCAAATACATGTGTATTGAATAAATTTGTCCTCTGAAAAGAAATCATTAGGCTTGGAGTTTTACACAAGCAGTGAATGTTTCCTTTCTCTGAACCTATTGTGAAGCAAGTAAGTTTCAAGGTATAGCAGTATAAAATATGCATATGATCTAGTGTTCTAAATAAATTTCCTGTCTAGTGGAAACATGACAGTCCAATAATTCAGTTCAACAATAAATACTCTCGCTGCCATGAGTCGCCAGCGATGGCGTAAGCTGCAGCCCCTGTGGCAGTGGGTTGCCATGGGCTACCGTGTGTAGCCAGCAGCCAGCATGAGCGGCCAGCAGCCACAGTGAGCGGCCATCCAGAAGCCGGCGACTGATCTGCCTCGCCTGGGAAGAGTGCAATGATGGTGCCAACTTGGGCCAGTGAAGCAACGTCCTCCACCGCTAGACTGAAGAACAAAAAAACAGCAACTTGTCTGTTCCCCTTCCCCTAATTCCCCAGCGCTGTTCCCATCCCCCCAATTCCCCCAAAAAATCTTAAACAAACAAACAAAAAAAACAATAAATACTCTCATGCCAGGAAATTAGGTTGGGCACTGTGTGATTAAGACTTGATCCGTTTTCAAGGACCTTGTCTAATAAAGGATATATACACACAATTAAGTGTAATACAAGGCAGAATGTGATAAGTGACGCTGAAAAAGCAATAAAGCTATATGGGAAAACAGGACATTTATAGAGAATGTATGGCCCACAAAGTCTAACATACTATCTAGTCTTCCTTGAAAGTTTGATCCCTGATCTGGACCCCCATCTCCAAAGATTCTTTACAAGGTAGGATTATTTCTAAAAAGTGCTATAATGAACAACTAACTATATTGTATATTCTTACAGATAAATTATATTACTTCATAAATTGTGCAAATACTTCAGAATTTAGAAATTAATGTAGACACACAATTACAGAACAATTTCTTAAGTGTACGGTTAGAGATAAATGACTGGTTGTCCAATGGTGGAACTTCCTACCTTGAGAAGTAATGATTATCTTACATCTAGAAATAAGCAAGTAGTCATCCTTCAGCAGAGTATGTATCCTTTAGCAGAGAGACTTGCATAATATCTTCATGTTATTGAACAATGCTGCCATAAAGTTAGCTGATACCAGATGATAACTATATTGCAATTTATACTTTCATAACTTCTCTTAGGCCCAGATTCCAAAGGGACTCTGCTTAAAAGTAGTCTTCATGCAACAGTATTTATTATCAGAACAGAGTTGGATAGTTTAAAAACAAGTGCAGAGTGTATCTTTGCATATTCGGGTCACAGTGGGCTGTCAGGGTTTACATTTCTGTAACACTGATTAATAAAGTTAATGTTCTGGGTTGTATAATCTTTGAAAGTCATCTTTAAAGGCAAACAATGACACCATTTTAAATTTAGAATTCTCAAGGGGAAAATAACTTTTTTTCTTTTTTTAAGATTTTATTGGGGAATTGGGATAAGGGGAACAGACAAGTTGCTGTCCTTTTGTTCTTTAGTCTAGTTGTGGAGGATGTCACTTCACTGGCCCATGTTGGTATTATCATTGCACTCTTCCCAGGCGAGGCAAATCAGTCACTGGCTTCTGGACGGCCGCTCACTGCGGCTGCTGGGCACTCACGCTGGCTGCTGGCTACACACGGTAGCCCATGGCAACCCACTGCCGCAGGGGCTGCAGTCTATGCCGTCGCCGGCAACTCACAGCAGCCCAGCTCCAGGTTGAGCTGTTGTTCAGCATCTTAGCTGTAGAGGGCAGTGTCACTGGCCCTCATATGTGGGATCCGAACCGGAGCCCTCTGGCGTCCCAAGCCAGCTCTTAACCAATGCGCCTGTCGGCGGGCCCTGACTAACTTTTTATTCCTTATTTGTACTACACTACATTGAAAAGAATTATCTTTAATGCTACCTCAAGTTTGAAATAGAGCAGTAACTTAATTTGGTAGAATATAGAATGGGACACTTCAGCTACATTCAACTGTTCCAGTTGAGTGGGCACTCTTTTTGCCCCAGACATTTTGGGGGATAGTGTTCACAGAAAATTCGGGGGTGCTTGTGCAGGGCTGTCAGCGCGGGAACGGAGGCCATAGTCAACACAGGTGGCCTGATCACCTGAGCACACCGGCCTGACCCAAGGACAGGAAGCCGTGGCCAAGGAGCAATGACTCCGCGGGATTGCGCATACTAGCTAGAGACGTCTACATTTTCCTTTCGTTATGACGAGGATCTTTCCTCCATTAACTTAACTTCCAACTCCCGCGCAATGGGCAGTAAGATCAAAGATTTTAAATCTTCCAAGTAGGCAAAAACTTGAGCATATTAAAATAAGAAAACACCCGCCCCTGCATTTATTACAGACCCCCGTCTCCGTGGGCTAACCCGAGGACGCCCAGACGGGAGAGCGCGTCGGCGCGGTCTTTGACAGAAGGGGGTGGGGAGGGAACCACCTGGACGGCCAGCACGCAGCCGCGATCGCAGCCACTGCGCCTACTGGTCGAGCCCCTTTCTAGTAATTTCGCTAGCCGCAACGTCATCCCCCTGCGCCGTGACAGTGCGTCCCAGAACCTGCGAATTTATTTTTTGGTAAAAGGAATGAAAAGAAACGAACTGACCTCTCCCGCTACATTTTGCTTTTGGTCCACTCTGGCCACGCCTACACTTCGAGCCATGGAGCGGGGAGAGGGGAAGCAAAGCGGGCGGAACTCGATGAGGCGCTGGCTGGGTATGACTCGGTGACGCCGCCAGACGCGTTACCCGGCGTGCCCCGCGCCGGCGGAGGGACGTTGGGGAGGGGTGGGGAGGAGGAAGCGGCGGCGGCTGCGGATGTCGCTGCGACCGAGCGGCGTCTGAACGGCGGCTGCCGAGCGCCCGACTCGGGCCTGCGCCGGAGCCCACACCTAGCTCCGCGTCCCCTCGCCCGCCAGGGCGACCTTGCGCCCGTTGCCACCGAGGCGGCGCGTCCTGCATTCTACGTTGCCCGGGCCAGCCGGCTGTGGCGTCTCCTGGCTTCCCCCTCTCTCGCCTGCTCCCTCCTGAGTCACTGCCGCCGACGCCATGGCCGAGAGTGGTGAAAGCGGTGGCCCTCCGAGCTCCCAGGACAGCACCGCCGCGGCCGAAGGTGCCGGCACCCCCGCGGCCGCTGCCTCAGCAGAGCCCAAGATCATGAAAGTCACCGTGAAGACCCCGAAGGAGAAGGAGGAGTTCGCTGTGCCCGAGAACAGCTCCGTCCAGCAGGTGAGGGCCGCCCTGCGCTCGGGCCGGGGTGGGGGTGGCGGCAGGACCTCCGCCTGCGGCGGGAGGAGATGGCTTTGCAAGGGCCTGGGAAGGGGTCGACCTCGGATGTGCTCTCGGGCATTCTCTCCGGGCTCATCTCAAATTAGATCACACCCAAGTTCGTGGGTTTGCGCCTTGGGGCACCGCTGAGGTTTGTGGCGGGGCCGCGCGGCCTGCTTGTGGAACGCGCGGACGCCGCTTCCCTCCGCGCCTTCCTTTTGCTCAGGCGTCCACAGACCCCCAGCCTCCGCCCCCAGCTCCCCGCCCCCAGTCGCCTCCTTGCTGCTCAGCACAAAGGAAAGGGACCCACCGTCTGGCTCCTGGCGAGGTGAAGGCTGGGCCAGGGCGGGGGTTCACTTGAACATTGTCGGCGGTTTTGTCTCCTGAATAAAAAAACTGGGCGGAGGGGTTGGTGCTCATTGTTTTACCTGCTTGGTGGTTAAGGTGGATTTTACGGTGAGGAGCACGTGTACATTTAGTTCTGCGTTTTGACTGCTGATCTTTCCCATCCTTTCAATTTATTTTTTTTTAATGAACTATGACGTAGAAATTGCGTTCAGCCACATCGTAAGAAGTAGTATTAGGCTTAAGGAGAAAGGTGGATGACTTTCATTGATGACTTGCTGTTTTCTTTTTAGTGCGTTTATCATGCCTTAGATGCCAATCGTTGGATAGCTTTTTGTTTGATTTTAGAGGCACGATTGCTGCGTTATTCAGATATTAGCGGTTGCAGTCGAATAAAAGAACAAAACGAGTTAATGGAGAATGCTATCAAATAATTGACAACTTAAAATCTGTTCAGGAGTACAAATTTTACAGTTAATTAGGAATTTTGAAGAATTCAAGTTGTTTTAACTTATTGTTGCATACATTGCAGAATGTTTTGTATAATTATTGATCTCTGGCGATTTCAAACAGTGTGAACAGTTTATGAGGGAACAGCAAACCCTAAAATGTACCTATGTTCCCCAGGGACACTAAATGACTGGGATATTGGTTTATATAGTTCCAAAAGGTGGTGTGTTTTGTGAAGTGGTAAGTAGAGAATGTAGCATCAAGTGAGAGAGACTTTTACCACCTACTCAATCACCATGTTTTTGTCTCAATTTTCCTAGGAAAGTTTTCCTCAATATTTTTATATTTTACAACATACAGGAAAGTTGAAAGCATTAGACAACAAACACCCATATGTCTATCACCTACAATTAGCATTTTGCTGTATATCCTCTATCACAATCATTTATCAGTCCATTTTATTTTTTGGATGCATTTCAAAGTAAGTTGCAAGTGTCAATTCATGTTATCTTAAGAAGGACTTCAGCAATGTGCATATCATTAACCTGAGTTCAATTTTTCTTTACCGTAACTTTTTTCTAAGTTTGACTTGGAATGAAATGCACACGGTTTCCACTCTATGAATATCCACAAAACTGTGTAATCCAAAGCTTTATCAAGATACAGAATTTTATAATTGACTAGAAAGTTACCTCTTATCCAGTCAGTTCAGTCACTCTCCCCTCCATCAACCACTGTTTTGATTCCCTCCCTCACTATGGGTTGGTTTTGCCTATTCTAGAGCTTCACATAAGTGGGACTATATAGTATGTGTTGGGTAAGGCTCTCTTTTCACTCAGTATAATGTATTTGAGATTCATTCTTGTATATAGCAATTCCTTTTTTATTGCTGTGTTGTTTTCCATTGTATGAATATACCATAATTTATCCATTCTGTTGTGGTTACCTTGGCTGCTTCCAGTTAGTTGCTATGAACATTCTTGTACAAATCTTTTTTTGGACAGATGCTTGTCTCTCATGTTAAATACTCAGATGTGGAATGACTGGATCATATGGTAGTTGTATGTTTAGTTTGACAAGAAACTGTACTACTTTACAATCCTACCCGACAGTGAATGGGGGTTCCTGTTCCTCCACATCTCTGCTAACAGTTGATAGTGTCAGTGTTTTTTGTTTTAGCTACTCTAGTGGGTATGTAACCATATTAACTTTTGAAAGCCCTTAGATCAGCGGTTCTCAACCTGTGGGTCGCGACCCCTTTGGGGGTCGAACGACCCTTTCACAGGGGTCGCCTAAGACCATCGGAAAACAAAAAGATATTTACATTACGATTCATAACAGTAGCAAAATTACAGTTATAGAGTAGCAACGAAAATAATTTGATGGTTGGGGGTCACCACAACGTGAGGAACTGTATTACGGGGTTGCGGCGTTAGGAAGGTTGAGAACCGCTGCCTTATATTGTCTTCGTAGGAGTCCTAGTTCAGGTCTCCACCATTCTGGCTGCTTTGAGCATTTTTCTGTAAAAGATTAGAAAGATTCAATATTTTATAAATAGAAAATTACGTTTAAGTCAGTTTATAAGATATCTGTAAGGTTTGTTTTGGTGGTTTTGTTTGTTTTACTTTTTGTGATGGTGAGATTAGAATTTTAAAATTCTGTGGAAGTTTTAAATTTAATCCTGTGTAACCAAAGTAAAATTTTAATAGATAAAATTAAAGCCTTTCTGAAGCAACTTTTTCAGATGGCAGTTAAAATTTTATTTTAATAAATGCTTCCTGTTAAAGTAGAAAACATAAAAATTGAAGCTTACCATTGCACCAAGAACCTGAAGACAAATTGAACTATCTTATTTATGGGTTTTGCTAAGGGAAGCACAAACAGGGAAACGTGCAAGAACAAGAAAAGCAGATTTCAGATGATTTGTAAAATTTTAGTTGAAGCATAAAAATAAAATGTCATTTTGTAGTTAAATTTTCTTAAAGGGTTTGATAGATTTAAATTATTTGTTAAAGATTAAAATGTTATTAAAATATATTTAATGACATTAAGATTCACCTAAAAATATTCAGCAAAAAATTGGAAAGCATTTAGTCCTGAAAATGATTTTTTTTTTTTTAAGATTTTATTGGGGAATTGGAGAAGGGGAACAGTGTTGGAGGAATTGGGCAAGGGGAACAGCCAAGTTGTCCTTCAATCTTAGCTGCGGAGGGTGCAGCTAGCTCAGCTCCAAGTCCAGTCACCATCCAGCTGTCCATCGGCAGCTCACAGGCACCCTGTTCAATCTTAGTTGCGGGTGGGCGTAACCCACCATCCCATGTGAGAGTCCAGCAGGCCACCTTGTTGTTAGGAGCACGTGCTCTCAGTGGCAGGGCAGTTCGGGTGCAGCTCAGTGGCCCATGTGGGAATCAAACCAGCGACCCTGTTGCTCAGAGCTCACGCTCTTAACTAACTGAGCCACTTGGCCGGCCTCCTGAAAATTCTTATGTAATATTGGAGGTGAAGAGGGTGAACAAGAGACCTACAAAAAGGTCTAGGCTTTCTATCAGGCAAATCCATTCTTCTACAGTTTAAAATCTTTCAGTAAGTGTTCTGTATAATGTAAATACTCTTATTATACTGAGATAGTATTTATATGAATGTGTTCCAGTGTAATGGATGGAATTATATTAAATCTCTTGGGTCAATTGTAAAATAATTTGTAAGAAGGTAATTTCCTTTTTTGCCCCTCGGTTTCTATGTGAGTATATAACCAACGGGCAGAAATAGAATACCTTAATAAAGTTGGTGTTTAATAAATGTTATTGGTTCAAGGTTGATAATAAAGCTTATACTTTTAAGGGCCGGCTAAGTGGCTCAGTTGGTTAAGAGCATGAGCTCTGAGGAACAGGTTTGCCGGTTTGATTCCCACATGGGCCACTGAGCTGATCCCGAGCTGACCAGTCACTGAGCTGCCAACAGGTGGCAGGATGGCTCAGCTGGTGAGAGCACATGCTCCTAACAACAAGGTTGCTGTTTTGACTTCCGAATGGGATTGAACACAGCACCTTGAGCTGAGCAGCCGCAAGCTGCTGACGGGTGGCTGGATGGTGACTGGACTTGGAGCTGAGCTAGCTGCTCCCTCCACAACTAAGACTGAAGGAGAATAACTTGGCTGTTCCCCTTCCCTAATTCCCCAACACTGTTCCCCTTCTCCAATTCCCCAGAAATCTTTAAAAAGAAAAAAATTCTCCTTAAGTGTAGTTAGAACATAAACTTCACTATGTATGTTCCAAGCTGGTTTAATTAATAGGGGTTTTCATAACATAAGTAGATAAAAATAGATAAATGTGTAGTGGCACAAAGCCCCTGTGTGGAAGATTGTGTTTTCTTTTATTTATTCATTGTCTGTTATTCATACAGTTTGAGGATTTCTAAGTGTCAGCAAGCAAGATGAAGTCCAGGAGAGAGAGAGAGAAATCAGTGCAGAAAATGGAAGGGAGCTCCCATATAACTTCTGACTAGCTTGTTCTTGGATTTTGTAGCTCTCTAGGTTATTGTGTAACATTTTGAAATATATAGGTGAACATTCAGGCAACATGTATTGTAGTTTTAGAAAACATCTTCATCACTTGAAACTGTTAGAAAAATCTTAACATACTATAATGTAAGTATTATATTGAGCTTTTCCTAATGAGGAAATTGCAGTGCCTCAGGGTCATTATCACAGACATAATTTAACATTACAGTGTGGATCTAGGACTGCACTGTCCACATTGATACCACCAGCCATATCTGACTATTGAGTACTTAAAATGTGATTGGGATGATTTGAAATATCTGTAAGTATAAAAAGCATACCAGATTTTGGTAAGTTGTGACTGGTTCTTTTACTTAGCATATTTTCAAGGTTCATCCATGTTGTGTCTTGTATCAGTACTTCCTTTTAAACAAATTTTTTTAATTGGGGAACATTGTGTTTTTCCAGGACCCATCAGCTCCAAGTCAAGTAGTTGTTTCGATCTAGTTGTGGAGGGCACATCTCAGTGGCCCATGTGTGATTGAACCTGCAACCTTGGTGTTATGAACACTGTACTCTAACCAGCTGAGCTAATTGGCCGCCCCAGTACATCCTTTTTATTGCTGAATAATATTCCATTTTATGGATATATATCACATTTTTCCATTCACATCAGTTGACAGGCATTTGATTTATTTCTACTTTTTTACCATTATAAATAATGCCTCTGAATACTCACACAAGTTTGTGTGCACATGTTTTCATATTTCGTGGGTGTATACCTATGAGTGGAATTACTGGGTCATGTGATAACTCTATGTTTAACTTTTTGAGGACCTGCCAAACTATTTTCCAAAGCGGCTGTACTATTTTATATTCCCAGCTGCAGTTTATGAGGATTCCAATTACTCCACATTGTCCACAACACTTGTTGTTGTCTGTCTTTGATTATAACCTTTCTAGTTGTTGTGAAGTGGTATCTCATTGTGATTACTTGACTTTCCATTACTCACGCAGCAGCTCTCAATGTGGTTTGGGATGCCCAAGACCCTTTAGGAGGACCATGAGATCAAAACTGTTTTTTGTATTAATAATTATTCTGAGCTGTTTGTGTTTTTCAATCTAATTCTCAAAAATGAAACAACACACTTTTCCAGAAGATGTAAGATTTTCACAATAAGTGTGAAAATCTAATTGTTTTCCATTACAAAGCTAAAGTGATTTGCAAAAATTTAAAACAATGCTACTCTTCACACTGGAAAAATAGCTATTTTTCATAAGCGTGTTATTTATATGAGTATTTTATTTTATTTTTTACTTTTTTTTTAAACTTTATTGGGGAACAGTGTTTTTTTGGGGAACAATGTGTTTTTTCCAGGACCCATCAACTCCAAGTTAAGTTGTTGTCCTTCAGTCTTAGTTGTGGAGGGCCAGTTCCAAGTCCAATTGCAGTTTTCAATCTAGTTGGGGGGCGCAGCCCACCATCCTGTGTGGGAGTGGAACTGGCAACCTTATTGTTAAGAGTAAGCACTCTAACCAACTGAGCCGTCTGGCAGCTCAGCTGCAGCTCATCTCAAGTCGTTGTCTTCATTCTAGTTGTGGAGGGTGCAGCTCACTGGCCCATGTGGGAATCGAACCAGCAACCTTATTGTTTAGAGCACACACTCTAACCAACTTAGCCACCCGTCTGCCCTTATATGAGTATTTTAAAATGAGAATTTAAAAAGAATTCTGTTTTAATTTCTAATGTAGCAAATATCAATAGCTATAACCTTCATAAACAAAAACTCTTTGGGGTTTCATATATTAAATTTTTGGCCCTGAGACCAAAAATTGCTGTAATGGAGTATTTAATAGATTAAGTAGGTCCTTACAAGATTAAGGATTGACTCCCAAATTGCCATTGCCTCTTGTCTAGAAACTATCTGTAGTAGCCTACTGGTCAATTTCCCTACTTTTCTGTCATTCCCCCATTCATTCTTAGAGTAATATCCAAAAAATGTTAATCAGATTATGGTACCCTCTAAGTAAAACGAATGGCTCCCTATCAGTCTTAGACTAATGTGGTAGTAGGCCCTGTATAATATGGCTCCTGCCTACCTCTCCATTTTGATTACCTTCTTTCCTCCTTGGTTAATTGGCTCTTGCCATACCGACTTTTTAGTTCCTTGACCTATAATTACATTTTTTTTTCCTGCCTCAGGACTTTTGTGCAATTTGTTCTCGCTACTAGGAATGCCTCCCACACTTTGCCCATTCCATTCATCCTTTAAATCTCAGTGCAGAGGTCACTTTCTCAAAGCACTATCTCTGATTGTCCAAACTAGATTTGTTTTACCTAGAGAATAACAACTCTAAATACAGCTGACCTGCAATTCCATTTGAAACAAAAGTGAATAAATTTTTTTTAAAGGTTTTATTGGGGAATTGGGGGAGGGGAACAGACAAGTTGCTGTCATTTTGTTCTTCTGTCTAGTTGTGGAGGACGTTGCTTCACTGGCTCATGTTGGTATTCTTATTTCGGTCTTCCCAGGTGAGGCAGATTGGTCGCCAGCCTCTGGATGGCCGCTCACGGCGACTCTTGGCAGCTCACACCGGCTGCCATGTGCTCACGCTGGCTGCCAGTCACACACAGTAGCTTATAGCAGCCCACTGCAGCGGGGGCTGCAGCCTGTGCTGTCGCCGGCGACTCATGGCAGCCCAGCTCCAGGTCGAGCTGTTGTTCACCATCTTAGCTGTAGAGGGCAGTGTCACTGGCCCCTATGTGGGATCCGAACCAGGGCCCTGCTGCTCAGAGCTGGCGTCCCAAGCCAGCTCTTAACCAACGCG
>NW_017732127.1:828581-831540 GCF_001890085.2 Hipposideros armiger | reverse complement strand
TTTCATACTTTTCTGTATCAAATTCTCTAATCTTGAAGTAACAGCATGCAAATGGTATTTAATTTTTTCTTTGCATTGTTTTTAAAACGAATAATAGCCACTGGAGAGAGCTTTAAAATCTAAAAAATATCTAACAAAAACCATCGTACCTAAATCTAGAAATCTACATAGCAGCTGCTTAACCGTAAACAAGCAATCTATGTTGTCATATTTATAGGACATCAAACTAACTCATAATGGCATAAATTTACCTGGAGAAACCAGAGTTTGGATCTTCTAATAATGAAAATACTTTGCAAACTAGAAGCACACAGATATACATGTTATTCATGCTTATAATGAATGGAATCTGTTTTGTATGCTAACCCAATAATTTTTGCATCAAACAGATTTATAGATACCAACTTTAGTCTCTAGAAATCCTAATTTAATGGGATTTTTAAAAAATAAAGGTAGTTTCTTGCACGGAAAAACAACTGAAAAGATGCCATTACACATTTAATCTGCTATGGTTAGAGTATTTACACCATGGAAATCAGCAAACACTACAAATCAGTGTTTTTCCTGAAGAACCAGAACATGTACCAGCGCACTACCTGCTGTATACTAGATTGGGAGTCCCCTGTTATGCTTTCTCACAGCCCCCTGTTTTTGGTCATAAATCATCACAATTTAAATTCTGTGTTTATGTTACTATTTGATTAATGCTTATTTCTTCTGCTAGAGAGGACCTATGATTGTTCACCATTTTTACCAGAGCCCAGCCCATAGTATGGGCTCAGTAAATATCAACAAATGAATATAGACCATTATGCTCAATGATATGTATTTAATAATAACTGCCAATTGTTGCTATTTTGCTGAGTGCAGTATGTACATAATTTCGTGGCTTCCTGCCTTCCTCTCTCAGCTTAGTTTTAAACTGCTCTCCCCTTAGTTCACCACTCTCCAAGCACACCTTTTGACTGCCTCAGGATATTCACATTTGCTTCTGGTTGCTGGAACATAATTCTTCTAGAACAGCCTTTCTTAGCTGGGGATCTTCATCCGAACCACAGAACACAGGAAATGATTTGAAGGACTATCTTCTTAAAGAGGGTTCACAACTAATGTAATTTTAAATGCATGGGAGAGAAGTTAATTCTTTTTTTTTTTTTTTAACTTTATTGGAGAACAGTGTGTTTTCGCAGGACCCATTAGCTTCATGTCAACTTGTTGTCCTTCAGTCTTAGGGAGGGTGCAGCTCAGCTCCAAACCCAGTTGCCATTTTCAATCTAGTTGCAGGGGTGAGGGGGAGGTGAGAGGGTGCAGCCCACCATCACATCCGGGAGTCGAACTGGTATCCTTGTTGTTAGAAGCACGTGCTGTAACCCACTGAGTCCTCCGGCTGCCCCAAGAAGTTAATACTTGACGACAGCAACTTGTCTGTTCCCCTCCCCCAATTCCCCAATAAAACCTTAAAAAAAAAATTTATTCACCTTTGTTTCAAATGGAATTGCAGGTCAGCTGTATTTAGAGTTGTTAGTCTCTTGGTTTTTGCTAGTTTGTTTCAAGCTTTGGATAATTTACTAAGAATAAATCAATTTACATTATTTGGGAATGGCTCTAATATCTTAAGTTGTTTGATGTTGTTTAAAATTGGTAGTCAGATTATACAATTTTCATTTGTACAGTCCTAGTATAGTTGTACCCTATCACCATTTCTAACATGACGCTTTCCACTTTAACCAGTAAGTGCTATAAACTCATACTTGAATTGCCTTGTACCTCTCAGAACCAGGACTTACATGAGGTTGGAGGATCCTAGTTTCAATGATAATTTCCAACAGCGCTGTAATTCTGCAAGAGAAAGGAATTTCTTGTGGGTCTGTCAGGACTTTACTTTGTCTTTTAGGTTTCTGGACTCAATTCCAGCGTTTTGGGCTGAGGCTTCCCACACAATACCAAGCCATTCTTGGATACATTAAAATTGAATTTAACTCTGACACTGTCTACCTGGAGGTAGCATCAGATCCCACAGGTTAAGGGTTTAGTCTTACAAGACTCTTGTCCTATCCCGTTATACCCCCTCTAGCCCCCCCCTCCCCCATCACCAGTCAGAAGTCCAGGTTGTTACCTGGACTTCTGATTGATAAGGTTCCAGTGATCTCCTCAGGTTCAGTTTATTTGCTAGAGCGGTTCACAGAACTAAGAGAAACCACTTTAGTTACTAGATCCCCAGTTTATTGTAAAAGGGTATATTTGTCAGGAATAGCCAAATGGAAGAGATGCATTAGGGTACGATATGGGGAAAGAGCTCCAGGCGTCCATGCCCTCTCCAAGCACACCACTCTTCCAGCACCTCCAATTGTTCACCAACCCAGAAGCTCTCCGAACCCATTCCTTTTGGGGTTTTATGGAGGTTTCATTACATAGACACGAATGATTAAATCATTGGCCATTGGCAGTTGATTCAACTTCCATCTCCTCTCTTCTTCCTGGAGACAGGGTGGGGGTGGAGGTGGGGAGTGGGTGTCTGAAAGTTCCAATCCTCCAATCACATAGTGGGTTCCAAAGAGCCCCCATCCTTAGGTGGGGTCCAAGAGTCACATCATTAACATAACAAAAAACGCCTGTGTTAACTTTTTTTTTTTTTTAAGATTTTTATTGGGGAATTGGGGGAAGGGGAACAGACAAGTTGCTGTACTTTTCTGGCCCAAGTTGGCACCATCATTGCGCTCTTCCCAGGCGAGGCAGATCAGTCGCCGGCTTCTGGACGGCCGCTCACGGCGGCTGCTCGCCGCTCACTCTGGCTGCTGGCTACACACAGTAGCCCACGGCAACCCACTGCCACAGGGGCTGCAGCCTATGCCGTCGCCCCGACTCACGGCAGCCTAGCTCCAGGTTGAGCTGTTGTTCAGCATCTTAGCTGTGGAGGGCAGTGTCACTGGCCCTCATATGTGGGATCCAAACTGGGGCC
>NW_017732127.1:823103-827051 GCF_001890085.2 Hipposideros armiger | reverse complement strand
CAGACAAGTTGCTGTCCTTTTGTTCTTCAGTCTAGTTGTGGAGGACATTGCTTCACTGGCCCAAGTTGGCACCATCATTGCGCTCTTCCCGGGCGAGGTAGATCAGTTGCCTACTTCTGGACGGCCGCTCACGTTGGCTGCTGGCTACACACAGTAGCCCATGACAACCCACTGCAGCAGGGTCTGCAGCCTATGCTATCGCCAGTGACTCACGGCAGCCCAGCTCCCAAGTTGAGCTGTTGTTCAGCATCTTAGCTGTAGAGGGCAGTGTCACTGGCCCTCATATGTGGGATCCGAACCGGGGTCCTCTGGCGTCCCAAGCCAGCTCTTAACCAACGTGCCACTTGGTGGGCCCAGGTGTATCTTTTTTAATCAGCGTGAAGTTGGGTTTTTAAATCCAATCTGACAATCATTTGTCTATTTAACATATTGTGTGTTATGTAATCATCGATAGATTTGGTTTACATTTACCATTATACTAGTCAATTTGTGTTGCTCCTATTTTGTGCTTTTTCTTTGCTTTTGGACTATTTTGTTTCATTCCAGTTGCCCATTTATTAAATTGGTAGATGTATGCTGTTTTTGCTATTCTTTTAGTAGTTATTCTGGAGATTACCATATGCATCTTAACTTATAAAATGCCTAAAGTAATAAGTACTTATAAATAATGCAAGTACTTTAGAACGGTTGAATTTTATTTACCCCCTTCTGGACTTGGCTCAACTTACCTTTCTTTCACCACAAGACATTATTAATGCTTTAGAAAATCAATTTTCTTTTTTTTTTTTTTTAAATTGGGGAATTGAGGGAGTCTTGGGGAATTGGGGAGGGGGACCAGCGAAGTTGTTCTTCAGTCTTAGCTGTGGAGGGCGCCAGTCGCCATCTGGCTGCCCATCTGCAGCTTGTGGCCTCTAAGCTCAAAGTGCTAGGTTACAATCTTAGATACGAATGGGCGTAGCCATCATCCCATGTTGGAATCTAACCTGGCAGCCTTGTTTTTAAGAGCTCGCACTCTATCCACTGAGCCATCCAGGCTGCAGTTCAGCCAAAGGTGCTGAGTTCAGTCTTAGTTGCGGGTGGGCATAGGCACCATTCCATGTGGGAGTCAAGCCAGCAGCCTTGTTAGGAGCGCACACCCTATCCACTGAGCCATCCGGGCAGCAGCTCAGCTCAAGGTGCCGAGTTCAGTCTTTGTTCAGGCAATCTTGTTGTTTGAGCCATCCTGCCACATGTTGGCAGCTCAGCTTGGGCGCAGCTTCACTGGCTTCTGTGGGAATCGAACCAGTGGCCCTGTTGCTCAGAGCTCACACTCTTAAGCTAACTCTTAACCAACTGAGCCACTCGGCTGGCCCTTCATTTTGTTTTACTCACATATTCTTCCTTTATTCTTTATTCCTGCATCTGGGATTGTTTTCTTCTGTTTTTGTGTGTTTGAAACTGTTTATTTCAATTTCATTTTGAGGGATTTTTCAGTGGATATGAAATTTTGGTAGCCAGTTATAATATTCGCCCCCCACCCCTTTAAATTTCTTTTAATTTTAAAATTATGGGTAATTTCAAATATATAGGAAGTAGAGGTAATAGTAAATTAAACTATCATGAATCCTTCATCCAGCTTTTTTGGTTTGTTTGTCTTTTAAGATTTTATTGGGGAAAGGGAACAGTGTTGAGGAATTAGGGAAGCGAACACAGCCAAGTTGTTGTCCTCCAATCCTAGACGTGGAGGGCACGGCCAGCTCAGCTCCAAGTACCAGTAGCCATCTGGCCGGCTGTTGGCAGCTCGTGGCTGCCCAGCTCAAGGTGCTGTGCTCAATCTTAGTTGCGGGGGTTGCAGCCCACCAACCCATGCGAGAGTTGAACCTGGCAACCTTATTGCTAAGAGCATGCGCTCTAACCACTGACCCATCCAGCTGGGCGTTGCCAGCTCAGGGCAGCTCAGCTCAAGGTGCCGTGTTCAAACCTAGTTGCAGATGGGCAAACCCACCATCCTGTGCAGGAGTCAAACCGGCAATCCTTTTGCTAGGAGCACAGGTTTTCACTAGCTGAGCCACCCCGCCACCCACTGGCAGCTCATCGGTAGCTCAGCTTGGGTGCAGCCCACTGACCCATGTGGGAATTGAACCGGCGACCCTGCTGCTCAGAGCCCGCGCTCCCAACCAACTGAACCACTTGGCCGGCCCCTTCATCCAGCTTTGAAAATTAATTTGTAGTCAGCCTTGTTTCAGGTATAGTTTCCCTTAAGACCCCCCCCCCTCCATTTTCCCAATTATTTTGATGCATCTGTCGTGCATTATATAATTTCTTCCCTAAACATGTAGGCATGTATCTCAAAAAGACAAGGACTCCTTTAAAAAATATATCAATATATTATCTCACCTTACAAATTAATTTCTTAATTCATCATTTCAGAATTTCCTCTGTCTCAAAATGATTGTTTTAGCATAATGATACCATGAATTTATTACATATTTTTACTTTTTGAAAAATAAACTATTTTTTAGAGCAGTTTCAGATTCACAGCAAATTGAGTGGAAAGTACAGAGCTCCCATCCCTCCAGCTTTCCCCCACCATCAACATCCTACTCCAGAATGGTACAGTTGTTACAGTTGATGAGCCTATGTTGATATGTCATTATTTCACAAAGTCCATAGTTTAAAATTCACTCTTGGTGTTTTACATTCTGTGGGTTTTCGCAAATGTATGACATATGCTCTGCCTTGTCATTCTTTCTCTCCCCTAACCCCTGGCAACCTCTGATCATTTCACATTTCCATAATTTTGCCTTTTCCAGAATGTCATATAGTTGGAATCATACAGTATGTAGCCTTTTCAAATTGGCTTCTTTGTTTTAGTAATATGCATTTAAGGTTCCTCCATGTCTTTTTTTTNTGTTGTTCAGCATCTTAGCTGTGGAGGGCAGTGTCACTGGCCCTCATATGTGGGATCCAAACTGGGGCCCTCTGGCGTCCCAAGCCAGCTCTTAACCATCACGCCACTCGGCCGGCCCATGTGTTAACTTTTTATCACTTAGGAAATTCTGATAGTTTTGGGAGCTGTGAGCCAGAGACCAGGGATGAAGAACAAATACATATGAGAAATATATTTTGGTTATCTGAATGGACAAATAACAAGGTGTGATTAAAAAAAATACAGTGAATGCTGCTGCCAAGTGCCAACCAACAGAAAGGCAGGGATCTTCAATATGGGAAGCTGCACATCCAACCTTAGTAACAGGGTGATAAGTTTCAACTTGTTTAACGCAGTCAATTGGGTGTGAGCTGTGGTTGAGAGAAGGTGTGTTTTAAAGTGTGCTGGAAATCATGGACCATGAAAAGCATTATGAAATTTTGTTTCAAACTGCAAAAGAGTGTGAAAGAAACATACAAAATGTTAAAATTAGTTTATGGTGATGTTGCAGTGACCATGAAGACAGTTTACAAGTGATTAGAGCGATTTCATTTCTTTTCCTTTTTTTTTTTAAAGATATTATTGGTGAATTGGGGAAGGGGGAACAGCCAAGTTGTTGTCCTTCAATCTTAGTTGTGGAGGGTGCAGGTAGCTCAACTCCAAGCCCTGTCGCCATCTGGCTGCCCATTGGCAGCTCATGGCTGCTCAGCTCAAGGTGCCAATGTTCTA
Organism: Hipposideros armiger; assembly: GCF_001890085.2. Classification (NCBI taxonomy): domain Eukaryota; kingdom Metazoa; phylum Chordata; class Mammalia; order Chiroptera; family Hipposideridae; genus Hipposideros; species Hipposideros armiger. Next base: position 823,414 of record NW_017732127.1, on the reverse strand, counting down.
TCTTAGTTGTGGGCGTGGGGGAGGGAGCCCACCATCCCATGCAGGAATCAAACTGGCAACCTTGTTGTTAGGAGCATGTGCTCTCACCAGCTGAGCCATCCTGCCACCTGTTGGCAGCTCAGCTCAGGCGCAGCTCACTGGGCCATGTGGGAGTCGAACAGGTGACCCTGTTGCTCAGAGCTCATGCTCTTAACCAACTGAACTACTTGGGCGGCTCCTTCAGCGATTTCTTTTTTTTTTTTTTTTTTTTAAGATTTTATTGGGGAATCGGGGAAGGGGAACAGACAAGTTGCTGTCCTTTTGTTCTTCAG
>NW_017732127.1:809814-816673 GCF_001890085.2 Hipposideros armiger | reverse complement strand
AGCTGTAGAGGGCAGTGTCACTGGCCCTCATATGTGGGATCCGAACCGGGGCCCTCTGGCGTCCCAAGCCAGCTCTTAACCAACGCGCCACTCGGTTGGCCCTGTACGTGAATGTTTATAGCAGCTTTATTCACAGTCACCCAAAGTTGGAAACAACCCAAATGTCCAATTGATGAATGCATAAACAAAGTGTTGTATACCCACACAATGGAATATTTGGCCATAAAAAGGAATGACATACTGATGTGTACTACAACATGGATGAACCTTGAAAACATTATGCCAAAAGAAGTCAGTCAGTCAGAAAAACTGCATGTTATAGGATTGCAATTAAGAGAAATGTGCAGAATAGGCAAATCTATAGAGACAGAAAGTACATTAGTGGTTTCTTATGGCTTGGAGTGATGGGGGTTGGGAGGTGATAGCTAAAAGGTGTACTGGTTTCTTTTTGAGAATATGAAAATATTCTAAAATTGTGATGGCCACACACATTTGTGAGTATACCAAAAATGATTGAATTGTACACCTTAAATGCACAAATTGTATAACATGTGAGTTATATATAGTTCCATAAAGCATTTAAAAGATTCTTTATTGTTGTAGTGGGGATTTGAAAGGATATAAAAGTAGATGTGTGTCTTCAATCTCACATTTTACCTTCAAATCCTAAAACATGCTAAAATGTAAAATTGTATGTTAGACAATTAAATCACTTAATTTGGAATGACATGAGGGATATCAAGGGTTCTGAAAAATATTTCTTAATGTTAAGAAACACAAACTTAGATTACTCTCATTTTACATATGAAACAGGATATAGTCAATCTGGGTAGTCTTATCCTTGAAATCAGACATTATCCTTTGAATCCTGCCAGCAGTATTAGTTGTATCACTATGAGAGGAGAGGGACATTTTGAACCTGTCTTTGTTTCTGTGTCTGAAATAGGATTGAAAACTTACCTGCCTCACCAAGTTATTGAGGATTAAGAGAGCTGGCATAGTAGTAGCTACTATTTATTGGCTACCACCTATGTGCCTAGTGCTTGTATTTTACAAATATTCTCATTCAATTTTTACAAAACCATGTGTTGCTTCTCACTATATTATTAGTATTTCTAATAACTACCAAAGGGAGAAATGAGATGTCTAATAATAGGAAAATGGTTAAATTATGGATTGGCCTATCTCTATTAGAATGTTATGCAAATGGTGTACTACAAAGATTTTTTAAATTATTTGGAAATTGCTTGTCTTAGATTAAAGGGTCATATGTCATTAATTTCAGATAAACGAAGAAGAGTTCAGTTGGAAAAGCTCTAAAATATTTTCTGCAGTATAATTTTGCATTATTTTATGATTTTAAAAAAATAGTTGCTTACATTGAGTGTCGTAACTTGATTATGGAAAATTTCATTCATACCCAAAGGTAAAGTGTGTTGAACTTTCATACACTTCTCATTTTCAACAATGATTGACATATGGCCTATCTTGTTTTGTTTATATCCCTCTACACTTCCCCATTCCCACAAGATCTTATAAAAACTCAGGCATTATTTAATCTTTCTTTCCACTTACTGTGACAACCAAAAATACCCACTTGTATAATATTTCCTAAACACACCCTTGGCGATAATGCAGTCATCTGTTGAGAACCACTTCTGTAGGGCACGTGTAGAATGGTTTTAGATGTGCTTCTTTTCTGAATTGGGACTGATTCCCTGAGGTGGTCTATTAATGTAGATTCCTTGGCCCACCCTGAAGTTGTCTGATTTGGCCAGTGGGTATAAAGCCTAAGCATACAGGTGACTTCTGATAGAGATTTGAGAAACACTAATCTGACTTAGCATAGAATAAGTAAGCTTTTCTTTATAGCATGATGTTCTTTTCTCTTGTTTGGTTTTGCATGTTATTCTCTGAAGCTTTTCTTCAGGTTTTTCTGGCTACTTCCTAACCTATCTGTAGTTTTCATTGGAAAGCTTTCTCAAACTACTCTTTGTGCTTCCTCTGTACTTTGTAGTTTACTTGACTGGCTTCTTTCATTGGATTGTTCTTCAGAGAAAGACTTTTGCTTCATATTTTTGTATCTGCATAATATTGCTTGCTAATAAATGTTGAATAAAATAGGTGAGGATGAAAGTCAATATAGGCCAAGAATATATATTTAGTTGTATACTGTATATTGGCTGTGTGTGCGTGCGCACGTGTTCAACTAGAAAGGAGTAGAACTGGAGAGAGAAATGTGAGAATAGGTCATTGTAAACTGGGTAAGAGCTATGTGTGCCTCAAACTACATTTAGTACTCTTGATATAAAAATAATAGTATATTTCAAAGAAGAATTGTTGGGTCTTAGCAGAAGAGTGAATATAGGATATGTGCACCTATGATAAAACCTTGTGTTTGAAGATGAGTGCAGTGATAACACTTCCTACTAATATCAAGATACTGACACAAAAGATGCTATCTGTATGAGGGGCCTTTGTGAGATATTTATTTTAGAAACTAAACTAGATGGTGCTATGCAAACACCTGTATTACATATTTATTTTATTTTTATCTTATTTAGTTCAAGGAAGAAATCTCTAAACGTTTCAAATCACATACCGATCAACTTGTGTTGATATTTGCTGGAAAAATTTTAAAAGATCAAGATACTTTGAGTCAGCATGGAATTCATGATGGACTTACTGTTCACCTTGTCATCAAAACACAAAACAGGTATGTTTTTAGAAGACATAATAGCTTTAAACCATGAATAAATGATATTTCTCTTTAAAAATAAAAGCTTTGTCTTTAAAAGATTTTCTCTGTCATTAATATTTAAATGGATTAAAAATCATTTGTTGCTGTTGTAATGTTTTAAAATAACCAGTGTAATTCAGTAATGCTGATGCCTACACATTTGATATTTTAGAACGCTCATCAGTATTGAGGCATAGCTAAATTATTTGAATTACAGAATAAGAAAATTAACATGTTTTTAGGTATGCTTTTTGTTTTAGGGAGATTTTGGGATAAAGATCAGGGGTGACTCATTTCTGTGGCAAACCACAAATCTATAACCATGTTTCATTAAACCTAAGGGACCATCACTTATTTATTTTTATTGGGGAGCAGTGTGTTTTTCCAGGACCCTTCAGGTCCAAGTCAAATAGTTCTTTCAGTCTAGTTGTGGAGGGCTCAGCTCAGTGGCCTATGTGGGGATTGAACCGGCAAGCTTGATGATATGAACACCAACTGGGCTAACCGGCCGCCCCCGGCACCATCAGTTTTTATGAGGCACCTTTGTTTTGTGTATCACTGAGAAAAATTACTGCCAATTAAGCTGATAGGTTTTCTTTTCACTTAAAATTTTTATTTTATATTTAGGGAAAGAACTCCTCTAGACTGATTTAGATAAGGTATTATTACTCTTGTGCATGTATACAAAGAAAATATACATGAAATAAATTGTTTTAAGGCCTTCACATTAAGTCTGAGTCTTTTGAGTCACCTTTTGGCTTACTTATTTGTTTCCATATTTTTCTATATGGGATTCAACTCTGTACTCCCAATACAGTAGGTGGTGCAGCATTTCTTTTTTCTTTTTTTTTAAATTTTTTTATTGTTAGTTTCAAGTGTACAGAACAATGCAATAGTTATCCTTTTCACCCTCACAAAGTAACAACCCCCCTTCCCCCATCTACTGCCCTCCCACCCCCGATATCATGCTTATCTAGTAATAGGAGTTTCTTTCAAGCCATTGATACCCATTCTGCAGATTTTTATGCTGGTTTTCCAAACAGGTATTTGCTTTACAGATACAAAATTCATTCCTCCTATTCCTGTTTCTGTGCTTTTTTATACACACAATAACTTCATTTTAGTACCAGTTGAATGGTGTAATATTTCTGAAGACACTATGTAGCAAATACAACATGTGTTGTGGAACAGTGTGTACCCAGTCACTCAGTTGAAATTATGTAGACTACAATTGTAACACAGATCCTGATTTTAGGGATGTTAAAATGAAAAAAATGTGCATCTTAGAATCAATGAAAGAAGCAGTGAGATTCAGAACTCTTAATTAACTGGTATCAGGTGGAAGGGGTTGCCAATAAAATTTATTTTTTTACTTAATATTCATTAGTAATCAGTTATTACTTATATTCACTTCTCAGCCTTGTTGATGAAGTCTCTTTTTATTTTTTACTTATAACAATTTCAGGAGTTTGAGTAAAACTGCTTTCCACACTCAAAACTTAGAAGGGGGTAGGAGAAAGTTGCTTCTATAGTTGAGCTTTATGGGTGTGACAGGTCACTGATTCTCTTCTGTGAGTGACACATCTCCCTGTCTTACATAATCAGTATGATTGAAAGGAATGAAATATTTATATACATTATACTCGAGATGGGGCAGTTGAAGTAACATTTAGTTTTTTTAAGGTTTTAGTACATTTCTTTACTTTTGTGTTCCCAATACTTAGTTATCTCACGATATTTACTTTATGATAATTGGAGTTGGTCTGAAAACTTAGGTTTTATTTCTGGTTATCAATTTCAGAGGTCCTATTGAAAATAATTAACTCCACTGTTTATACCATGATTTAATTACTTTCCCTAGGTCTCAGGATCATTCAGCCCAGCAAACAAATACCAGTGGAAGCAATGTTACCACATCGTCAGCCCCAAATAGTAACTCCACATCTGGTTCTGCCGCTAGCAACCCTTTCGGCTTAGGTAAGTGTCTTTAGTCATTTTTATATAGATTGGGAAAAAATTGCCTTCTTCCCAGTGTAGTTTTGATAAAATGACAAAATTAAACATTAAGTCACTTTAACGACAAAAAATTTTATAGCTCCTGTAATTGTTGCAGGTATTAAGGAAATAGTTGGGAATATAGATATGCTTGGTTAGCTTACATTTGCATAAGTGACACATTTCTTTTTAATAATGAAAGAGGTAGTATATGTATACTTGATCTGACTACATAATTCAATCTGAGGAAGAATGGCCAATTATTGATCATAAACTAAGACCCTGAGTATAATTTTCTCACTTGTAAAATAAAGGGATCAGACATTTAGTGATATTCTAACTCCCGAACACACAGAAAGGGCTGGGGCCTGGGAGCAAGCCCAGTGGTTAAGGATTTTGTGCACCAGCCAAAACCATTTTTTCTTGGATCAGTTTTATATACTGAGGTTCTATGGAAGGTTTTGTTGGGACTAGAGTGGGATGGGGGGAAGTATCCTGAAGCTAACAAAAGCTGAACTAGACAGATACATGGCTTAATGCTTTTTTCAATTCTTAAGTTGACAGGTATAGTACCTTGAAATATGTCTATTTTTATATGTACAATTTTCATATATCAAGGATCATACCTTTTATCCTTCCAGAAAAGGTTTTCTTTGTGAATTCTATGCCAAGTAAGTTGAAAACATTTAGGGCATGGCATGGCTTCACATTTGCTTTGTAAAAAATATTTGCTGCTTCTATTTTCTAAAATGATCTTAGGCTACATGCATCTCTATTGGTTTAGGACAATATGTTTCAGATGGCCTAATTATTAACAAGAACAATCTGGAGAGATTAGGATGGAATTATTTAGTGTTCAGACCCATGAAAGGTATTGTTTAGGTGTAAACCTTTTCCCACTTTCCTCATTTTATAGGCAAAGACATTAAATTATAGAGAGGCTTTTGGTTAATTTGTCTGAAGCCATATAGCTCTTTAATCCCCTCATTTCTAGTCTCATTCCTACCCCTTCTTACCAAGTACTCCATTTACTCTATATTTTCTGCTTTTCTTTCTGCTGCCTCTTCTCATAGTAAGGTCTATCCCATGTGTAAAAGCCACAGAATCTTACTGCTACCCTTTCTTTTGCTTCCCTTCTCAGCTATCTTTGAAAAAGGCATTTTCTGTTTTCTGGCTAAATATCTCTTACACTAAGTTTCCTGTACCCTAATTTTTGCCCCCATCACTTCACTGAAAATTCCCTTGATAATGTCACCATTGACCTCTTAGCTTGCCAAAAGTGGAGGACACTTTTTAGATTTTAAATCAGGCTCTCTCTTTTTAATTTTTTTATTTTTATTGGGTAACATTGTATTTTTTCCAGGACCCATAAGCTCTAAGTCAAGTCGTTGTCCTTCAGTCTAGTTGTAAAGGGCGCAGCTCAGCTCCAACTCTAGTCACCTTTTTCAATCTAGTTGTGGGGGGCACAGCCCACCATCCCATGCGGGAATCGAACTGACAACCTTGTTGTTCAGAGCACACACTCTAACCAGCTGGGCCACGCAGCCACCCCTTAAATCAGTCTCTTAATGGTTATCAATCTCTCCTTGAAATTTTCTTTTTTTGACTCCTGGTTCATTTTTTGACCCTTTTTTTTTCTGTCTCATTTGTAGGTCTCTTTTCTCCTGTTTCTTGTGTAGTTTGTTTCTCAGAGTTCTGCCTTATCTTTCTTCTCCTCTTTTACTCTATTTTTCCTGAGTGACATTATCCTCACTGTATATCCTGGCAACTCTCAAATCTGTATCTCAACCCACATCACTTCTGAACTCCATGCCTTGTTTTCAACTCTCTTTGGTATTACCTGATGGCCTCTAACTACTTTAGCCTGTATGTGTCTCCTCAGAAAGCAAAGGAAAACAAAATAAATGCACACACTCATCAGCTTGCTCCTCAAACCACTACCTCTCCCTCACCAGATCTTTTTTTTTTTTTAAAGCTTTTTATTGGGGAATTGGGAGGATGGGAACAGTGCTGGGGAATTGGGGGAAGGGGAACAGACAAGTTGCTGTCGTTTTTTGTTCTTCAAAAAACGTTGTGGAGGACGTTGCTTCACTGGCCCAAGTTGGCACCATCATTGCGCTCTTC